>NC_088201.1:64270832-64584821 GCF_037126465.1 Ornithodoros turicata | reverse complement strand
ATTGGCGGGAAGCCAGGGGAGTCACGAGGCATTGAAGTACGGAACGACGATCGCCTCTCAACAGCGCAATACGCGTCCGTCTCCGAGACGAGAGAGCTGCTTCTGCGCGGCGCTGTCGGCCTGTTCATTCCCTTCGACACCGCAATGGGCTGGAACCCACTGGAGAACCAGCCTGTGTTCTGCTTCGTAGAAAAGGTTGTAAGCCATTAACACATCCATCACCAACGGTGCGGATGAGCCTCGGATGCCAGAATTTTCAATTGCTTGCAGCGCGAGTCAGTGAACACGACCCATTCCCGCGGGCTAAAATCAACGATGTGCCGCAGAAAGAAAAGTATGGCATAGTGTTCCGCAGCTGTGGATCAGGCTTGATGCGAAAGGCGACGTCCTTCCACTGCGCCTTCGGGTGGGATGACGAATGTCGAGGCGGACTTGCCATTTCGAGATGCGCCATCGGTGTATGTTGGGGCAGAGGTAGAAAACTTCGCGTCTACCAGAGCATAAAAATGGGCTCGAAGGACTTGAGGGGTAACCTGACCTCTTTGTTCCAGGAGGTCCGGAAGACGTGTACGAAGGTGGGTGGGTGGCAAGGCAAAGACCAGAGGGCGCCCGGCGATGTGACGTCCTTATAGCTATGAAGCCAGTGAGAGCCTGGCGTGTCCTCTGCGCTACTCGATGGAAATCACTTTCAGGACGGTATCGAATTCTCCTGAGGGTTGGGTGACGGGGAATGTGCGCACGCGAAGGAGGTGCCGAGCCGTTTCACGCTCACGAAGAACTCCACCGGGAAGGATTCGATGGATCATGCCGCCTTGTGCAAGGAACTAGGAAGCTGTGGTTGATCAGCACTGGGACATGAGGCGTTGGCGTAGCCAGAGGGGGGTGGGGGTTAGGGGGTTCCCGAAATCGTACTTTTGGTAGCGCATTTGGGAGAGGGAAACGAGGGGGAAATTCTCCTCTCCCACGTAGGGTCCCCATAGAACCCCTCCCGAAATATTTTTCTGGCTACGCTGCTGACATGAGGTCGTGGTAAACATGGAAGCGAAAGACAACTTGGGATAAGGACGTTGAAAGGAGTCCGATAGGGATGACACCATTTCTCTTTATGCATTCGACGACTTGAACGACAGCAATTTGG
Source organism: Ornithodoros turicata (assembly GCF_037126465.1). Classification (NCBI taxonomy): domain Eukaryota; kingdom Metazoa; phylum Arthropoda; class Arachnida; order Ixodida; family Argasidae; genus Ornithodoros; species Ornithodoros turicata. The sequence goes on along the minus strand of NC_088201.1, from coordinate 64,583,683 downwards.
ATATATCCAAACTGACGCAAGAAGGCGTACGCTCAGAAGCGATAAACGTATCGTTCGTGGTAATGGTTGGCGCGCAGCGTGCTATGGGTGAAGTTCTGTTTTTAGAGTACACTTTCAAACGTAGGAATGGGGTTTGACGCCTTCATAAAGAACAATGGACTAGAACATAAGCAAAAAGGCTCAATGTATGCAAATGCTATAAATCTGGGCAGGTTGACTTGCATATACGAGGTGGTGAAACGCACCAGCACTTGGGCGCGCAAACTGGGATGCGTTAATTGTGCGAATAAATGCGGTAATGCACGCTGGTAATCCACCAGTATAAAAAGATGGATCGGCGACTTCGCTTCAACTCCTGGAGTATCACGAAGCATCCACAGGGTACCTTGTGTCAACAATTCAAGGACTGCTCGATAGCATCCTGTGGTCATCCATCTGTTTCATCACGTCATAATACTTTGTGGTTGCCTCGGGATGGGTCGTTCTCTTCTGAGAACGACCCATCACTCTGGGGTGTTCACGTCACTCACGTGGGTGCGAGGATGACAACCAACAGCATGGGCGTTCCCATGAGTTTTTCCAAGCCCGGGGGGGGGGGGGGGAGCGATTCCAGGGCGGTAAAAGCGTGCCCCCCCAGACACACACCTCTTTGCCTGCAGACGGACGCTGAGGACTGTGTGGGTGTTCAGAGGTTCATATTGTGACACCTGAGATTAATCATTACGACCTTATGACTAAAGAGCGCACTATTTTCACAAGTGAGCTCGGAGCTCCAGGGGGGGGGGCACGCCCTCTTGTCCCCCCTTTCCGTACACCCGTGAACAGGAGGCCCCGAGGTCGCTGCCTGGCCAGGCGATTGGTGGGAACGGTCTCGTAACGTCACAGTGTTGTCTTATGACGTCGGGCATGCATCTCTGTGTGCGGGAATTTCAAATCGCGATCTCTTGAGCGACGTGACATAAAAATTAAGAGTCCGCTTATCACGACCATGCTTTCAGTGGCCGTTATGGAGACGAGCCGCCATCAGCTGCATGGGCAGCCATTGGTAGCCACAGAAAGTGTGGGTTTCAAAATCGTCTTCTGCAATTTGCTGACGTCTTGGCTGTAGCTGCGGCCATTGGCTGATTTTATTTCTACGTGGGAAGGAGAGAGATTAGACGTGAAGCATCGGTACACCAGCTCGCGTGACTGAGTGGTTAGCATGCTCGCCATGTCACGCCGAGACTGGGATGGTACCCGGGTTCGAATCCCGGTGCCGGCTGGGCTTTCTGGGTATTTCTCTGGGTTTTCCTCAGACGCTGTCAGACACATGTCGTCTATGTTCCCTTAGAAGTCGGCCCAGGACGCACATTCCCCCAGAGCGTTAGTCGTGACGTTGAGGTCACCGTCAGAGGCCGACAACAGCGAGCTCTTTCGGCATTACCACCACTACCACCACCGAAGCAGTGGTACGCCCCACGCTTTCCACAACTCAGGACTGAACGGCATCATTCAGCGTGTTACGTGATGGAGTTTCGCTTCAAAGGTGTAGGCGTAGATATATCGGGCATTTGTCTAAAGAAGTTAGACCCCACACTATTAAAACAGAACCTCATCAGATAACACGCTCTTAGCCAATCGTCATTCGAAATGGCATCCCTCTCTCTCTCACTCACTTGATATTCAAAATGATGATGGTGATGATGAAAGGGCTCGCCGTTGTCGCCCTCACACAGGTGGGCAACGTCACGACTGACGCTCTGGGGAATGTGCGTCCTGGGCCGACTTCTAAGGGAACTGTGCCGACATATGACTGAAAGCGTCTGAGGAAAACCCAGGAAAACCCCAGACAGCACACACCACCACATAGCACGCACCTAGCCAACCACCATCACGAGTAACATGTTGTTTCTCCTGATTTGCTGAAAACGGGGGCGTACGCTATTTTTGTGGCATCATGCAGTTCATAATTGCAAAAAAAAAAAAAAAAAAAAGAGCAAAGAAGAAGACGTACGCTTCCTGTTCTCATCAAAGCAAGAGAGAGGACGTCATTCTGAATGATTCTGAAGCGTATGTGTAGATGAAAGTGGGATGTTTTGACCATTTTGCGTAATATATGTCCCCACTCTTCCCGTTTTCAACAAGCCAGGAGAAACTCATCTTGCACTGGCTTTGCGGAACAGTAAGTGCTCGTGAATGATTGTCGTCTCCACACTGCCGACACTAATGCTGGGCTGCACAGCAGGGATTTCCCTACCCCCCCCCCCCCCACACCCAGGGGAGTGTACATCCCCCTTGCATTTTTGCAACACCAATCGCCCTTAAATTTCTCAGGTGACCCCACCCAGCTCGGCCATCAACACGTTCTGGTAGAGAGTCCGGCGCAGCGAGTTACATCTTGTACTGTCAAACTTGGGCTGTAGGACCACAGTCATGCAGATGATCGTACCATGCATTTATGTCCAAAATCATTTGAAAGTGACTGTTCAATGCATACAGGGTGTCCCAGAAAACGTGTCATTGAATTATAATAAAAAAACTACGCCACCTAGAATCATGCAGTCAACGGCATTTGTTCTTACTCGGTTTTTGCCAACTACTGGTGTGGATGTCATGTATGGTAAGTTTAATTATGTAAATATTTGCGAACTGAACTAGGAAAATTTGCCAAGTAAATGTCACTTTTTTACCCCACCAATATGAAGGGCGTGGCGAGTTCACTCAAGTTCATGATAATTCACAGTGATATTCACAAGCTATCCCATTAGAAAAATAGCCGAACATCATGCTTTTCGTAGCACCGAACCATAATGCGCTACGACTTTTTGAGCGCAACCGCTCTCAGTCCGATGAAAGGAGGTTCCAAACCTAGCCCACAGAGTGATTGTAGAAAAAGTGACAGTTCCTGAAATTGGGAGAGGGAAAGTGCGATCCCAGCGAAAGTCGGACGCGATAAGCCATGACTGTGTTATCTCTTTCTGCGTTGCAGGTGTGGGCTGGGTTTCCAACCTCCTTTCGTCGGACTGACAAGGATTGCGCTGAAAAATTTCTCGCGCGCTAGCTCCGTAGAGCATGATGTTCGGCTATTTTTTCTGATGAGATAGCCGCTGAATATCCCTGTCAATTATCATTAATTTGAGTAAATTAGACACGCTCTTCACAATGGTGGGGTAAAAAAGTGACCTTTGCTTGGCAAATTTCCGACTTCATTTCGCAAAAATTTACATAATTAAACTTATATTACACGACATTCACATCAGGCGGTGACAAAAACCTAGTAAGAACAAATGCCGTTGACCGCATGATTATAGCTGGTGTAGTTTTTTTTATTATAATTCAATGACACGTTTCCTGGGACGAGGAGGAGGAGGAGGAGTGTCGTTGGGAGGAACCCGAGAGGTCTGCCTGCCTGATTAGGCGGCATGTTTCTCGGGAAGGGAAAGGTGGTGGAGAGGAGGAGATGAAAGGGTGAAGTGGAAGACCGAGCGGAATCCGCTCGGGGGGAGGATAGCTGCGTCCATGGGCCGACTTCAGGGGAACTGTGCCGGCATACGCCTATTGCACATCTGAGGGAAACCCAGGAAAAACCCCAGACGGCACAGCCGGCCCGCGGATTCGAACCGCGGACCTCCCAGTCTCCAAGCGCACGCGTTACCGCTGCGCCACAGGAGCTGGTTTTCCTGGGACACCCTGTATATTGCGCGCATATACGAGCAAAAATCCGTGCGGGCACGCATGATGATTGTTCAGCACGTTAAAAAGAACATGTCTGTTGGGTTATACGCTCTGTCTAAAATTAGATTATCCTAAATGTGTATCATGCGCCTTACTTCACTCGCACCTTAGCTATGCAACCACGATGTTATAGTCTCACATACACTTCTGTACTACGTATTGTCGCAAAAACGAGCACTGTACGTACAATTCTAAGAATCCCACCAGATCAATCTATTACGTTTCCCTTTACACTACTATCAGTTATGGACGTATAACTCTAGTCCAATAAAAAGTTACTTTGATGGTTCATATACTCATTTACACATCTGCTTTGCCACATATTACGATTCTAACGAATTTTGTTTCTCCGTATCTGTCTAGATTCCCCTGTTTACGCCTGCGCCTTTGTGGCACACGAACTTCGGGTTGCACTCCTTGAGTTTGGTCCGACATACTGGAATATATACCAATTGAAGTACGACAAATTATCAGTTATTTTCTCTTAAAGAAAAAAGTGAAGTTCTTATCTCTTGAACATGTAACGTTGTTAATAGTATGTAATATTGCATAACATCTGTCTTCTTGGAAACGCGTCGCGGTGTTTCAGGTTTATCGTTAGAAATGAGCATTGTAGGTTTTGGTATGGTTGCTCATGGACACGTGTCAAACTATGCATGTGTGCAGGGCCGACGTCTGCTTTTCGCCTTCCGCGGTACAATTGGGAAATTTGTGCCATCCCCCCTCCTCTCATAATTGCTGCTCCAACTGTGTCTTTTTCGCGTCCCTTTAAGCGGGCTCAGGGCGGCGGCGGCGGCGGCGGCGGCGGCGGCGGGGGGGGGGGGGGGGGTATTTTAGAATCTTAAATTCCGGGTGAAATCGGGTGCTTTTGATACATTCGGGTATTATCAAGCTATCTTTTTCTTTTGTTTTGTGCAGCAAGCGGCCCACAGTTAAAAGGTACCATGTATTTGTTACACATGCATTCCGCATCACGTTGTTGTAACATTGTACACCACATGTTGTAACATTAAATGGGCTTAGCATAGTTCACTGCTGCACTCAAGTAATATTTACATCAGGGATGCGCGCAGACTGCTATGGTGTACTGATACGCGATAGAACGTAATACGGGTAATACGTGACTGGGGGAATTCAGGGAGAAGTTGGGTTTAACCAGAAAAAGTTGAATTCTATATGTATATATAGGAATGAAAAGTTGAAGTTGAGGTCCGACGGCTACGTAATTATAGTGTTTTTTTTTTTTTTTTTTTTTTTTGTCCTGACGAAGGCGGAGCTTCCGCCGTACCATATAGACGTCGCCCCTAGCTTTAACTTCTAAGTTTTAATAAACACTTTTTTTGCTACTTCCCCTACTTTTGTCTTCTGTCTCCCATTTCTATCAACCTTCACTATACAGGGTGTGTCACCTAAAGTGATAAAAATTTCTAACTGGCGATGTACTCGCCGGATGATTGTAGGACTTTCGGAAGTTACCATCTGGAAACTTTTGCCACTATTGAGGAAGGCTTTGGAACAATTTTTAATTGCGGGAAATTTATTTTTATCAATTAAACTTTGAAAATTGCCAAGCGAACCTCACTCTTTTTTTACAGAAATATGAAGTCCTCCACGGATAACCGCAGACGCAGCAAAATCTATGGACAGTATCGCAACAGAAATAGTCGAAAAAAATTCGCCAAGAGGCGCGCGCGACATGTGCGTCTAGAGGAGGAAGCGTCCCCTTTTTCATTTGTTTTGCCTTCTTTGTGATAAGACGGTTGCTTTGTTTTCTTTGTGATAAGACGGTTGTCACCAGCATAAAGGTGAAAGCGAAAAAAAAAAGAAAGTAAAACAAGAGGCGGGAACACTTCCTCCCCTCCCCGCGTTTTCGGTGCTCTCTTCCTTGCGACAAACAAGCAAGTGGGGCTAAAGCGGAATTTTTACTTTTTTTTTTACTATCTCTGTCATATTCCTGTAAAAAAAGTGAGGTTCGCTTGGCAATTTTCATGGTTCAATTGAAAAAAAATTCCCTCAATTAAAAATTGTCCAAAGCCTTCCTAAATGGCGGCAAAATTTTCCAGAAGGTAATTTCCGAAAGTCCTACAATCCTCCGGCGGGTACGTCGCGAGTTACAATTTTTTATCACTTTAGGTGATACACCCTGTATAGTGATATTTGAGAGAAATGGGAGACAGAAGACAAAAGTAGGGGAAGTAGCAAAAAAAGTGTTTATTAAAACTTAGAAGTTAAAGTATACTGTATACATTGTTTCATTTGCATGCTGTTTGATCTCGAATCACATCAGCAAGGGAACGCGATGTGAATTGCACTCTCCCAAGCTATCTGAAGGATTTATCCTACACTCTTAAAAATGAACTTCACCGCATAGCACGCTCCTAGCCAACCATAATCTCGAATGATATCGTTATCTGCCCTGATTTGTTGAAAACGGGAGGCGTACGCCTTTTTGTGACACTTATGCTGTTCATAATTGTCACAGAAAGGCGTACGCCTCCCGTTTTCAACAAATCGGGGCAGATAACGATATCATTCCAGATGATGGTTGGCTAGGAGCGTGCTATGCGGTGAAGTTCAGTTTTAAGAGTGTATATGGGTGGCACGATTTTCCTATGAACCCCCTCCCCACAAAGAATAACTGTCAAGAGGGCCAAAATACCTCCGAAAAGGGTGAAAAATTCCCACACACTTACACTCTTAAAAATGAACTTCACCGCATAGCACGCTCATAGCCAACCGTCATCTCGAATGATATCGTTATCTGACCTGATTTGTAGAAAACGGAGGGCGTACGCCTTTTCTGTGACAATTATGAACAGCATAAGTGTCACAAAAAATGGCGTACGCCTCCCGTTTTCAACAAATCAGGGCAGATAACGATATCATTCAAGATGATGCTTGGCTAGAAGCGTGCTATGCGGTGAAGTTCATTTCTAAGAGTGTACACCAAAACTTCACCAGCACGACGAGAGCCAACCATTGATGGGAATGACATCGTTGTTACTCCTGATTTGTCAAAAGCGCGGGGCGTACGCCATATTTGTGACAATTATTCAACTGCATAAGTGTCATAAAAAGGCGTACGCCTCCCGTGTTCAACAAATCAGGGAAGAGAACAATATATCATTCGGGACGCTGGTTGGCTGGGGAGCGCGTTATGATGTCCACATTGGTACCAAATCGAATGCAATTAAACGTGCCTTGCCACGCCCAAATTAACCATTTGAATTAACAGTGCGCGCATGCCATGCTCGCCATGCCCATATGCCACAAACATTTTGTTTATTAATGGTTTGTTAACGGTTGTTTATTAGCGCACAATTGTATCCCGAAAATGTTGGTTAGCTAAAGTTTTTGAGTTATTCTTCTTTGCATCTACAGTTGGAATGCTTGCCTTTACGATTGTATCTCCGCCACATCTTTTTACATCCTCGCGCTGCGCTTGCGGAGTTGCGGTATCCACCACCACGGGTTGATCAATACTGCGCATGTGCGTCCGGATTTCGACCGTTCAAAATGGCGTGTTTTGTGCCCTGTGCTGAAAAATGACACTTTTTTTTCATGTTGGTAGGTGTTCGTTTCTGGCAGAGGATGTTTGCTGTTCTGTGTTCTGTATGTTTCCTATCGACTAAACGTCACACAGCTGCAGGTCCTTCTGACCCCGTGTCCAATACGCATCGTGTTCAGGCATTTCGGCAACTCAACAACATAACATGTAAGCGAGATTTGCAATGTTAACAAGTGTACTAAAACTGTCATGTTTGCCCAGATGTGATGACAATTTCGTGAAACTGTACTTGCTCTGTCGTCTGATGTGCTCGATTATAAAAACAGGTAGCGTTTTCATGCCTAAGCAAGTTTGTATGTTTTACGGCCACATTAGGCGCGGAAACCTGACAGCAAGGATGAAATTGGATGCCAAATATTTTTGCGCGTCGGTTTGCTCAGTTTTATTTTGCGGCAAAGCAGACGCATGTATCGCAGCTTCATCGCATGACCTTTTTCGAAGTGTCTTTGCGTTCATTTTTATTGCACGCACGGAGTTTTATCAGGAAGTTTGAACGTATGTACGAAATCTCGTTTATGGAGGAACGAGAGCTGAGCATTTTGTTCTAAGATCCGACTGGAAAAAGGAGAAATGCTTTTCCTCATTTCAGTACTCAGTAAAGCTCAGCTAAAGAGGAATGATATCCAAAATTGATCACATTGGGTAAAGAATGCACCGTGTGGCTCAGGTGACATTTGAAAGACACGATTGCTAGCGGTGTGTTTAAATGCCTTGGCGCTTTGCTTGCTGCTTGCTACGGAATGATAATAAATTTTTGGGTGAGTGAGCTGCTGTGCGTTCTTCAGGAATTGCAGTTCGATGTCCACCCGCTGAAGATTTTCTTGCACGGCAGTCATGGGCAGTAGCTGTTCATCTTCGCAAAAAAAGGACAAGGAGCGTTCGAAGAAGAAGAAAAAGGGGTAAGTTGCCATTACGCTACAGAAAATGTTAAGTAGGTAGGTGGAAACGAAATCAATCAACAATGGACAATGGCCATCTGAGCATCGTCATTTACAATCTACATCCTTCCAGTCACTTTTATGTCCCGCATTTTACCTCTGTATGATTGCTGGAGAAAAAATGACCAAAAACCAAAAATGACGGACTATCAAATAAATTTCACACTGTTCTGGTCTCATCGTAATTTCAATGCCTGCATGAAAAGTAGAAGACACTTGCTGATTCTCAGGTTGTATTCTCTTAAGCTATGAAATTGATGCCTGATATTTACAATTATCTACATTCACTTGTTTGTTTGTTCAGCTCTCAGACCAAAGCCATGAGTTCCTATCAAAGCAGTCGCATTCACCAAGTGCAATCCCTTTGTATGTCACAGAGTTATAAAGGAATAAGTAATAAAACAATAATGAGCCTCCACTATTTTATGAGGAAATGTGGGTGCACAGATTCCTCTTTGCTAGAGAAGCAGATAATGTGTTTCGTTACCATTACATATCAGTTAGCATTGATAATGACAAAACTGACTTGCTTGTTATGCCTTGTTGCTCTTGTGTTACACTGTTTGTTTGGGCTTTAATATGCATGCTGAAGCAGGTTTATTTGTCAGTGAGAATCAAAAGCAGTAATGGAACAAGAATACAAAAACGTCACATACAGGCCATCTCAGTAACAATGTAAAAAAAAAATTAATAAGAAAAGCAAACTACGGAAAAATATGCAATCAATGATATTTATCTGTAGGGAACTTTTGCCGCCTACTACAAGTACTTTTATCAAATTTTAATTGAAATAAATTTAATTTCTTGAATTGAACTCTGAAATTTGCAAAGTCAACGTCATGTCTTATGACAGAAACAGAAAGCACATGTCATATTTTCCCCATTCCATTACAAAACACATTCCCTACTACAGTGGTAATAGTTGAAAAAAAAAAAAAAAAACACACGTCATTTCGAGACGAGCAAATTGTCGGCCCCGCTCAGTTTTCACTCCTTGCCTCACTTCTTTTTTTTTGGCTGTTACCATTGTACTATGGAATGTATTTTGTAATACAGTGGAGTAAACCTGATATGCACTTTCCGTTTCTGACAAAAGAAGTTGTGTTGACTAGGCAAATTTTGGAGTTCAATTCACGAAATTGAATTTATTTCAAATAAAATTTGATGAAATCACTCATATGTAGTACGTGGCAAATGTTCTCTACAAACAAATGTCTTTGATCATAACTTTTTCCTTAATGCACTTTTCTTATAAAAATTTTTTGACACGGTTACACCCTGTATACCTGTAGTTCTTTTTTTTTTCAGTTTTGTGGCTAAATTTGCGTGCAGTCTATCACTTCCTCTCTCAGTTGTCTCGCGACGTAAACCCCCAATTATTATATTATCTATCACTTCCTCTTTTGTTTGTGAGTAACCAAGCAAGAATTTCAATCTACATCCTGCGTTCAGGCTTAATAATCATTTTCATGGGTACCATAGTAAGAAGGCTATTTTTATTCTAGATTACTCTCTTCGGTTAGGGTGTAGCTGCATCTACCGTGCACAAATGCATGTATTTGCAATGCATAAAATTCATCTTTCACATGTAGGCCTTTACTGTGTTTGATGACAGTGATGAAAGTGAGACAAGTACTATATTTCTTGCTACCGTGGGTATTTGACTGCAGAATGTGAGGAAGGTACCCTGTCTGTCAGCTGGAAATATGCTATGCTAGGACAGTCCGTCTCCGCGCAGGGGAGACGGTAAAGTCTGTGTCCACAGATGAAACCATGTATGTCACAACTTGAAATGGTACCCCCTTATTTGGGAGAAGGACCAATGAGGTCACTCCATTGGCAATAGGGGAGAGATGGAAATTGGGGAGCCACGCAGGCAGCTGCCTTACTCGCATAGCGTATTCGTGTAGGAGTGTAAGATTGAGACTGATGGACATTTGGCATGTGGGTGTCTTGGGAGTGTAGCCTGAAAAGGTCTGAGTGTAGTAAGCAGATGACATTCCAGAAGAAACAGTTTCTTTAAAAGCGCTAAAAGCCCCAGTGCAGGGCACAAAGAGAAGGCAACAGACAATACGAGCACTCTTTTCTTTGTGTCCTGCACCTGGGCTTTTAGTGCTTTTAAGATGTTATTGAAGCGTTCGAACTTTGTTCAACATGGTTTCTTTAAAATTGCTAAAATCCCCAGTGCAGGGCAACAGTTAAAAAGACGACACAAGACACAGCACTGAATAGTTTCTTTGTACGTTGCATTTGCTCTGTATTGTCTCACTTCATATATTTATGGATGTAGTCGCAGTACAACGTTGGTTAATCAGTCAGTGGAATCTTGCGACAACGCTTGCTGAGCAGTGTACAATAACCAGGGATCGGAACCAGTATTTTTTTCGGTCTGGGTCGGGTTGAGCTCTGCTGAAATTATCAGCTTGAACCAGTTCAGGTATATCGGATTAGTTCGGGTTCAGCCCAGGGAGAACTCTCCCCCCCCCCAAAAAAAAAAACTGAAAAATAAAAATAAAATACACACGGTCAGTGGCCAGGACATTTACAGGGATTGGAACCGTTTTCGATCCTGGTTTAACCGGTTCGTCGGCAGTAATTTTGCTACATGAAAGCAAGCTTGTAAATGAAAGGTGTGCGATAACCATTTCAGGTGAAAACACAAGACACGTAATAAACACATTTATTATTTACCTGATCTTTTACTGTATTGTACTCTCGTGGTTGTCTGCTGAAAACGAAAAGCGAAGTGCCTTTTGGCAGAACACGGCCTGCTCCGGCAAAATACTGGCACTACAGTCACAAACTTTTACTCGCATCTGGCATCGTAAAAAAAAATAAATAAATAAATAAACAAAAAAAGGTCGCTCGGTAGTACAATTATTTCACCTCTGAACCGATTCCCGAAGCGGTAAACGTATCAAATTTTTTTGGTTCAGTTCTGGTTCGGTTGAGGACAAGCAAAAAAATTTTGGGTTCGGTTTGGTTCAGGTTCGACAGAAAATAACGTTGTTTACTGGTTTTCTGTTCCGGTTCAGTTCTGGTTCCGATCCCTGACAATAACACATTTGAGCATCTTGGTGCAGAAGTGAAAAAAAAAAAAAAAAAAAAAAACGGGAACCAGAGAAACGACCAGATTCTCGAGGCTAAAAACTACCTGTTTTTAAATCATGCCAGTGTGATTGAACTCTCCCTATACCATGGGGTTTGTTTTTTGCTGTCCACATTTATTGTGCATCTGTACTACTATGTATCTCGAAATGCTGTACCATGCTATACAATGGTTTAAAATCCTTGAATCAGCCCAGGCCCTACCGAGGAAATTTCAATATGTCTACTCCGAGCACAATGACGAGGCTCATAGTGCTTAGGGGTCAGGCTGTGAGATTTGTGTATATGCGTGTGTGAACGCCTTAGTGCAGAACTTGCATAACAAAGTTGCATATAGTTTGCATAACGGAGAGTGACATACATTGTGAGCCATACTACGAGTCCTGTGGTGCGTGTTCCTGATTGTGACGAGTAGCAAGGAGTGTGTAATTACAAATAGTGGCATAGATCATTTTGGTCAAACAAAACCTGGCATTGATGAATGTGAATAGTGGGGGAACACAATCCACGAAGAACATTGAGGACAACAGAGAGAACAGGCTCCCAGCTTTTAAATTTATTATAATCAGGCATGTAGATCCCGTACTTCATCATGTATAACAGCTCCACAGGAAATAGATTTCTTCTTGTGGCACAGTCATACATGGTAAAGTATGTACCCTGAAAGATAGCTTGTATTACGCTATGTCAAATGTGACTGTTCATTTTCTTTTTTTTTTCTTCAGTCACTTCTGTGTTTCATTTGTTAGTATTTTAAACATTCTAAGTTGTCCATGGAGCCTTAAAATTGCACTGCTGTTTCTATCTATAGTACCTGGCAGAGGGGTCCTCTCTGCACTAGTCTTCGTTTTAATTGCCATTTCTTAATGGAAGAGGACCTCTCTCACAGCCATGCATTGTTCAGATTTTTTTATTGCGGTGTAACACATGCTTTTGTGCTTGTTGTAGTTCTCTTGTGGTCTCAAGAAGTCCTTTATTATCCTCTTTGGTTACATCATCATGGAACAACGTGTGATACCCCTCTTCGCGTTCCTCTCTTCTCCTGCATCTCTCTCTCTAGACCAGCTCTGCCTCCACTCCCCCACATTCTAGTGGTGGCGCTAGTAGCCCACTACATTCCCTCCCTTCAATTAAATGCTTACAATTCTATTGCTAGTAACTCTAAAGCTAACAACATATGTAATGACTGTCACAAGTTCAAACATCCTGGGGTTTTCATAGTCCTTCTTGTGGTCTCAAGAAGTCCTTTATTGTCTTCTTTGGTTACGTCATGAAACAACCCACGATACACCTCTTCGTGTTCCACTCTTCTCCCGAGTCTCTTTTTTTTTTTCTCTCTCTCTCTCTCTAGACCTGCTCCACTCCCTCACATTCTAGTGGCGGTGCTAGTAGCCCACTAGAATGCTGTAATTGATAGTGTTAGTGTGCTGCGAACCCTGATGTGTTTGTTGCTCGTGGCAACTCTGAAGCAGATGCTCCCCTGAGGGCAGACGACGCAGTTCGGTGAAATCGACAGACAGCCTTCCCTATGGAAAGGACTCCACTCCACCGCAAGAGCGCAGTGGCATTGCATCGGCTACTGCGGGAGATGGGGCCACGGAAGCTGTGGCGTCGGCCCCAGTCAACATCACCAGCCCTGCCGCAGTGCAGCATAATGGGGAAAATGTTGCTTCACCTCCAGCTCATGTTATGGTGAGTGCCTCCTAGTGATGTTAGTTTTCCTCGTTTCGCCCCAGCAGCCGGGAACGAAAACCGTTTTCGTGAAGTCTCTAAGGTGTGTGTGTGTGTGCTAAAGGTTAAGTGGTGTAGTGGCCAATGAAAATGACCTTGCCATTCTGCCAGAAAGTGGAAGAAAAATGTATTCTTTTTCTCAGACAATGTATGATCTTTGCAAAACTATGTGTTAAAGGGGTCATGTCACTTCGCCTCAGGTTATCCCGGATAAATGTAAAAGACAGTTGTTTGCATTGATGTGAACCTGCATTCAAAATGATGAAAGATGATAATTTCTTAGGCAACTTGAGGCCTTGTATGTGATTGTCCCTTCTATGTTGTTCCAGCCTCAGAACATCAGTTCTCTCATGTTCTGCATTCAAAGTTTACGGAAAGGGGTAATAGACATGCAGAAAATCAGCACAGCAAGTATTAGCTGTCTCCGATTGGGCTGTACTTTGTGAACTAGTGCGAATGGTGCAAGTTCCCACATTCAGTTCAGTGGAGGTGCACCCTTTGCCCTACACTTGACCTGACTTGACGGGGAAAAGTACTGTGTGAGTGCAGCATGTGTTCACAAAATGCCGCACGTCTGCTGGCGTCCGTGCAACGTTTCGTGCGCCGTAGAGCAGATGACATGAATAGAGTAGCTGTGGTTGTTGGCGATGTCTTATCATCGATCTGGTGCACACTGGTGATCAATTTTATTTTGATAGGCCTGTTTTTGCTCCACGGTCACAGGGAGCAGCAAAAACATAGACAGACCACGCTGTGTTTTTGCAGCTTCCTCTGGTTATGAACTCCGACTAACTTGCCTGACTCTCCGCACTCAGCTGTTTTTGCTCCTGGAGTCAATTGTAATATGATAGCAACCACTCAAAAAGTTGCGATGCATTGCAGACGTCCGTGATAAACGATCTGAGGCTTAAACTTTTGTATTCGATTGAGCTCTAGTGCACTTTGCACGAGCGCAGCACCTATTGTGCACTTCGTCTGCGCTGCTTTACGCTGCCCTTTGCACTTTTTGACAAATCGAAGACAGCTCACAGCAGGCACCTCCGCTAGTGAGGCAGCCACAGGAAAGGTCACATGCTTACGAGGACCAATAGGAATGGCCAAGGCTCTCGCTCCCCTGGTGTTGGAGCTTGAACCTGTAGTGCATTCAAGGGTTCTCATCTCGCCAACGATGGCACGTAGAAAAATAATTCTTTTTCCTCAATATGGCATGAAGTAGAATGCGTGCATGAGGTAATGAACCACATCTATGAAAGTGTCACAACCCCTTTAATACCCGTGTCACACGACAAATTGAATGGCATTCCCATGACATCGTTAACTGGGTGGCAAACCTTTTTTCACAGAGCCCGGCACAGGGAAATGAGGTGCCCCTGGATGATGGCCTGCCCAGTTTACAGTCGTCCTTCCCAGAAGATGTTCACGAACTCCTGATGGGGCACCTCGGGGAGGATGAACCCTGTGGCAGCCATGGAAGCCGCCTCATCAGTCTTTACGTCTGCTCGGGGCTCCCCGATATGGAACTGGAGCGCAGTCACTTGACAGAAAGGGTGTACCCACAAGTACGGACCTATTGTGCCGAACGAGGCTGCGACTTCAACGTTGTGGATCTTCACTGGGGTGTCAATACGGATGGTTTGGATAGGGTGTTCCTCACTGACCTGTGTCTGGGGACCATCTCTCGTTTGCAGAGAGAAGGTCATTTCCTGGTCTTGGTAAGCAGTTTTATGCTCCCATTATGCAGGTACAGCTTATCCCAGAGTCTTTTTTTTTGTATGATTCATGATTGCAGTGTGTCTTATGGTAGATGAAAGACAAGCGCAATTGGACTGGGCACAGAATGTAGGAATGGATGACCACAGCACAAATTTCTAACACTGTTTATTGAACAGGCTGTCACTTGTGTTTCGTCTTACCAACAAGCCCAGTCGTCTACCTTGTTCTTATAGTAGGTTTAGGTATTTGCTTCACTTATTTAATTACATTTCAGATATAATCTTCACATTATTAACGCAATCCTTTGTCGCGATGAAAGCTGAATTCAGTTTTGTGTACTACATTATGTAACACAAAAGGGGCATCTCTCTTTAACTTTGAATGGCAGCACCTATTATGATTGTACTGCTATTTGAAAGCCACGTTAAAGGGGCACTAAACCGATATAAGAGTAATGATGTATCAGTAGGAATATGTCCATTTAGGTCTGACACATATTTTCTTAAATTATGAAGGTCGACAACGACATAGTAGCGCAGTAATTACAGAACGCGTTGCGCACTATTTCTTGAACTTGCTCCGCCCTTCAAGTTCTCACAACAATAGGAGCGACGTCATTTTGACGTTTCGTGCGGGCCACCACTTACTGTATAAGTAGTAATTTTCGCGAGGACCTATTTTTCGCGAAATTCGCGAACGCCCTTTTTTCGCGAATTTAAAGTCCCGCGAAATATTCGAACCAATGACAGAAAAATACGTGAAAGAAATATGTAAGAAATTTGACCCAGGACGCTGAGGCAACTTATGTATAGGGAGTTTCTTACGCTGTTACACTGCATTGCCTCGTAAAGTGTTCAGTTCGCCGGTGCAACTGGAGACTGTAGTCCCGCCTTGACGTACGAATCCCGCGCGGATGCAAGCCTCCCGTGATTCCGGTTCCTTGTAAGCCTGGATCATCCAGCAAGCGCGTATGCACTGTGCCACGCGTATAGACCTTTGGAAAAGTTGTCGTATCACTACCAAGTGCCAATCGCACCTGCTCGGTGCGATGATAGGAATGACGGGAGACAGGGCAACTGGGCAATGGCACAGGTACGAGCCGAGTTGGACCCCCTAATCGCATCCCTTGCAGTCAGAAGTGCTCAAAAGGAAGACAAATTGAACGAGTTATCCAGTTGTGATACCTTTTATTAGCTTCTTCCAGGAAGTCCAAGGTGCATGGCCCCTAAGATGCAGGGTGGACGCAGCGCGGTACCGCGAATTTAAGGTTCCGCGAATAATTGCCTGATCCTGGCTTCTCACAAATTCGCGAATTATTGAGCCCGCGAATTTAAGCACTTATACAGTATGTTGCTGCATTTTTGAATAACTGTTTTTTTGAGACCACTACACTACATTCACGAGGAATGTCCTTCATCAACGTATTATTTGTACATCTTTTGCCTTTACGAACAGAAATGAGATTACTTTATAAGCCGCACATATTCTTTGAAGTAAAACACCTCCGCAGCCACGGAGCCGCAACAATGCGACAGCAAAGAGGTTCGGCAGGTTCTCCCCCGCGGCTGACCTTGTGGGTGTACAAGATTGGCTGACGACGCAAAACGTCATTCGGGGATGAGTCTGTCCCGTTTGCTGTAGCCGAGTGACGTTTGCTGACGCATTAGATGAAGGGGAGAGTAGCACTGATTTCGCTCTTTGATCTGCTTTTTAAATAGTTAAAGCGCTTGAGCTACACAAAGTCTTCCACATATTTAGGTAGAGTGAAACCCCTGCTTTCACTCTGTGTAGTTTTTTAGACAAAGTACGACCCCTTTAAAGGGACAATGTGGAGCTGTTGACTGATTTTGAGATTGGAGGTGTACTCGACTGTACGTTATGCGTAGATGCCAAATGCCAAATTTCGTTGAGCTGAATGTCGTAGTTTTTGAGATAAACCAGAAAGAAACGAACAGCACGTTCACGTCCGGTTTTGGTTTCACGGTGACCTAAGGCATGAGCAATGGAACCTTGGCAGGCATCACAAGGACGTGCGATGGCGATATAGGTGATTGAGGGCTGTTTCGCGACCTGGTAAAACGTAATCAGTAAGTTTCGTCTCAAATCGGTGGCTTGATTGCTTCGCAGAACAGAAACTGGAAGTTACAAACAGTGCCGTCACGGCAGTGAAAGTGACGGCTGAAAAGTTTTATGATAAATAAGTGGCTGCAAATGTGATTGATATGTTTTTGCACAGTGGCAGTGAGCATAGGGCCTTGTGTTTTCAGGTTTTATGTTTTTTGAAAATTGGGAGGGAAAAATCGGGTTTTATTTCAGGAGCCATAAAAAACGGCAAAATCGGGTGATATCTGGTGTCAAAGCAGATTTGTGAGTGAAAAAAAAAAGCACTTTTTGCACATTTGACGAACACAAGATGCGGAACAGCTGTACTAAGCGTGCTGTATTTAGCGTCCTCCAGTGCCTGCGTCTGTGGCTGAATTGGCACTTTGCCAAGTCAATTTTCGGGTTTTTTGGGGTTTTACCCTAAGTGACGATGATGCAAAATTGGTTTTACTGGGTTTAAAGCTAAAATACAAGGCCCTATGTGAGCATCATAGGCAAGCATGTGACTGCGTTCTTTTATCTTTGGTTTGGGTATGGACACTCAACTTTAATGAGAAAGTGAATGCGTACAGTCTTGTACTTGTTGTCTTAGAAGCTTCTCTCATTTTATTACAAGCTTCATGGTATAACACTGTTCAGTACAAAGTACCCAGTTATGGTCACCTTGAGGGTACATTGCATAAAAGTAATTGAATGAATTGAATTTATCAAAATTGCCAGAATTCAAATTAAAACCTATGGTCGTAATGTGAAAAGTTAATAGAAAGAAGTTAATAAATTTCAGAAGCAAGCAGTTCGACGCAGAATAGTCAGCCTTGGCAAGCTCTTCTTTCCTCTGTCAGATGATGATTGTGCTACTAGTTTGTACATGCCCCTCAAAGACGGTCATATTTCAGGTCCTCCTAAACGAAAAACTAGAGCACCCGCTCCCACACATACTGCCTTCGAGTGTGCCAAGCGCAGACTTCACGGCGGCGGTAGAATCTTTTGAGTCGACAGACCTCAGGGACCTGCTCTTGTCGTGGTACGTGAAGGACGACAACAGCGTTCCTCAGTGCCATGTACTCCGTGCAATAAGGGAGCGCATCCCAGACATTGTATCAAACGATCCTGGGGTGAGGACAGCTGCTGTCGAAAGGTGGCAGAAGGAGGCAGGAATGATGTTAGATGCATTCAGGTCCACCTTCACAGTGGAACAACGTACAACTCATTTGCAATCAGGTGGGTACATATTATGCTGTCTTACTCACTGTCTCAGCTGTATACCCACTTGCATATTCTTTTTGCGAGTGGGTATACTTGCACATGTTATTCTTTCTCTTGCGCTTGGGTCAGAGCTAGCCACCACATATTTGACTGAAGGGAACATTCCTAGAGACTGAGGCGACAAATGGAGGGAACGAACACGAGTCAGAAAAATTTGAAACACGCATACGTATTTGAGTTTATTGTGGACGTTGGTGTTTTATTGCCTGGTACAGTTTGGTCCCATTAATTCGAGTTTGAAGAGGATAGAAAATTTATTTGCATAAAGCCGAGTTTGAACTAAAGGGAGCTGCTCTGAATAAGTGCTTGACGCATTGACAGTGCTTATTAGCTGCATCGAAGACTACAGCTGTGCGAATATTTGATATTCAGAATATGAAATGAATATCTGGTGAATATCTCCAACCTTTTCATTGTCTCATGCGGCATCGCCATATCGCTCCTTTCAGCCTGCTGGCACGTGGCTCTCGTCCTTCACCGGTACGATAAGCGCTGATATGTAGTGGTGATGCGCAAAGTATCTGAAAAGAAAAACAAAACAAAGATCGTGAAACATACCACAATAAGGGTTTGCTAGAATCGTGTATGGTGTTTTTCTGTGACGTTAAGTGAGGGCTAAGATATCGATATCACTGTCGCTCTTTTGCCAATCACTTTCGGTTTGCAGCAGACGGCGGAGGTGAAATAGTTAGGTCTGTAGCGCATGCTGCGATTAGTTTTGTGCCTCATCAGTGGTTCGAGCGGATCATGTGGAGATCAGGCTTCAATATCATAATTGCAATGTGCAACGTGTATAAAGTCAATAATTAAAAAGTTGATTAAAATATCGCTGCTAATTAGTCCCGTAATTGAGAGAAAACTATGGTTTCCTCGTAGCAGCCCAGTCGAGTGATCCAATGGCAAAAGTAAAAGCGTCCTAAGGCAACTCCCCCTTTTACGAAAATTCGTTGCAGCTAAAAAGAAGCCCCCTGTATATGAGTTTTTTACCTCGGCTACCGCCGTGGGCTTGTGCCATGACTGTTGTGAAATGGTCATTGACGTGAGACTTGTCGACCAAATTACCGGGAGCAATATTGCCTCTGGGCTGTGGCGATGAAGCACCCCAATCCTTATCTCTCCAAATAAAGTTGCCGTTTCGTCGGTGCATCGACGGTGATAAAGTATCCAGTGGCGTTTCACCATCACGAAAGCGGCAACTATAAATCATTGATCATTTTGCAGGTCTTCATTCAGTTTCATCGAAACTAGAACAAAAAAAAAAGAATATAATCGTTCCTGTTGTGCACACCTGATGCAATGGCTGAACGCACGTCACGAACGCTATTCGCTGCGAGTCTAGTGCCCTTCGGTGGTATTGGAAGCATAGAAATCATGAGGAATTAAACATCTGATCCCTAGTGAAGTGTCCTTTTAGGTGTTTGCACAGTTAGTGGTGCAACAGTTCCAGTGTGGCAAAAAAGACACACACACACACACACGCACTTCACATGTAAACAGAGCTGGCTACCCGACGGCTGTCACGCAAGATACTTTCTCCGGTGGTCGCATCGCAGTCCCTATAGAAGGGCACACACAGAGTGCTCTGTAAGCGCTCACACTTTCGTTGTCCTCTTTGCATTGTGGATATTAGTAGGTCCACACTAACAGACAGAAAATAATTTTTTATTTTTTTTCATAGGCGAAGAGCTTCTGAAGTGTTGTTGTTAAGTGTTTTAGAATTCGTTCATAAGTTTACTTCATGACTACCTGCACATCATTCACGGAAAAAGAAGACCATTAGCCATGTTAGAATGTACACTTTTGTAAACTGCATGTTTCCACTGCGCTCTTACATATTTGGCGGCAGAAAGCAATGTTCTCCATTATCTGCGTCCGTACGCTTTTGATACAAGAGCCAGGTGCTGAACATGATCTTAATGCAGGTAATGAGAATTAGCCGAGACAATATCTGGGGTCTATATGAGCACATTGGAGTTTCATGTATTTGTGTCGTGCCTAGATAGAGTGGGCCTCAACTAATTCTCACTCCTTGCGTTAGATGTCACTTTATCTTGTGTTAGAAAGGATGAGTGAGTGAGAAAGATGTCAGAGAGAATGGAAATCGAATGTTTGTCTGTCCGTTCCCCTTGTACGTGAGGCACTATAAACCAGGGGAGAGCCATGCTAATGTAGTGTAGTCAGTAGCATTCCTGACTGGAAATTAGGATTCTATAGGCTCTTCTCCTGGCATTGGCACTTGGCTTCGCAAAGTGCGATCCCGTTACTTTGAAATCACTGAATTCAAACTTCCGTATATTCGAACTGGCACTCGGGTCCCGTCAAAGTCACATGTGCTTCGATAATTGTATTTATGGGTATCTATTTCTAATGGGTGTACGTATTTCAATAATTTGAACATATGAACGTTTATTCGAATGAGATTGCCTGGCCGCAGCCGACTTCCTGCTACGCATTGGACACAAAATGCCCGGTAGGCGCGCTGCTCACATTGCTGTCGATCACATATTTTTCCATATCATACATTTCTGATAAAATTTTTTTAACATGGTTACTGAAACTCCCTGTACATCTATCGTGTAATACTCAGCAAACAACAGCAAAACCTGTTCCATTAGATTTAACCGGCTGCTGCTTTGTGCGAACAAAAGCTGTCATGGTCATGAATTGTCATTATATCATGATCAGTCCATCCAGTTCAGTCTGCTCTGTTTCTCTCATTGATGCCCACATCTGGTTTTTACTAAATGCCTCCGACTTCTTCAGTGGTAGAACAAGAGCTCCAGGCAGCTGTGATGCCCGAGTGGCAGAAGCCCATTCGGTGCCTTTGGATGGAGCGTCGTTTCACACATCGAGGTCCCCAGCGCAGCAACAGTGTGGTGGGTGCTGTTGTGGAATCAGAGGCACAGCCTTCCACGATTGATCTGTCAGAGTCCAAGAGGTGACTTGCAGTTTCACATATGTGTTTCTTCATGAATCTGTGCTGTGCAACTCACACTGAATATCAACCTTGTGTCAGCATAGTAGAAAGAATTGAAACAGCAAAAGGCACAAAGAAACAAAGTACATTGGAAGCCTTCAACACTGCTTAAAATGTGACACTTCCCATGCATGCCTCGTGTTTACAGGGGATAGATGTTCGTTCCTATATAACAGCTCTAATGTTTGAGTAATACTTTGAGTAATTTTTCTCATTTTCTTATTAAGAAAAATACTGCAGTACAACAAAAGCATTGATTTCTGCGCATGCTCACTGCGACGTACACGTCTGGAGTGAAACACCATTGCGCTGATTCTGCCTGTAGGTACAACGTTTTGCGAGCACAGCTGGAAGATCGCCTCCCAGAGTCCCAGAAACTGGTGGTGAGGGTGAAGTGGACCAAAGATGGCATCAATACCAAAGATCATGCAGAGTACCTGGATGAAGTGTGCGACACACTGCTGAAGGAATTTACCAACATGATAAGCAGTGTGCTTGAGGATGACTTGGCAGAGGAAACCAACAGACCATGCAGGGGTTAGTGTGAAGACTTCTTCAGTGGATAGATGTAGAGGACATAAATAGAAAATGAGGTTTCCATGTTCTTCTTTTTTTTTTTTCCTTTCAATATTCAGAGTTAACGTTGTGAAGAAATTAATACTTTAACTGGAGAGTGCATCCAGAGACACGCTGCACTGTTGTCAGGCGCGGGGAGCATGCCTTTGGACACACATCCGTTCTCGTGGAAGAGGATGCGGCTGTCGTCTGTTGAAAACCAGAAGAAACTTTTCAGTTTAATTTGTCCCCACTAAGTTGCGAGCGAATGGAAAAGACTGTAAGATAGCTCTCTGCGCAGCACCGTTGGTGCACTGCTTCGTGGTGCACCGTATGAACACAAACATCTGATAATGCGTGTTTTCATATGGTGTGTCACAGAATGTAATGTGACATTTCAGAACATGAAAATAAAGAAAACGCATACTTTTTAACGTTTGCCACGATGTTGACGTAGCAAACTCCTCAAGGCATTGGCGATATCAAAGGCGATATCAAAAATTGGCTCCCCACTCAAGCGGCTAACCGCCATCAAAATACTCAAAACATGAACGAATGAAGTGTGCTTTATTCATTTTTTATACTCTTCCCTCCCATTTAGGCATTGAGGAGGATCTCCATTTGGAACTTACACAGCAAATGAGGGCATGCCGGTTGCTTTCCAGCACTTTTGCCGGACAGGCAGAGGCTCTAGAAATGATACACAAGTATCTCAAAGGAGAAGGATCTCACCCCCTTGTTGTGCATGGACCTTCTGGTAAGGTGGACATAGTTTAAAGGGAATTGTGATACTTCAGTTTTGGAGGCAAATACCAGAACAGTGCATTTTATTACTGAAAACAACATGTCTGCGGAACATAGGTGGGGGCGGTCATGGGGTTATTGACAATTTGTAAAATCTCATTGTGCACGGAATGATGCACAGCCTTGAAAACATGTAGAAGGCGTAGAAACATAATTTTATCGTTCCATCCCTACCGAGAAACAACCTGATCACCTTTGAAAGGGAGGTTGTAATAGGTCGAATTCCCTCTTGGTGTTCTGTGTAGCGTAGTACAGCGTTTGATATGTCTGCCGTGAATACAGGTGTGGCCATTTCAGTGGGAAATGTTACTGAATCCAGTGTTCTAATATAAAAAAAAGATTACTTGGCTCTATCTAGTAACATACACTCTTGAGCACACCACACGGATGACATTACAGTTATTCTGCGGCAGCACTTTCAGAGTATTTGGTGTTCTGTGAGTCTCTGCTTTGTTCTATGGGTGCTGGGTTGTAGGTTTGTGTCAATGCAAATGACAGGATTGTGCTACTTCTTTGTAGAGGAGGATGTGTGAATAGTAGTGCCACTGCTTTTCCCCGGTGATGTGTATTCATAGCTCGGCGTTTCGGGTCGCGAAACTCACGATCACAATCATCTGATAAGGCATGAGCTCAGCCACGTGCTACAAACTCACGTGAAGGTCGACATGGTGTATTGCTGAGCTCGATCGTGCCGCATATTAGCGCACTCACCAGATAACATCACACCTGTGACCAGAGATAGGCAAAATAACCCATGCTGTGGTCGCAAGTGTGATGTTATCCATTGAGTGCGCTAATATGTGGCATGATCGAGCTCAGCGATACGCCATGTCGACTTGCACGTGAGTTCGTGGCCTGCGGCTGAGTTCACGCCTTATCACATGACTGTGATTGTGAGTTCATCAGCCCAAAATGCTGAGCTACCCTGTGTGTGTTTTCAAGGTAAATTGTCTACATTGCTCTTCTGAAAAGATGCTTTGTGTGGCTTTCTGAGATAATGTTCACGTTGAGCAGGTAACTCTTAATGGGCAGCAAATGTCAACTTACAGTTCTGCTGGTGTTTTTCTGTAGGATGTGGCAAAAGTGCCCTAGTTGCACGAGCTGTTCAGTTATGTGAGCAATGGCTGCCTGACACTCCAGTGGTTGCTCGTTTGGTGGGCGTATCACCGTGCTCTTCTACGCAGCACCAGCTGCTGCGCAGCATCTGCGAGCAGTGCTGTGCACTTTATGGAGTTCATCCCATCAGTGCGTCTAGGGTGTGTATGCTGTTCTATACCTTGGACAGACATAAAACAGTTTGCAGAGCAAGATGGAGTCGAATAATGGCAGTTGAGGAAAAGGCACCAGCAGTGCCTTTTCTTCAACTGCCACCATTCAATTGAAGTATGCAACTGGTCATTGTGAGGCTTGTGTTGTGTTTGTCCTTTAGCCCTATATACTGCTATGTTATGAGAGAGAGTCATCGCCTTTGAGGACCTATGTGATGAACTTGTTGACTTAGTTGTACAGTTGTGCTGATATTGCTGATGTTTCTGTCAGTCTCATTACCCCTTTAATGCTGTGCCTACAGTATGTGATTGCACTATCTTTTTTTTTGTTTTGACTGTATACTCAATATTGCATACTTGATTAACAGATACTGAAGTGTGAAAAAAGTGACGTTTTCTGGTACCGCTTGAAGCAGATTTAACAATATGCAAAATATCATATATGAGCTTAACTGCTGATGATCCCCTTTTGTTGCCAATGTTGGGACTATGTTGGAACGCACATGGTCCACCTCAAACTTGTTTTTTCCTAATTTGAGGCCCAACCAACGATGACGCAGACTTCGCAAACAGGGAAAAGAGGAACCTGCATGGCGTATAATTAAGGTCTGACTTTTTCAGGTTAAATGCCTTTCCCGGATTCAGGGAGAAATGGGGTTCTATTTTGAAATCTGTAGTTTGGGGTGAAATTGGGTACTACGAGTGTTATTGGTTTAGTTAGTTTTCTGTCAGCCCAGCAAGTGGCCCACAGTTAAGGTTGCATGTATTGGCTCAAACATGAATTCCTCGCAAATTATAGTCACACGCACCACATGTTGTAACACCAAATGCGCTTCACATGATTTATTATTGCACTCAAATAATATTTACATCAGACATGTGCATAGATTGCTACTATGTACCTATATGTGATGGTAATGCGGGTAGAAATTTAGTTTAACCCAAATTGGTCCAAAACTGATTTGGAGGTAAATAATTGGGAATCGGGTTTGACCAAAGAAGGTCAGACCCTACGTATAATGTTCTTCTTTGTTATGTAGTTCACAAAAGTTTGTCTCGTCTGATTTTCCCGCACCTAAAGGGTGGTACAGTCCGGCCTGTTTATAACGATATTGACGGGAACGCAAAATCCGATGGTTATATCAGGGTTATCGTTGTATACGAACTTTTGCGAAATCGCCGGTTGGGATCGCGTCAAACACGTAGCACTGCACGAGTAGAATGCTGGTAAACACGCGCATTTGTTGCGAGCGTAAAAGCATTATATCTAGCTGTAAATGGACACAACTTTGTGTTGAAAGCTTTTCCAAGAACAACATACCTGCCGATACCACTTGAGGCTCCGCACCTTTTGAGATCGACGACTTCGTCCATTGCTTGTTGTCCAGTGCCGTAGTCATCATCATTCTCACTGTTGGAACAAATTGTCTATCAGAACGTGCCTCGCCCTTGGGTAATTCATAAGGCCTGACTTTTTAGGGTTATACCCGATTACGCCAGATATTTACTCCACGATTAAAATAAGGAAAAACAGGGTTTAACCCAATGTTTTCCCAAAAACTGCTGGAAAACACAGAACTTTGGAACCTGTGTTGTAAAAGCGTAAATTCTTCGTAAGTTGCAAAACAGAGACCCTGCTGCCTCTTAGAATCATGGACTAAATTGATACTCTGTGTCTACTGGTGTGTCATGTGTATTTTCATGTCAAGTAAACCGAAGATTTACACCCGACTTAATCCGATTCAACCAGAATTGGGTGGAATCAGGTTCAGTTCAACCCGATTACAGCAAAATTATTGAAGCAAAATATAACCCGACATTTACCCCCCGATGTTGCTGAAAAATATAGCCCGAAAAAGTCAGGCCCTAGTAATTCACCATCGCGTATTTAGGTGGGGACACGTAACCGTCTGCCAACTAACGTTTTGGAAGCCACGGTACTTTGCAACTAGGTTTTGCACCAGTACAAAATTCATCAAGCACATGTAACTTCCGGTCAAGCCACGTGCCTTTCCTCGTCAAAACGTGTCCCAGAACTGCAGTCGCCACCGTAGCATGCAGCAAACCAGAAAAAAACTTCAGGGTGAGAGAATGGTGTGGAGAGGGAACAACCTCCTCTACTTCTCGCGAGTCCCTTCGAAGTCGCGCGCCCTGCAACGCGCACATCTACTAATCCCCGGCAGTCATGCGCCGATAAAAGCACTGCGTTCTTGCTTTAATGCTCACGGAGTCTAAGGCTCTTGCAAATGCCGCCGTAATTTGTTTTCAATGAAAAAGTGCAGTCTTGCTTTTAGATTTTCACGCGTTTTACCGGCGGCCGCCTGGAAAATTCTGATCGCTCTACGCGAGCAAACGCTTTTGCGGTGATTGTTACGTCGATGTCTTGCTTACATGTACTTCAATGGGTAAGTTGACGGAGACCAACAATTTGATCGTAATATCAGAGTTATTGTTACATCGAAGATCGTAATAAATGGGCTCAACGTAATATGTAGGCTATTATTGGATTGTGCAGAGCATTGAGGAGCTGAAGGAAAGTTTGGGAGAGCTGCTGGACAGGGTGTCTGCACAACGACCACTTGTACTCTTCATTGATGCCTTGGATCAGGTGTTGGACTACAGCTCAAGGCTTCTTGACTGGTTGCCTGCTGAGTTGCCGCAGTATGTTAAGCTTGTGCTTACAATTGGTGACGGCTCAAAAGAGTTTCTTGAACTTCAGGTTGGTATTATGCTGCACATTTTTGCCAATTTTTGTTTCCATAGGACTTTGCGTTACTGTACTAGCAGTGCTGGCCTCAAAAAGCTTTCTGCTTTCAGGGTTTGAGACGTAGACGGGTATTAGCACTATTTTCGTTGAAGTAAGAGTTGTGAATACTGTTAAGATGGCAGTATATGACACATGCTTTCAGGAAGAACTTGACAGCTCTGTACACAATGTTACACACATCAAAACCACAACAATTGATGCTGTTGCTGAATCTAAGAGCAACAATGCCAAGTCCCAGGTTGTCTTCTTGTTGCTTAAAAATGATTACAGTTGTCGATGAAAAGCTCCTGCTACTTTTGATTTTCAACAATTGATTGACACACTAGTTTGGAAATGTGCACGTTTTTAGGAGCTCGACTTAACGAGTGTGAGTCAAGTGAAAACCATAAAAGTGACATAAAAATTAACACCGCTCGACTGTCCTATAAGTTAGCAATATTGTTACTTTTCATTTGAAAGTAAACAGACAGGCGGCAATATGATGCAAAAACATCATACTACAGGGCAGCAATAGTGTTAAGATGGCTGCGCCACTTGCTATATGCACCAAAGAGGAACGAGGAAAGAGGAGGATGTTCTGTCATTCGTTTCCTGAATAGTGAAGGGGTGAAACCCATCAAAATTCACCGACGAATAAAAGCTCAGTATGATGATGCATGTTTGTCACTGCTACAAGTGTACGAGTGGACGAGGAAGTTCCAAGACGGAGTGGATTCAGTAACAGATCCACCGCGACCAGGTAAGGCACACCAGGTGGTGACACCAGAGCACATTGCAGCAGTTGAAGCCATCGTGAAAGAGAATCGCCACAAAAAAGTGGATCAAATAGCCACACCTCTGGGCAAGAGTCATGGATCAGCACACCGTATTGTCCGCGATGTTCTGCAGCTCCACAAAGTGTCTGCAAGACACTAGCTTGCACTACACGTTGGTGCTGCACTAGCTGACTGCAGAATTGAAAGAACGTGTTGACGCCTGTCAAGAACTTTTGAAGCATTGCAAAGCAGGAAGTGAGGGCTTTTTGGGAAGAATTATAACAGGAGATGAAACCTGGAAGCACCACCAGCAGACAGAAACCAATAGAGCGAGCAAGGAATGGCGCCGCCGACGAAGAGGTGCAGCAGGCGATGCACGAGTGGCTGTGCACTCAGCCAAAATAATTTTTTTTTTCTAACGGCACTTCCGAAGTGCTGGAGCACCTGTATTGAATGGCTACATCGAAAAATGTACCTTGTTTGTTCAATAGGTTACAAGAAAAAAATATTTATGGTTTTTGCTTGACTCACACTCACACAATGGAGAGAAGTACCTATGGTCATGTCCAATCGAGGGATGGTGCATCTGGCACTGTGAGCACCCTTCCAGCATCCTACTACTGCACTATGGATGTAGCACTTTCACTTAACAGGTGCAATGTGAAAAATTCTGTGCTTGATTTGTTTTGTGGCTTATTGACATCATTTGTTGGGGCACGCGTCAATGTTGTTAGGGGGACATGACCAACCACGGGTGCCGTCAGGTGCATAACAAGAATGACCATAGAACACTTTCCTTTTGCAGAACAAACTGAAAGACAAACAGCACTGCTTCCTGCCCTTGGCAAAGTGTTCCGTCGATGACAGCAAGCAAATCCTCAGGGAGATGCTAGATAAGCACAACAGGCTGCTCACATCAAAGCAGCACGACCTCATTCGCTCATACATGGCACAAACGCCGACACCGCTCCTAGCGAGTTTCATCTCTAAACATGCCATTCACTGGCGCAGCTGCGACACCACCGACAAAATAATTAAGCGAACAGTCGAGGAAATTGTGTCCGAAGCATTTGCCCGTACAGAGGAGCACGTTGGACCTAAAGTGGTTTCTTTTGTTTTGGGCCTCCTCTCATCGTCTCGCCACGGCCTCTCCGACTCCGAGCTCGTAGACATCCTCTCCTGTCAGGACGCACTGCTCGGCTCTGTGCCTATCATAAATGGAGAAAGAACAGTGCGACGTTGCCCATTTGCTGTTTGGGCCATCATTCGTCAAAGTTTATGTTCCTTACTCAAGTCCCACATTGTAGGGGGCAATGTGTTGACCACCTGGCGAGGGGAAATGTATAGAACACTGTGTCTTCAGCGGGTGAACGACGAGACTGTGCAGACGTGCAGGATGGTGCTGGTCGACTACTTCCAATCACATCCTGCCAGTGTAGCCTCCTGCTGTCTGCTGGATCAGCCCATGATGTTCAGCACATTCCCGAATCGGAGAAAATTGGATGAGTTGCCTTATTACTGCATCCAGCTCATGAAGCTCGTCCGCGACAAGGTGATTTTGGATGTGAAGCCACTTCTCTCTCGCCTGCACGGGACCGTTGCCAACGGCCCGGCGGATGCCGAAGACGATTCGGGGGAACTTTTGAACCAGCACGTGAGGGAACAGTTTTTCTTCAATGCTGATTGGCTCCAGTGTAAAGTTCAGGGTTCGGACCCTCAGATGCTGTTGGAAGAACTGGACATGTACCTGGCTCTTAACCCGTCTGACATGGAATGTGCACTTTTGCGCGATTTGATTCAGCTCTGCAGTTACGCTTTCCGCTACGATGGCCGCCAGTTCTCGGCACAAATCTCTGCACGTATGGGCTCCATCATGGCAAATGAGAACGAACATCAGAAGTACCCTCGACTTAAGGCACTCTATGACAATGCCTGTCGGTCAATGAAATCTAGTCTGGTTCCCGTAACAAATCACTTGCGAGAACCTCTGGCGCCGCAGACTGGTAGCTCTACACCTGACGAAGAGGCACCTTCTTTAGGCCAACTTTATCCCATTAAAGGTGAAGCTGCACACATGGTGTCGCTAGTGCGCAATGAAATGGTGGTATGGAATGTGATAGAAGAGAGACGGGTGCGACGTCTTGTTGGGGTGACTGAACCGCGGGACCTGAAAATGGTTGACCGGTACCGTGCATTAGTGCTATGTAATCGTGAGCTCAAAGTGTACTCGTTGGATGAAGGAAGACTACTTGTTAAATTGAAAGGTGTAATGAACCAAAAAATGGCCTATTTTGGGCTGCACAGTCAGGACTACGTGGTGGCTCTCTCGAGGAACAGGATGTATGTCAACATGCTCAACCTCAACAGTGGAGACCTAGAGACTACCTTCAAAGTTGGAGAAGATAGGTGAGTTCCTTGATGGCATGTTTTACCTTCGAAATTTGTAGGAGCGTATTGTCAATTTCTTTCCCCAGACACAAAAGTTTTGGGTGCAGTTATACTTTCTGATGGCCACATAGCTGTAAATAGGAAGAGAGGAAAATTCATTATGTGCTGAAGTGTAACATTAGGTTTACAGACTTCTGTGCCATCACTGAGAGCACAGTGGAACTGAATTATGCTATACAATGCAATCCCGTCAATTCAAACTTGGAGGGGACTGAACATTTGTTCGAATAAAGTGGAGTTCGAACTAAAGGGAGCTGCTCTGAATGAGGGCTTGATGCATTGGCAGTGCGTCATGGCTCGCTAGGCCTTGCTGCACGTTCGTGGTCACGCGATGGCAAAAATATAGGCTTGGTCTTTCCAGAGTATTTATTTACAGGCAAGCATCAAAACATCTCGGGGACAGAAAATAATCTGTTACGCGGGCTTGCGTTCGTTTCTTCATCCGCGACTCTGTAAACACCGTTTGCGATGTTGAGCCCAACCCAATTGCGAACCCAGTGAACGCGAATATCGCCGACCCAATTCGAGAAAATATCGAATTGCTGCCTTTTTGTTGGCGTTGTAGTCAACAAGGAGGGTCGTGATCGTTTTAAAACAGCGAGGCTTGCTTCCTTTGCCGACGATAAGTAAGCAGCATCGTTCCGTGCCAGTCACATTTGCGTACCCCATTACTTGCTCCATATAAGTTATGTAACAAATACCGGCCTAGCGTGTTCGCCTACTGATCCTGAGGTTGTGGGTTCAAACCTGGCTGAGGACATCAGCAACTTGATGGCAGGGTACAAGCTGCGTCGACATGCCGTCTTCTACGAGGGAAGTTAAACACGGTGTGCCGTTTGGTGAGCTTTCGGCGCACGTTAAAGAACCCTCAGGTGGGCAGAATTAGTCCACAGACTGACCACTGTGGCGTCGCTTATGATCACAGTTGTCTCGTGACATAAAACCACAAATTATCAATATATATTGTTATATAAGTAACAAGTAAGCAGCTCGCCAGCTGGTGCGTGGCCGGTCACTTCCGAGCCGATGCATAGTTGGGAGTTGGGCACGGCCGGGCAACCTCGTCCGAATAAGCCGTTGTGCACGGTCATATGTTAGAATTACCAGGCGTTTTCCCCCTGTGAAATACGCATGGCTTTGCCAGGACCCGACCCTCAGTATGAATTATCCAGAAGTTCGAATTAAGAGATTTCGAATTAATGGGATTGCACTGTATTTGCAGGTGAAAGACCACAATAGTGTGTAGATCGCATTTTCTGAATGTCGGGCTAGCTTGTGCATGTTCTTGTGTCGTGAGCTGTGCAGGTAAACACACAGTACTATCTGGTAAAACAAAGTGGAGAGGGTAACACACACAAAGGGGGCAGAACAGAATATCTAGCAAGAGCACAAACTAGCGTATGTACCTGCACAACAACAAATCCACCAAGCAGTGATAAGCATGTAATGCAGATGCATCAGGGCATAAATCAGCATAGTAGAGCAGAGGCCATGTAAATAACAGAAGGAGACGAAGATACATTACCAACAAATACATTTAGTTAATTTATGTAGAATAATTTAAGTAATTCAATTGTATGGCCAGTTCATTCCTAAAGGCATTTTGAAGAGCAAGCAGATTGCTTAGGTAGAGCCTTCAAGATGTAGATATTTGGGGGGGAAAGAAGTAACACAGACAAGCATTGTTCTGTCAAAAGCTTGCTGATGATTATGGCACGTGACCATTGTCATCTGGGGAGTAGCAAAAGCTAAGGAGCCGCACAAAAATTGCCATTCCTCAGTAGATAAAGAAATTTTAGTTCATTGAATGTCTGTGCATGTGGCGTGGAGTTTGAACTCACATCTCAAGCAAATCTGAGTGAGCAGTGACACTTTCTACTTAAGACTGCTTCATGCACCCCACAAGCCTTGTATGAGTGCGCAGAGAGCTACAGGCGCTACACAAGTTGTATAAAGTGAAGCACTCATGAACAGTAGAGGGCTTTTCCAACATTGAATGCTGGATGATGTCCTTGAAAATCTCTGTACAAGTCCATTTACGTGAGGGCTATATAACCGATGATAATAGCGGAGTGACGGATGTTTCACTGATGGAGGAACTGTTTGACTTCATCTCTGGTAAACTTAGACTTCTTATTGGAAACAGTTTTGTCTGGGAAACCTTCGCAGCTGAACACGTGGTTGAGAACTGATGTAACTATAGATGTGGCTACTGAGGACCCAAAATAAATTTTGGACCATTTTGGGTAATCACACAATCCATTCCATACCTGCAAGTAGCTGGAAGCCAGTCAGCGGGTCAATGATATCTATAACCAACTTGGACCAGGGCGTAATCGGGAAGGAAACAGGATGTAGCAGCAGAAAAAGTCAGTTCAGAAAGCAGTCTTTGCAGATATATTGAGAGTTTCACAAATGGGGCAAGTACAAACCAATTCTTCCACGTGCTCACTTCTACGGTTCTTCAAGCTTGCCCTTCGAGTGTGCTTTTTCTCTTGCTGTGAAAGAGTTTGTGACGCAAATGCAACTGTGCGAAGCTGAGTGCCATTTCTCTACTGTAGCCCTGCACCTAAGCCATATGATGTGGCACCACTGGATACAAGAACTAGCAGGTCGGGACTGGACATGCTGAGAATTTGAGAGGATTTCCAGAGAAGCTTCACTTGATTGAACCCAGGTTCAATGAAGTGAAACTTCACACATTATCAGTTGTTTCACTGTGCTATATACAGGGTGTCCCAGAAAATGTGTGTCATTCAATTATAATTAGAAAACTACACCACCTAGAATCATGCGGTCAACGGCATTTGTTATTACTATGTTTTTGCCACCTCCTGATGTGAATGTCATGTAACGTAAGTTTAATTATGTAAGTTTTTGCGAACTGAAGTCGGAAATTTGCCAAGTAAGGGTCACTTTTTTACCCCACCAATGTGAAGAGCGTGTCTAGTTTACTCAAATTAATGATAATTGACAGGGATATTCAGGAGCTATCTCATCGGAAAAAATAGCTGAACATCATGCTCTACGGAGCTCCCAGAGGATAGCGCGACAAATTTTTCAGCGCAATCGTTGTCAGTCCGATGAAAAGAGGTTGGAAACCAAGCCCACACCGGCATCGTAGAGAGAGATAACACAGTCATGGCTTATCGCGTCCGGCTTTCGCTGGGATCATGCCATGCTTTCCCTCTCCCAATTTCAGGAATTGTCACTTTTTCTACTATCACTCTGTGGGCTGGGTTTGGAACCTCCTTTTGTCGGACTGACAGCGATTGCGCTAAAAAAGTTGTCACGCATTATAGTCCGGTGCTCCGAAAAACATGATGTTTGGCTATTTTTCCCGTTGGAATAGCTCGTGAATATCACTGTGAGTTATCATAAATTTGAGTAAATTCGGCACGCTCTTCATATTGGTAGGGTAAAAAGTGACCTTTACTTGGCAAATTTCCGAGTTCAGTTCGCAAATATTTACATAATTAAAATTACGATACATGACATTCACATCAGGAGGTGGCAAAAACCTAATCAGAACACATGCCATTCACTGCATGACCCTAGGTGGCATAGTTTTTTTATTATAATTCAATGACATGTTTTCTGTGTGCATGGCTGCGTATAAGTTGACCATCGTACTTACTGAGAGCCTGATCTGAAGATAGTCTGATCTCTATGTAAAAAACCCGTGCATTCAGCAGAGGTCAGTGATGAAACAAAAGGGAACTGATTGCACCTTACATCGTACATTATAATTAGGGAGTGGCTTTTTTGGGTTAAACCCGATTCAGTCCGGTTATTCCCCCCGAACTGACCTCCGACCAATTTGGGTTAAACCCGATTTCCTCCGAATTCCAGTCACTATGAAATCCTCAAGTGACGTTTCCACTGAGGACGAACAAAGGTCGCCACGTGTAACACAT
This sequence comes from Ornithodoros turicata, assembly GCF_037126465.1. Taxonomy (NCBI): domain Eukaryota; kingdom Metazoa; phylum Arthropoda; class Arachnida; order Ixodida; family Argasidae; genus Ornithodoros; species Ornithodoros turicata. Next base: position 64,550,051 of record NC_088201.1, on the reverse strand, counting down.
GTAAGAATGGGTCACTTATGTTCCCAGCAATACACCCATGTGTGTCAACACTGTCTATGCCTTCAGGGATTACCGCTGGAAGGTCACGATCCTGCAAAAAAAAAGAAAAAAAAGAGAGAGATTAGGAAAGGACTTAATAGACAAGAGGAGAAACAGAAACACCCGATAACAATTATCACCCAATTTCTCCTCGAATTACATATTGAAAAATAGCGCCCGTTTTTTACACCCCGAATCTGAGACAGGCAATTAACCCGAAAAAGTCACTCCCTAATTATAATGTGTAATGTGTGTGTGTGTGTGTGTGTGTGTGTGTACATTATATCGTACATATGTAAAGTTAAAGCGGCATTTTACCTCCTTGTGGCACTTACAATGTCATGAAAGTTTGCAGTATTCCTTTTTTGTGCATATTGCCCACGCTTCTATTGCATCTCAGAGGAAGCGAGAGACAGCGTGTCACATGAAAACTGGATTGTCGTGCATTTTGTCTTTCTACATAACTCTGTGATGTCTTGCTGTGTAATGTTGCTTTTGTGGAACGTTTTTAATGTTTGATACAGATAGGTGGAATCTAGAAAATTCATAACTCATACTAATCCTAACCTGTTTCAGTATTGGTGGTAGGCACATATGTTGTGAAATCAGTATGTTCCAATGTTTGTCAACTCACTGTCATAAAGAATCTAGTTGGAATATGAGCAATGGCATCGGGGCAGGTGCTTGTACAGCCATGATTATTGGCTTAGAGTTTTACGTTAAACCTTTGGAAGTTATTGAAAAATTATTGTTATCCTGGGGACCTGTCAACCTGGGATCCTTGAAAGCAGTGACATTTAAGGAATCACTTTGCATTGGTTTCCATAAAGGCTATGTTTGGAGAAGACGAGAGGAAAACAAACGAAATATGACGATGCTCCAGTTCTCTTACCTGCCACAAATACAGAGCTTTTAACAATATAATAGACATGGACCTGTTACCTTTTCTTTTTTTAAATTCCAAGAACTCATTGGTACTAATGCCTTTGTAATTCTATATGCAGGTTTCTGAACAGCTTGCTTGTGAGCGGGAATGGCAAGATCTGTGTCTGCGGTGACGAGACTCAGAAGCCTTTCCCCCTGCTAGTCTGGGACCTGGCCAGCCGAAAACTTCTGTACGACTTGCGTATCCCTCACCACGAATTCCTAACACGTCTCTCTGCCATCAGTGACGACGGCCACTACGTCGTCTGCGTATGCCGTGTACGTAATTTCATTCTCGTTATTGGGGCCAGTCACTTGCCTTGCATGCAGGTCGAGAACACCCATGGTGACTCAGAGAAAATAAGAACGTAGTGACGGGTTGACACCTATAGAGGTTCCTTTTCACTGTGATGTAAAGGCAACAGTTAAAGGGGTTGCGACACTTTGATAGATGTGGTTCATTACATCATGCACACATTGTATTGCACACTGAAGTATTGAGGAAAAAAATAATTATCTTTCTTTGTGTCGTACTTAGCGAGGTATAAACCCTTGAACACACATACTCATTAAGCTCTGACATCAGAACTTCGACCATTCCCGTTGGTAACCGTAAGCATGTGACCTCTCTTGTGCTTCCTCACTGGCGGAGAGGCCTGCCGTGACGTCAGAGCCACGTGAGTTTCCGTATCCGTGGTGCAGGTTTTCTACGCTGTGTCGATTACCCCCTTTGCTGTAAAACTTGGAATGCAGGTTCACATCGATGCAAATAATTGTGTCTTAAATTTATGTGGAATAACTATGAGATGCAACTAGTGATGCAAAACTATCGATAGTACCACGGTCCATTGGTACTCTCTCTGGTCACGAAACTCCGCCGGAGAACAATAGGTCAAGTTTGCCTAGGGCAAACCGCCGCCGCGCGGAGGCGCGCGCGTCGCTACTTGGGGAGAAAACGCCAGCTGATACGGGCAAATGCCGCTTCTTCTGCCTGCGTTTTGACCAGTGTAGACGTTTCTTCCTGAAATCCACGTGCATCCTTAGGCTGTGAATATATTGCAGCTAATCTATGCATGCCGCAGACATGTTGTGTCCCGGCGTAGGCATTATTTAAGGATCTTTAAAGGCAAACTCCCAGACATCAAATCAAAGTCACCGCTAAATTGCACATGGGAGGGACGCCGCCCGTTCCTCAGGCGAAGTATGCACAATAAACTTGGGCTAACGTTATCTTAAGCTAAACTACAATCTGTCTATGCTGGTCCTGCAGCATGGGCAGTTTCGCAAAGCAGGCTTCACCTCATACAGGAGCCTCAAGTGAAGCCCACTTTCAGTGTTTGCTCGTGTTTTCTGATATTACAGAAAAGAGAAGGGGATGTTATCATGAGGGTTGCCTTGTTCAGCACTTCCCGCTTACCACGCACATTAGTAGTTATAAGCCAATCTTCAACTGTGCTATGTTACAGTGTTCATTATCATTATTCTCTGTGGATGTTACTTTCATCTATCTGACATTTTTATTTTTTATTTTTATTGCAGGAGCTCAGTGACAGCTCTCCAAACTTCATCATTGTGTACGACCTGCAAAGTGGGACACTTTTCAAGAAGTGGAAGCCTGAACGAAATAGCTGCAGCATTGCCATTTCATCGCAAGGCGGCTGTGTGGTCAATGGACTAGACAACTGCTTTCTGCTGATATGGGATCTGACAACTGGAGCCCGCAGGTATGTGCTTCCCACCCATCACAACTTTTTTGTAATTGATTGCAATGGATTCTAGTTGCATAAATTGATGCCTGTCTATGCTATATAATATGCCTATCTATGATAAGGTGACAGCATTCTTCTTCAGTACAGATGCAAAAGGTGGCACAGGTTCTTTTATGAATGGTGGAGGGTCAATAGCAGTCGAGTGTGCAGAAGGCATAAGAATAGTGCACACTATCGGTCTGCATCAAGGAGCAGTCAATATCTCTCAACATTTTATCGGCACATTTGGTCCGGGTGCACTCTAGATTTAAAATGTTGGTTATTCTTAACTAAAACAAAAATATTCCTGCGTTCGCAAGACGACTGCTGGCCGGATCCCCTTGGTTTCATCCTCGTGTGATGTACCAGTTCTTTTTAATGTGTGATTCGAGTTACATATGACACCCTGTATGTTTGACAGATAATGCAGCTGAGAATCAGTTATCACACATATGATTGATTGGTTCTTACTGAACCAAAACAGGCTTGGGAAACACTATCAAATGATTTGTAATCTCTTCATAACCACCATGCCAATGATTTTGAAGAAAGTCCTAGAAGGCTACTTGCAGTCAAATTGTTCGTACTAAGAAGTAGACAAATCGATATGTACTAGCAGTGATAAGATACTGATAATACACTGGCTGTAATCTGTCTAGCATTGGAAGCATCGATAAGGCGCAATGGAACTGCCCCTGAATTTAAGTCCAGGCTCCACACATGTGACCTGCTCTGGTTGAATGTAATTACATTGGTCCACCTTCTGGACTGGAATTGATGCAGTAAAATATTTTCATGTCGCCGTACCTCGGTCATGCGGGCCTACTGCATCTCCACCCTATCTAAGCAACATGTGCCACCAAGCAGTGAGCACCACCTATTGCGGAGCACTTGCCCGCATTATCCTTAATAGATGTGAAGAATATATTTTCTTGTAGCTGTGCCTATCGCATCTGGTACAGTCCCAGGTTGGACTATACTGTCATGTTTAAATAGCCAAGATATTTGGAAAAATTTCTTAGCATGTTTAGTTGCTGCATATTTTTAAGTCAACGCCAACGCAAATTTGCTATGTATCAGTTTTTTAGGACATGAAATGCAAAACGTATGAAGAGCAGTGACAAGTTGTCGACGAAAGCGATTCAAAATAAAAAGCAAGACGGTTGTGAGCATCTGTTTAATATACAAAAAACTCGACTTTGTGCAGTAGACTGCACTTCAGGTTTGAAGCAATGGTCCAAACAACAAGAAGATATATTACAGACACGGCACATGGCAGCGAGAGGAAAAAAGCAATGGAAACAAACAGAAAAACACAGAGGAGTTAGGGAAAAGCTAAAGGAAACTAAACAAACTGACTGCCCAAGATACCCACGACGGCGAGAAATGCACACAGGACACATGTGGTGGGCTGAGAGCTTGCAGGCCATGGGAACTGGTACGGAGTACTGAGAAAACTGAAAGAATGAAATAACATAAAAAGGTGGCATTTTTATGTTATTTCATTTTTCATTGTTCCAATTTTCCTCCCATTTCTTGGTATCCATTCTTAAAGGGGCACTAAAATGCAAAAACAACTTGCTCTCAAATGAAAGTCCGTGTTTCAATTAGTATAATGCAAGCAAAATTAGTTCACACAGCGCTACATTTTAGGAAAACAACGTAATGAAAACAGAGCTGTGCTTGGCGGCAACGAATGGTATCCACAGGAGGCAAAGGTTGGCAGCATCCAATGAGACAGCAGGAGAAGCGCACGCATACCTATCGTGGGCGTGTGGATTTGGAACGGGACCTGTCGTAGGTGTTCCGTATATGCGTGACATGATGCGCACTGCTGCATTTTTCAATACCCATTCACTAAATTGTAGCCCACAACAGTTCTCGCGAATGTTCCACTGACAACATTTATCTTCACATCCTTCGGACAGCGGTGCCAGTCCGCTTCGCAACGCGCCCTCCGATTTTCACCGGGACTGTTCCACGGCGTGGCACGCGCAGCATCGACTAAAAACACCGATGCACGAGTTGAAATGACGTTCACTGCTTAGCGCCGAAGCAAGAAAGAGTCTGGTATAATTTCGATTGTAGCTCCGTGACAGAATCAAAGTTCTGAATTATGATAACAAGTACAAAACTAACATAGCGTAAAATGTAATTTGAAGCGAACTTGTTTTTGCATTTTAGTGCCCCTTTAAGTAAGTAACAAGCATTCCATACCAGTTCCCATGGCTTGTAAACTCTCAGCCCGCCACGTGTGTTGTGCGCTCATTCTTGTAGCGCCATATCTTTTGGCCCTAATACGCTATGCAAGTAGGTCAGCCTTTTGCGCAGTCCCTCAGCTTTTCCCTTTCCCCTCATGCACGTAGATCGGTCTCATTGGATCGCTCTCAAATAAGGTACCAGAACGAATGCATGTGAGGTCCACGTTGCTTCATCTTTTTCACCATAGTGTTGTGGCCTGTCTGCGAATGCCCCCTTATTGCTGCTTTCTGTGTGGACAGACACTTTGTGACGTGCTTTCTCCAACCTTTTCCTTCTCTCATGCGCACAGGCGTACGGTCGTAGTGTATGCCCTGGAAGTCTCGTCTGGAAGTGCTTCTATGCTGTGTGCATCTCTCGCCGTCGTGGGTATTCATATCTTGGGCTGTCAGTTTGTTCAGTTTCCTTCAGTTATTCCCTAACTCGTGTGTGTGTGTCTGCAACTTGCCCAACCAGTTTCAGCTTCTTTTTTTCTCTCTCTACCATGTGACGTGTCTGTATTATATATATTTTCTTGTTGGTTGGACCATCGCTTCAAACCTGCAGAAGTGCAGCCTACTGCACGAAAGTCTAGCTTTTTGCAATTAAACAGATGCTCTAAACCACCTTGCCTTTTATTTTGACATGAAATGCATCAACATACACACTTCTTCTAGATTTTTACTGCTTTCTGGAAATCCTGCAACGTGACCGTGAACACCAGTGTCAAGTGTGAAATTTTGCGTAGTATTCACGATGAAGCTCTGCAATGTGCTCTGTTTTTTGTTTTCTTGTGGGTGCACACTAGGTACACACTGAGGGGTCATATAGCACCTGTGGATCAAATCCGCTTGGATGAATCTGGTTTCAAGGCACTTACATACAACTCGAAGGGTATTGACCGCAGTATCAGGATCTGGGATGTCATGAAAGGTAAGAAGGCACAACAGTGCAATCCCGTTCATTCGAAATCTCTTAATTCGAACCGACGCTCGGGTTCCGTCAAAACCATGTGTGTTTCAATGGGGGAAAACGCTGGGTAATTCGAACATGTGAACGTGCACAACGGTTCATTCGACCGAAACTGCTCTGCCAAACCTGACTGCTGTCTGGTGCGCTGCTAGTGTGTCAGGGATGCCTTTACTTATTAAGTGTTAAGTTTAATTAGTACTTCCATTAGTAAGTCTATTTCTCATAAAAGTGATACTTCTGGCAGGAAAAGGAGTAAGGAACAAATCACAGTAATGGTGTGCACGAGCGACCAGGACGGTACAATGCTGCTTACTTGTTGTCGGCAAAGCAAGCAAGCGTCGCTGTTTTAACGGGGTCAAGACCCTTCGTGTTGGCTACACAGCCCATAAAAAGGCAGCAACTGTATATTTTCGCGAATTGGGTTGGCAACATTCGCGTTCACGATTGGATTGGGCTCAACATCACAAACAATGTTTATAGAGTCCCAGTTGAAGAAACGAATGCAAGCGCATGTAACAGATTATTTTCTGCTCTGAGATGTTTTGATGCTTGCCTGTAAATAAATATTGTGGAAAGAATGAGCCTCTTATATTTCCACCATTATATTGTACCGCAAACGTGTGGCAAGGCCTAGCGAGCTTTGATGCGTCTCCGACGTAGCCAGCATGCGCTACCAAAGCATCAAGCCCTCATTCAAAGCGGCTCCCTTTAGTTCAAACTCCGCTTTATTCTAACAAAGCTTTGGTCCTCTTCGAGTCCGAATTAACGGGATTGCACTGTATTACAATTTTCCAGAAACGTTCATTTTGGACACCATGGTGCCTCTCCCGACAGAAACACAAAAATAAATTTAAAGAATGCATGCTTGTGCTGCCCTTTTGTTGTTAAGAAGATTTTATGTTTTCTTGAAAAATTGAATGAGGATGCAGGTATCAATAGCTGCGGACTTCTCGATGATGATATCAACAGCTCAATGACATTACGTCGTCTTTGCATCTGTGAACATGTTATGTCTTTATTCGGTGCCAGTGCTCATAGTCACTTGACAGCTGTCATAGTCATCTGTCCCATGACCTCTACAAGGACTGTGGATAGTTGCTCAGCATGGTTTGCTATGCATGTGTCACATGTGAAGAAAGAAAGGTGGGCAGGGCACAGATGATTAGTACTAGGTTTTGAGTGCTTTAAAGATTTGTCAACTAGATGCCATTTCATTTTGCAGAAGATCCTGTGTATGAGGTTCTGTCATGTGCTAGTCAGAGTTTGTATACTAACAGCTTAAACAGCTTACTGAGACTGCTTTCTTTGGAGTTGTTAGGAGATGCAGCCCTTCCTGAATCTTGCATTTGTTTCTTTCTCTCGTAAGGGGAGTGCTTAGCAGTGTTCACTCCGGACCTAGCCATCAGCTGCTGCGAGCTTACCCTTGACGGACGTGCAGTTGCCATGGGTCTGGAGAACCATGATGGGGTCTACTGCCACATCCTATGCCAGGAGGGACAGACACTTGCAGAGGCGCGCCCTGCACTACAAGTGTTTGGAAATCCAGCCCATGGCGGCAATACGTTTGACGTCAGTGAGCAGGGCTGATCACAGTGATACAAAAAAAAAACTAGCAAAGTACTATAATGTATTGCTTGATTCTGAACTTTTTCCTTCTTCTGTTTTGCTTACACCTCTCTGTCCAGGAATGCATTCACAGTTTGGATGTTGATTGGTTGTGACTGAACTAATACCTTCCCTAGTGTACTTAAGGCTTAAGGTTTGCACATATTTCCTTCACTGGTTTTTCATCAAAAGGACATTAGCAACCATCTAGCTTTTGGTGTCATCCTCAAGAGGCTGCCCCATTGTGGTTATGAATCATGTATTGAGTTTTGATATTCACTCATGTTACTTTAAAAAATGCCTGTGAACCACCACTATGGCAAGAAATAAGCAAATAACGTAACAATGGCTCCAAAAATAATTTCAATTGTTACACAGTTCATCTCATTGTCTAATGGGTATAATATTTAGGGAGTGGTAACCACAGTCAAAGGTACCAGTAATGTGAATTTGTGCAGTGCTCAAGGGACAGCTTTAAAGGTGTCGACCTGAGCTGGTGCTGTTGTGCCCCAAAATCATTTAGCACTTCACATAAGCTAGGCAGTCTTTAGTGCCTTTTGCACACACAAATTATTTTGTCATGTAAAAAAAAAAAAAAAATTAGAATACAACTCAACATTATACGGTGTTGCAAATGAGATATTACATTGAGTCATCCGATGTTCTAAAACAGCATGTATGCAGCAGCCAGCTCATGAAATTGGTTGTGTTAAAATATTGAGGACAGCTTTTCCAGAAGGGCTAAATGAATTCTGAACAGCCAGTTAGAATCCAAAATGTGGCACCTAGTCTGGTTTCACACCTGGCATGTTCCAAAGAGAGAGTTCAGGGTGAAGCATCTGATTTCTAATGCACCAGCTGACAGCCATGTGGAATATTCTTGGGAAGTTGATTTAGTAGTTCATTCACACTTGCAACTCCAATCTCACCAGGACAATGTCACAAGTGTAGCCTTGAACCAAAGTGTACGTTAAAGAACTCTTTATCGTGGTGTCTTTAACTGAGCAAGAATTGCTTCAAATATCGTTCCTACAGTAAATGCTAGAAAAACAGCCCTTCTGGAGTGGAGTGTCCTCATAAGTGGGCCCATCTTATCCACTGTCCTTCACTGCAGAGCTGTCTCATGATGTGTAAAAACCTACCTTTCGAAGTGTTGCTTCAACTTTTGTGCAAGGTCCAGACGCCTACACTTTTAAAACAGAACTTCACATAACATGCTCCTAGCAGGTCGTCATCCTTTCCCCTGATCTGTTGAAAACCGGAGGCGTACGCCACTTTGTGACACTTGTGCAGTTACGTTAATTGTCACAAAAAGGCGAAGCCTCCTGTTTTCTACAGATCGGGGGAGAGGACAACGTCATTCGGGTTGATGGTTGGCCAGCAGCATCTTACGCGGTGAAGTTCTGTGTTCAGAGTGTAGGTTTACATCTGAAGATCGTTGTGTCTGATGTGGGGAAATGAAGTGAAATCATGCAAAGACACTTGATCCACAGTTTCCACAAAAAGGCCTGGAGGGAAAGTAAGGAGCTAACAGGGTGCTAGGTGATTGCCATTTGTTGCAGCCATTCATGGATTTGGGTGATTTCTAAAGCAAAAACTTGCCATGTTATCTTGCCAAAGCTGGTGGAATGCTTGAAACATTTTTTGTTTCTACATGAATAACTGTTTTTTTTTTCTTTCATTGCCATTCAAAATTGCTAATTTTAAGCGGAACAGGTATTATAAAAAGAGGAAGATATTTACCTGCTAGGGGATCATGAGCTTGAAGAATTACAATTAAAAATTTCCAGTCTACCACTCACTTGAATTTGAACAATAACAATATCAAGATAAATGGCACATGTCATGCAAAAAATCAGCTATGGATACTTTCCAGCCTCTACAGCTCTTACGTGAGGAGAGAGCATCCTAACCACTGACCTCTATGTGGACTGTGTGGACTTCCGGTAGAGTAGTAATAGTCTGCTCCCTCAGTATGAAGCGTGCATGCGAAAGCAGATGCTCTTTATAGCAGATGACTAGGCAACGCAAAATTGAGACATACAACCCCATTTGTCCTTGAAAGTGTTGTTGCTGCAAATTGCAATGTCATGAGCCCGTTCTAGCTAGGCCTACACTCTTAAAAACAGAGCTTCACCGCATAGCACGCTCCTAGCCAACCATCATCCTGAGTGACATCATTCTTTCCCCTTATTTGGTGAAAATGGGAGGCGTACGCCTTATTTGTGGCATTATGCAGCTCATAATTGCCACAAAAATGGCGTACCCCCCCCCCCCCCCATCAAATCAAGGGAGAGAATGTTGTCATTCGAGGTGATGGTCGGCTAAAAGCGTGCTATGTGGCGAAGCTCTGTTTTTAGAGTGTAGGTGCTGCGAAAGCTGAGCAGACGGCAAGTGCACTAGGACGCGTTGTTCCTCTGTTGTCAACCAGTTGGAAGAAACTTCCGTGACTAGAAAACAGCTTCACTCCTCTCCTCCTGGGAGAGTGTTGTATGCACAGTCCATGCAGCATAGAGGTCAGTGATCCTAAATGATAGACTAACTCGGGTGAACTCCCCTGCTGTGTGTAACATTCTTGAGACACACTGTATAAATGCAAACTGCCAAAGCAAAAGAGTAAGCGTTCCGTATTTGTGCTGCATAAATGCGCTGTTGGCCGCCAGTGCCATGTTGCGGATGCTGCGTCTGCATTTCACGCGCTGGACCCGTGCGAGACATGCCGACAGCTTTCCTAGCAAGCATCAGGCAAATTTCTTAATCGTAAACTTACGCAAACTGATTTTTCTGGTTGACACATACTACTCGAACTCATAATTTTCAGTACTCTCCCACCCCCAATACAGTCATGTCTCGCTTGTCTGCAACTCGGTTAGCAGGAAAACTCGTCATCCGACCTGCGTGACTGGGAACAAGCTTGCTAACCTTGGGTTTTCATCCGGTTCTCCGGAATTCGTTACCTGTATCCGGACGTGAGGTACTAGAAACAGTGTTCTAGAACCATTGTCATTCTGATTCGCCTATACAGAAACTTGCCTCTATCCTTGGCATTTGCTGGCGCTGGCATCGTCTTTGAGGAACATTGCTTCCTGCGTAAGACTTCTGTTCTACTCTTTGACCCCTTTTTGGTCAAAGGTCAGTCTCTGGAGACTGATGTGGACAGACAATGGCTCCCGAGAAGCGCAAGAGGTGCCCAATTCCTACTGGACACAAAAAGTCGCTACGCGAGCATCGGCTACCTAAACCATGCGAAAATATTTCTAGCCTTCAAACCTGGGCTAACGAGGCACTAGGCATTGATGTCGGAAAGCCCACATTCTACGACGTTCTGTGGGAACAAAATAAGTGCTGGAATAAGAAATCGCACCCATCCCAGCACTTGATGCGCTTGTCCGGAAGTTCGCAATCTGGACAATAGACGGTGGGTACCGAGGGGTCCGGATAAGAGAGACATGACTATCTGCATTTCATTGGGAGTGGGAAGCAGCCAATAAGCATCATTCTCCTTCTTTTACCTGTATTTTGACAATATTCTGCTTTCCTTCCCTTATCAAGCATAATTTCTTTGCTAATATATTTGAGTGTAAGGAGCAGCCCTCTACCCATACATAGTCTTGTCAACTGGATGCTGGTTAAAAAAAAACACAGCTAATACATTCTGACGAATGATGATATCTACTTTTGCATTTACAGTGTACCAAAGAGCTGAAAAATACAAAAAGTTAGACATCTTGAGTTACAGTTAGCAGAAATGTGCAGCATGAGTTCCCAATGAGATGCAGAAATCACAGCTAGAAAAAGAACATGCTGAATGTACTGCTCGTGACAAGGTTGTCTGAAATCACCTGTCAGTAGTTCTGCAGCCCATATTTCGTTGATTGCCCTAGAAAATTTTGATCCAATATTGTATTTAAAGGTGGACCATAAGCTACACGTGTTTCTTACTCGAAATAAATGATCTTGCAACACCTCGAGGTTTGAGATGGGATAAACCACGGTGTGCTGATTTCAGACAACCGTGTCGCAAGCAGTACCTTTGCTTTCAAATCTGAGCTCCGTTACACTTGTCATTTTGCAATAAGTATTCATGCGCTACTAAGTGTTAAAATGCATAGGGCATCAGTTTCTCCTTACAGAGGTTCTGCTAGTACCCCATTTTTGTTCATGCAAGGCTTACATAAATGTTGTGTGTATGTTACAGATGTTATGTACCTGACATGCAAAATCTGTCTAGAAGATATGAAGCATTTTGGGGGGCATGAAGTCGAGAGAGATTTTTTGTGTTTTGTAGTCTCAGTGTTGCAAACCTGCTGCATGTTTTTGTGGGGCTTTCTATTTCCCCCTTCCTTTTACAGATGCATTTTATCATCAAGGCACTACTGTCCAATGTGTAAGCTGTACATCTTAGTAAATCTGAACAGGATTTGTAGACCACTGTTCAGCACTCGGTTACTATTCATACTGTACATCACAGTCATGCAACCTGTCTCTCTTGTAAGAGTCAAACGCCAAAAGCCAAGACATGAAACATGAATTATGCTCAGCACCCCTGCTGTACTCATTGCTAGAGCCATGTTTTTAAGGCTGTCACCATGCCCTTCTTTTTTAGAGGGTAGATAAATTGGGTTCAGTTATTTGTCTGGCTGTCGCCAGTAAATGGTACCTAAAGCCTAGATCTGTATAGGAGGAGGTGTCCTCGGCACCCTTTCTTAGCCAACATACATTTAGTGCATTTTGACTTGCGTATTCTCATTGGATGTTTGAGTTGCATTGAATTTGTACAGCATACGGTGCGTGAGGCATGTACGTTTTGTTAATTTCAGAAATCAACAGTGGATGTTAGAGTGAAACTTTCAGTGATTGAAACCTCTGCAGATGTACACTGCCCCACCTTGTACAAACATACTTTACCCCTGCTAAATGACATCTTTGCACTCCAACAATTTTTGCAACATTGTGACACTTTGCTAATGTCGAGGCGAACTATAGCTGGAGCTGGTCTCTCGAAATGCAGCGTTTACTGTGCCAGTGTGCAGCTCCAAACTCCAACGAGATCAAGTCATGGTCTTGCGCTGTCTTATATTGGTGATTAATGGAAGCATCAATCCAGAAATTTTCTCTCTCTCTCTCTTTCTTTTTTTTTTGTGTGTGTGTTAAGTACAATATTATTTGCAGAAAGACTCGAAACATAATACCCTGCTGAGGTACATTGGACTACTACTGCACCACAGAGAATACAATTCACACTTGTCATGATAAGAGAGTACCCTCAAAGCTTCAAAGAAGACAAAGGTATAGATGAATAATAAATTTTAACCCTGAGGGAGAAACACACAAACATAGAGCTCAAGGTTTTCAGTTATCTACTAGTTTGCTTGCGTTTTATTTGTTGCTGTAAGCTAAAATGATTGGCAGCTTCGTGAAATGTAGTACATAGTCCATGCACACACTGTCAGCTTGGAGTATCCCAGGGCAACCACACCCCACTTGAGTAAAAGTTGGAAGTGCAGCATTAACGTCTTTACAGGAAAGTTTATTTACAGCCAGTTACGTTTGGAACACAGACTAATTGTGCTTGTTCTAATACAGAGTGCGCATTTTTCAGCCGTAAAATCATCTTTTCCTTTGGCTGCTTCGAAACGCCTTCCACCGAACCTCAATATTAGTCAAGTAACCCTTTACAGCTGAATTTATGGGTATGGTTCTAAAGTCGCTATTTATTATTTCTTGGACTTCTCACATTTCACATTGTATGGGTAACATCTGGCCTCGACTGTGCTAGGGGCATTTAAATTATTTATTCTTCCTTAGAACCGCACTCCCGTCGTGTATTATAGTGACATGTGTCGCCCTGTCCTTATTGAAGAAATGTTATACTGGATATACATGCTGTAGGTGCAGTACCATTTGTTTGTATTAAAAGACAAAGTGCTTTTCTTCTTGAATGTATTTTGAATAAATGTACCATCTCCTTGGAAGATAGCATGAAGTATGAACTTTTAATTCGTAAAAGTGTTGTCGTGCCTCAGATTTGGGACAGTTTATTTACTGTGTAGGAAGTTCTGGGGGTATGTTCAGGTTCCAAACTCCCATGCAACACCGTTTTCACACAAAAATCTCTAATAAATGCAATACGTACACTTTTGTACCAGTTTTCACCTATTTGCATGGAACTGGTCCAAAGCAGTTTGGGGGGTAACTCGCTACTGTAACTAGGTTACTTTTTTAACTTTTAAGTTACTATAACAAAGTTACTTAACTAATTGCTTTTGAGGTGTAATAACTTCTTGGGAAACTTGTTCCTTTTTTCATGTAACTTTGTTAACGTGACTTGGTTAAGTTCAAATTTACTTTTGTTCAGTTTTGGTCTACAGATAATGTGCCTCTCTAATGAGCTAATAGCCATGTGCGCGCTGACTGCATGTGTACGGAGCATTCTCGTCCAACTCCGCCTCTTTGCTGTTGTTGATTGATAAACACTACGAATTCAGTCTTGCCTGCATATTCGGAGACTCGGGTGACAGAAGGTTCATCATGGCGGCGAGCAGCATATTTCTAATGGCAAAGGGCACTGTGGAGCTAGATGAAAGTCCACACTTGGCACAGTTCTACAAAATATGCGTAGGAGATGGCAACTCATCCAACTTCCAGTGCCTGCTTTGTGCTCCATTGAAGGAGCTTAACAGGACATCCAAATCTTCAAATGTCAACCTAAGGAAGCACATGAAGGTACTGCTTCTTTCATCATATTGATGATTGGTATAATTTTTTTATGTACTCGTAACCGCGGTCTCCATCGCTGTACGCGGGTTGTTACCCCATAGAAACAATGCATATTTTGACAGCAAAATCATAAACCGTCGTTTTATGAGGGATATCGTTATCCGCGGGTTTTACTGTATATCAAAAGAATGGCACCCATTGTGACATATCGAGATCTGAATTATAAAAAGGTCAAGAACTAAAGAGTGCATATTATGTAGCGAGTAACTTTATGTGAACTTCAAGTTCATTTTCATAATTTGCAACTTCGTTACATGTTTAACGCAGAGCTTCCTCATCTCTGGTCCAATGTACTCCCTTTCTTTGCACCAAGGTACTTCAGCCTTACTGGAAATAATATACGAAAAGAAAGTGGGCAACCTTAAAGTAGCACAGAGGTCATTTTTAACACCCTGTTTTCTTCCTATAAAACTTTTAATTAGGCCTGTAGGATGCACCATGAGAAGTAATTCACACCACAGAGTCATAATTATCGCAGTAAAGTACGCCGCAAAAAGCGACTGTGTGCAGTGGTGGTGGAGAGCAGCACCAGCCTGTGACCTGCCTGCGACCTTGCGCTGACGCTACAGAGTCCGTGATCGCTGATTGGTTCAGAGAAATGTTGTCTGCTACTCTGCTGTTCAGGGCTCTGAAAAAGCATTGCTCCTGGCTCGGTCATGATTCGGCCGCTCCTTCTATTCCCAATTCTCTGGGGGAACTGGCAAAACTGGTTTACGGCGGCAACGGGACAGGGCGCTGACTCCCACTGACCAGCGAACCAGAACACTTGGACCCAGTAACGTCATCGGTGACGTGGCATCATGCTTCTCCTCATCGTTATCTGTCAGTGGCAAGCTATGTTTGTGTGAGTTTTTTTCTGGGAAACAAGTTACACATATCAAAACCTTTCTATGGTACCTTGCTATTCGGTAAATTTACACACACACTTTCATCAGACGTCTGAAATTTTTTTGGATGGCCCTCTGTACTCTAAAAGGGTTGTGGTGCCTCAGATTTGAGACTTTTTATTTACTGTGTAGGAAGTACTGGGGGTATGTATCTTCAGGCTCCAAACTCCCATGCATCACCGTTTTCACACAAAAATCTTTGTAATGAATGCAATACACTTTTGTACCAGTTTTCACCTACTATTTGCACTCACACTTCCTTTAACGGGGTTGTGACACTTTGATAGATGTGGTTCATTATTGTATTAGTACAAGTACCATACTCATGACACACGCGTGCTTGACACTCAAAAATGAGTGCTATACACACTCTAAAGGGGTATGCTTCTGTCAAGTGCTCACATACTATTGTGGAGCTCTGCTTTGCATAATATGTGCTTGCATCCTCACTGACAAGGTTTCTTCTGGATAATCTCTGTGAAAATTTAACAAGCTGAATGCCTATGTCCCTAATGAATGAAAAAAATCAAATAAAAAATGTTGCTCATTTTTTGTTTCAAGTTGCACACCACAGTAAGCATAATTTTCACCAAAGTGACCTGGTACATTTTCTAATGCAAAGGATCAGGGGCGTTGAAAGTCTCTCACAGCAGGGGGGCGAGCCCTAATCTAATCTAATCACCCAACCCAACCTAACCTAACCTAGAGGAGCTATTGATGATCTTATTAGAAACGCCTCGTCTATGCAATCCGATGACTGTGGAGGGCATAACGGCATATGGGAAGGCCACTTCGCATTCTTCATTACCTTGGGGCGAAAAAAGAAATTGGCGATTGAGCAGCACAAACTGAAATATTGGTTGATTGCCTCATTAAGTGCGATAAGACAAACAAAAGTAAGCGAGTGGCGGCGTGTTCCTTTTTTTTTTTTTGTGCTTGTCAAAAGCATCGTCTGCAAAGGGTGTCATTACTGTTGCAGTAGAAAGGCTCTGCCGAGCGTTCTGGCCATGGCTCAGGCAAAGACAGCAGATATGGTACACGTGTCATCAAGCACACTGCTTAACTGCTTAAAGTCTCCTCGCCACAGGATAACAGTTTCCCTTTCTACCCCCGACTGTTTCCCTGCGTTGATAAAAAACAAGTCAACGTCCTTTGCTGGAGCGAAATTTGTGTTTTCCTGTATCGTCTAAGCAAGGCTACTGAATGGCGTGTCGCTACTCTTTGCACAGCAGGTCCGCTCATACAGTATGACATAGGATAATTGGGTGGACGGTACCTATTCGGGTGAATTTAGCCTGCTACTTTTTGAATGGGTGTTCGTTTTCAGTCCGCTTGGTAACAGAGCTAAAAGCAAGTCTGTCTCGGACGAGACGTACAGATAAAAATGGGGTGTCGGGACACTCAGAGCTCAAGTTCGGGGCAGGGTGCTCGGAGCAAAAACTCGGATGGGCGACCACCCCCTTTGCCCCCACCTTCCAACGCCTCTGCAAAGGATGCAAATTTCATTGCAGTTCAGTAGAGGGTTTTGGCTGATCCATTATAAAACAAAGGCAAATGCCTTCAATGCAGTTGTGTCAGTACACCTAATGAGTTCATGGCTAGAGCTGAGCGCGGGTATACCCGCACATCGTCACGATTTGCGGGGAGGAATTCGCGATCGCTGCGGGTAAAATGCGGGGATACCCGCAATGCGACAGCGGGTACTGCGGGTATACCCGCATTACCCGCACTCCATGGCCAACTAAGTGATCTCTCTCTGACGCGAGCTCAGCAGTGCCCTATGTTGTTGGCCGTATAAATCCATGTGCCAGACTGCAGCAAGCAAGTGCTTGCGGGTGTGTTCGATTATTAATGCAGACATATATGGCTCTTTGTTGAATTGCAGTTATATTGGCATACAATTGAAGCCGTCCGAGACACGTAGCCAACACTCAGAATTTCCATTGTTTTAAAATAGAAACAGCAGTAAAGTGGACGAGGGGAGGGGACGTTCAATAACGAACTGAAGGAACGCATCCATTGATTTGGGGTAAGGCTGGTGTATCGTGCCCGCATCGTCATCTTCATCACCCAGAGGGTGAACAAGAAAACGGGGGTTCGAGCTGATGGCTGAGCACGTGTGTACCGCTCACTTCCCCCTGCGGGTCCCAATGCGGGTATACAGACAGCACTGCGGGTGCAGGTCCAAGTTTGCTTACCCGCACTCACCTCTATTCATGGCCATGGCCTCTGTGATGATAAAGTAAAGCGAGTGCAGGGGCAATTTGTGCACAACACTTTTGATGCAGTACAATGGCATCTGTAATGACGCAGCAGTGACACATTCAATAAAAAGCATTTTATAAGCAAACACTGCGCTGCACATTGCAAGAAATTTAGTTTCCCTACAACAAATCCGTTTCCTGCGCAAGTGCTTAAAGTCTGAAGATCCGTTGTAAAACAAATATTGTACGTCCTTCACATTCACTTGCATTTATCGTATATTGCATTCAAAGGCTTCAAGGTACGCAGCTTGCTTGAGTTTCACAAGTAGGATTTTGCAACTCAAGGTATATGTGCAGTTTTGCTTCAGTTTATGCACATATAGCAGGGTCCTCCCACAAAAACTCGATGAAGCCTTCAATTTAGTTACATTTAATTTATTGTCACAAGTCAAGTAATCCTATTATTTTGAGCACATGTTCAAGGTTAGGCACACTCAGAAAATTCGTCGACCTTCTCTTCGGTTGCCGGGATGAGTGAATTGTAGTGTTCTCCCATGTCATACATGTGGCGATGGTAACTGTAAGGACCATTCAAAACATTAACAACCAAAGTATTGGCACTAATGGTATGACTGCATGTGTACTGTTTAGGACTTCTTCACTTCCTTTATTTGGGGTGACTGGGTACGTATGAATAACCATCTGATGGGTGTCTATGCATGGCTATCCTCATTTCTATCGAAAGCCTTGTACATTCAAACCTCGTTAATATGACCACGAAACAGATATTGGTCATAAAGCGAATTGTCATATTAACGGACGCCACATGATATGCACCTATGCATAGCACAAAACTGTGCCATTATAAACTATGCTGTGTTGTTATTATGTCATTGAAAATGCTGCGTTATTATTCACTGCAAAACAGGACGCATTATTAAAGAACTTCTTAGTCTATTTGTGGAAAAAATCCGATAACATTGTCTACCAGGGAAAGGTAACAATCTTTTTCGTTTCCACCTCTGTTACTGGCCCATATTTGTTTCTGTTTCAGTTTCCACCACTGATGTTTCAGTTTCGGTACTGCCCCATTCCTCACCTCTTTTTTTTCCGTCTTTTTTTGGCAAGCTTTGAGACTGTGATGAAATTTAATACCTAGCCCGTTTATAACAATAGTGACGGGAATGCGAAGTCTGATCGTTATATCAGAGTTATCGTTATATATAAGCTTTCATGAAATCGCCAGTCGGGATCACATCAGTTTAGTAGAATGGCACAAGCTGAACGCCGCTGAACATGCATGTTTGTTGAGAGCGCAAAAGCATTTTATCTTGCTCTAAATGGACACAGTTTTCTGTCGAAAGCTTTTCCAAGGCAACATAAGGCACATCACGTGAGGCTCCGCACCTTTTGAGATAAAAAGATTTTGTCCATTGCTCGTAATCCACTGCCGTAGTCGCCATCATTCTCACTATTGGAACTACATCGCCCATTAGAACGCGCCTCGTCCATGTGTAATTCGTCGGTGCGTGATGGGTGGCGACACGCAACTGTCCGTCAGCTCACATTTTGGAAGGCATGGCGCTTCGCAAGAGATTTTGCACCAGTAAAAAATCCGCGGAGCTCGTGCAACTTCGGGTGGAGCCACGTGTCTTTCCTCGTCAAAACGTGGCTCGGAATGCCATTGTAGACCTATGATTGTGGCAAGAAAAACTTGAGGGCGAGAGAACGCTGCGGAGAGGAAACATACTTCTCGCGAGCCCCTTCCAACCTTTCGAAGTTGCGCGCCTTGCAACGCACGCATACAATCCCTGGCAGTCATGCGCGGATAAACGCACTGCGTTCTCACTTTAACGCTCACGGAGGCTCACTCTCTCGAAAATGCCACCGTAATTTGTTTTCCACGAAAATGTGCAATCTTGCTTTTCGATTTTCACGCGTTTTACCGGCCGCCGGGAGAATTCTGATATCTATACACGAGCAAACGCTTTCGCGGCTATCGTTATATCAATGTGTTGTTTACTTGTACTTCAATGGGCGAGCTGACGGGAACCAGCAATTTGATCGTAATATCGTTGTTATCGTTATATCGAAGATCGTAATAAACGGGCTCGACTGTATTCTTAAATCTATTTTGAGGACTTTAGGGATATGTGCACACGACATATTTATTCAAAAATATACATGCATGGTTTCTTTGAACAGCTAATATGAACATGGTCTTCATGAACATTATTCCTGCTTGCACCTTGCAAGCCACCATAAGCGTATAAGAACTATGCTTCCTCTATTTACTACATATATGCTAGTTTTAGTTCGCTTCATTTAGCTTTATTTCGTAAATTTCTCTAAATGATACAGTAAGGATTGCTATAATTCGGGTCCAGCAGTAGCCGAAGTATTAGCCGAATTACTATTACCGTAAATCATTTGCATTTCCATTTCTGTTCCAGGTATTCTGAGTGTGCGATGTCCGTTTCTGTCACCGTTACCTGCTCTATTTCTGGTATATAATACCATTTCCGTTACCGTTCCCTGCTGTCTACTCAGTTACATTTTCAAGCTGTAGTTTCTTCAATGATATAGTTGAATGGTCAATGGTGAACACATTCTGCATGTCTTTCTATTGCTCAAAGTCTTTTGCAGCAGGTCTGTATGACCAGGTGACCACGGGTACTGCTCTTCTAAGCTTATTTACCGTTGCAACAAGGAGCACTGCGAGTCACCCTGAAGCCGGGCGTGCAGCTACGACATGTGTCATCCCAGGTGCACTTGTTCAACCACCGATGGTCATAATATCGAGGCTTGAATAGACGTGGTCTCCCTCCATTTGTGCGAAAAATCTTGGTCATTGTCGGATAAGCCAATTCGCATATTAACGCGGAGGATTTACATAGGAAGGGAACAAGTACAAGGACAACAAACCTGTAATTGCACACAAGGCAGCTTTGCTCTACTCTGCACCAATGAAGTGTGATATCAAACAACTGAATGGGCATTTTCTAAAAAAATGAATTTTAATCCCCTTCTAACTTACCTAAGTAGGATAGGTTTTGATGTGTACTCCATTCCGATTTCTATACTGGGCCCTGTAGCCTGAACCACGATGACGGGTGCTTTACAAACATGTGACAGTGCTCTCAACTGCATACACAAAGAGAAATGCTTATTCAAAAGATTGCGGACAGTTGCCGAAAGTCTGCCCACACCGAACTTAGTTAGCAATTTATCACCCGCGCTTTCTATTTTTCATCTCGCACAGATCACTGTTGTAAAGTTCACATATCACTACTTGCAGCCCTAATTCTCTTTAAATATTTTTTATCTCTTTCATTCCAGGCACATCCACTGAGTGGAACTACCTTCCATGTGATATTGTGTCCATAACTAACCCAGAGTTGTTTTGCAAATCAGCGTCACAGCTCTTTTTGTCATAACATCAATATGTTTTATTTCATGCACTTTTCTTTATTTGATTTTGTACAGTTTGTATTCTTTTGTACTTGATCTCTGTGCTTTTTGTGTTCTTTTGTACTTGATCTCTGTAATACTTTTTGTGATTGAGGATAAATTAAATGTGTCCACCAAATGCAGGCTTCATTTGCAATGTAAGTTACGACATGCAGGCTTTTTGATGGCATTGCTCTGGGCTATCTGCCTTATCCTATACAGGGCATCCCACAAGAGGATGTCACTCAATTCCTAAAAATAGGTTTTAATTGGAAAAATTATAAAATCACTTTGAATACGCTCATACATACTTTTGCCACAATTGAGGCGGTTTGCATTCGCGCTACACATTAATTAAGCTAATTGGCATAATTAAACTCGAAAAATTGCCAAGCAAAGGCAGCATTTTTCTTCCTGAATTTGGAAGCCTATGGTCATAACACACTATTCCAATCAAAATCACGGGGTTTTTCACAAGATTTTGACAAAAACTTGACAGCCGAAAATCAGTCACTGGGCAAAGCATGCCTGGTGAAATTTGCGTTTGCGGAACTCTTGGTTCCGCCGTTATCGAGATCACGTGGAAAGCAGCAACACAGTTTTATTCTGATCAAGGGCCTCGTTGCACAACCCATCATTATCAGTGGCTGGCGGCTGATGACAGACACATTGATAAAGGCGAAAGGTGTGATTGTGGCGTGGTTTCTTTTCTTCTTGCACAGGAGGGAGGTAGGGAGGGTATTTGGACAGAGCCGACTGTTCCGCATACGTAAATATCAGCAAGTGTGCTTCGCCTAGCGACTGAATTTTGGCTGTCAAATTTTGGTTGAAATCCTGTGACAAACTCTGTGATTTTGATTGGAATAGTGTGTTATGGCCATAGGCTTCCAAATTCAGAAAGAAAAAGGCTGCCTTTGCTCGGCAATTTTTCGAGTTTAATTATGCAACACGAACGCAAACGGCCTGAATCTGTGGCAAAAGTCTGTACGAGTGTATTCCAGGTAGTAGTTTTATAATTTTTTGAATTAAAGTAGCACAGAAGTCATTTTTAACACCCTGTTTTCTACCTATAAAACTGTTAAGTAGGCCAGTAAGATGCCAATGAAAAAATGGCTAGGAAGCAAGCGAGCTGGTGAAGATGATGCATAATGTAAAACCCCGAGACTAGAGAACCCTGTCCCTTCTGTCCCTTCGTGTTCCCTAGTCTCGGGGTTTTTACATTATGCAGTAAGATGCACCATGCGAAGTAATTCACATCAAACAGTCATAATTATCGCGGAAATTTAATTTAAAGTACGCCGCAAAACGCGACCGTGCACAACGGTGGTGAAGAGCAGTACCAGCCTGTGATCTGCTTGGAACCTCGCGCTGACGCTATAAGGAGAACGCTCGCTGATTGGTCTAGAGAAATGTTGTCTGCTACTCGGCTGTTCGGGGTTCTGAAAAAGCCTTTCTCCTGGCTCGGTAATGATTCGGCCGCTCCTTCTATCCCCAGTTCTCCGGGAGAACTGGCAAAACTGGTTTACGGCTGCAAAGGGACAAGGCGCTGACCCGCACTGACCAGCGAACCAGAATGAGTTCTCCTTATAATGTCATCGATGACGTGGCATCATACCTTCTCATCCTCGTTATACCTGGAGTGGCGAGTTAAGGGTGAACGCGCGGAGCTATGTTTATGTGAGTTTTTTTCTGGGAAACAAATTGCACACATCAAAACCTTTCGCGCTATTCGGTAAAATGACACACACACTTTCATCAGACGTCTTAATCTGGAATATTTTTGGATGGCCCTCTGTACTCCTTTAAAACCTATTTTTAGGAATTGAGTGACATCCTCTCGTGGGACACCCTGTATGTATGCCATATCCACAAAGCTATGCTATATGCCCAATGTGCATTGGGTGTCTCATAAGTATGACAACTACCATAAAGCCCGTAAAATGAAGGACCCTGTAAATATGTAGGGGCTGTTCTACACAAGAGAGCAACACAAATGTCACATGCATGTAGTCACAAGGGTTTTCCTTCCAGTTCCCCAGTTTCCTAAGAAGAAGAAAAGGCATACTTTTGGTGCAGTGTCCTCAGGAGTCAGGGATCAAGCTGATGCATATATACTTTCCTCATAAAATCACTGCTGCACATGCCCTGCCATGCGTTAAAGACATCACCTCACTTCCTACATAGCCCATTTTTCAATTACTACATGACTGAAGGCTACCTGAATATTGCAAGTTTTGTGACTTTTGCCAAACACTCTTTTCAGGTAAACCATAAAAGATACCTTATGCTACAAATATATAAATGATAGTAAATCACAGTAACTGACAAGCTAACAGCAGCAATTATCGCTGAAAACCTTCGTGAATACCTTGCAGATTACTTCTAAAAACAAGGCATTTAAAAATTAATAATAGTAGCTATGATGTGCCACTGCAGGTGAGGAGAAAAACTGTGTTAAATGAAGATGATCGAAACAAATTGCAGGTGATCTGCTTCAAACATAACATAATGTAAATACATTCGATGCTCAAAGTACCCCGAATCCTATTTAAAAAAAAGATAAATAATGCGTCACATCAAATGCATCATTATCTTAAAGGGGCAATAAACAGGTATACATGGTGCACTTTCTTTAAATGTGTCGTGACACGTTGCCGACGGTGAGCGCGACGGTGAGTCGCACGAAAGTAAATAATGGCTCCAAACCGATCGAATATTCACTGTACTCTTTCGAGCTCATGCCCCGGTCCGCCATGCCCTGGCGACAATGGACCTTTTTCACAATAGCCTATGCGTATGCGTATGACCATGAGGCGCCGGAGAGGACTATCTCCGTCTTCACTAGATGGCGCACTATGGGGACGACAGAAGTGGGAAGCAGTGGGGAGACCGCACCAATGGCGCGACCTTGTCGCCCCCGCGCCTGGCCGGTTTTGGTCCTTTGTGCTATCCACGTGGATTTGTTTTGATATGTGCCAAGCATGGTTCGTTGGAGAGCCACTAGGATACGACGCGTATGTGAAAAAGGTCCATAGCCACACATCATTTTCATGTCGCACATCATCAATCGTTCAAAATGTGGGACGCTTATACATTGGTTTTGTTGTAATATTGAGAAGTGAGGTAAATTCTAAACATCTTTCCACTTGTCAACCATAAGATCGCCAGTTCAAACCGTACCAAAAGCCTGCAATGTTCCATTTCATGTGCGCACTATGTTTTCAGTGCTGTACTGCTCCGCGGTCACTGTGATGTTCCCGAAACCGGTTCCCTTGCAAGCCGCAGCTTGTCTCGACAGGGCCCGTCATTGGCTAGGAGAGCGAAATCTTCCCCATCCCCAGAGCCTGGAATGCGGCGTTGTTATGCGTTGGCATGTTGCGACGTGACTCCCTTACAAGGGTGAAGGAGAGACCCACCCATGGATTGTGAACTTTGAATGGCATTGTTTTTCGTGGCAAATATGCTCGCTACAAGTAAATGAATTACATATTCCGATATCGTGAGCCATGTTCTTTATGGCGCATCATAAATGGAGAATGTAAGTAAACTGGGGTTTCCCGTTTTAGGTATTTACCGAAATGCACTGGTAAATTTTTATGCGGTCGGTGAAAGTAACTATACACTGATAGTCACCAGAATAAGCAGTTTAAATTGTCTGTTGCATCAAAATATCTGTTGATGAATGAAACTCCTACAAGCAAGTTTTCTATTTCTAGCTTTTGGAGGGCTTATGTGAAGCCGTGAACGGCGCTTTCTGCTGCAGATCTCAACAACAACTTTATTTTCTCAACTTGCCCATGCTACCCATATCAAAGGCTAATGTAGAGCTAGCATTTTCAAACTTAACATACTGCAAAGAAAGGAGCAGTATGCGCTGTTGCCTGAATTCCTTAAGGTGCACCTGACAATTTATTAGTACAACAAGTTCAGGCTTTAGCAGTTGGTACTGTAACGAAACAAATGTAAATAAAGTGTTGCATTCACTGTATGCATAGGAAATGCCAGTAAATGTTTCTCTGCTACTTTCACAGTGCATCTTCAAATTTTAGATATTACCACTGAAAACAGCCAACTCGTTGTGAGCGAAATAACCACCAACTTTCATCATCAAATCTCTGAAAAATTAAGCACTGTAAACCGTAAGTCTAACATAACAAACGCCGTTTTGTTGTTACGAGGAAATGGCACAAAAATCGAGCTTGCGTTATGTGCTGCATTTGGGAGGAAGACATTTTGGTTCATTGGAGGGAGCGGGCAAGCGAAGAGAGTCCTTTACTCTTCCCTCCTTCGGTGGCACACATGCATGAAAACCACATTGGAGCCATCAGAGACCACTAAAAGTCAGTGCTGTACTGGCAAAATACCGCATGGTGGTACCACCGGAGAAGTACTGACAGGGCCTGTCATCCATCACTAGAAACTTATGGCATTCTGCATGTCAAAGACCTATGTTTTTCTCACCTCTACCTGTCCACCCCAAACAGGAGTCGTGGCCAATTCTTCGCAGTATTCTTCAAATTCTTCTGCAAAGGCATACATATGATGCATATTTTATACACACAGTAAAAATATCAATACAAAAAAACAACAAAAAACAAAAAACACTTAAATGGTATGCACACTAAAACACTGCAATTTGTAACAGAACCATTGCTCTGCAATTTTTACAGAAACAAAAACCCTGCAAAAAGAAGGGCTAACTTACCAGCATCCATCATATCTCCTGTTTTTTTACTTGTTAGAAAAGGTAAAAATTCGTCAACATGCTGTCGCATGTAGTCAGCGACTTCTTGACGTAAGGCAGCCATTGGTTTCTGAAGTGTAGAGGGCAGTGATATATTCACTACAGATACATTATGGTAATATATATAAGTAAATTAATTTGCCTTGCAGCCTCACAAAATGACACAGATACTTACCTCAATTTCCTGCAATGACAGCTGATGCTCCACTGCCTTGTACATACTGAAAGAGTTCAAATGTTCTCTTGTTCAAGTAACGCAACAAGGGGTCCCATACTGAAGTCCCTATATGGAGTATATACAAGCTTTAATGCACTTACCAATTTCCATCCGAAGGAATCTGTGAAAAGAGAAGAAAGCACCAATGCAAGGTATGCAACAATATCACAATGCAACCAACAACAAACTGACAAGTACGAAAGCAGCATGCGCTTCCTGTCATATTCTTTCAAGGTTCGAAATGGGGTTGCTACCACAGCCGGTTGTTTTATCCTAATGAATAAGCTGACCAAGCCTATTTGTCTACCATAAGTGCCAAAAGAAAGTATAACATAACAATAGTAAAGTTCACAAAGTAATTTTAATGAGTACTTGCCACTGATGTTTTATAACTATGTGCAAGAAACATTTCTCTAGCACATTCTTAACCCTTTCATAGATGGATATAGTACGATCAATAAATTATGCTTGGAAACACCTTTTTTTTTTTTGTTCCCCTTGGAAGGACTGGGAAGAAATTGTACACATAGTTACACAGGGGTGCATTTTGGAACACATTTGGAATTTCTATCAATCCAGGAGAAATTATGTCAAGCATCCAAAATACTACTTTGTTTGATATGCTTGTAAATGTTACATGATATACCATGATAACAGTGTTGCATCACATGCTTGGTGTGCGTTGACTGAAGCCCACCATAGCAGTTTTCTTTCTGTTCCTAGCCAAGAATGTGATATCTACCAGGGCAGTGATAAATTTAATTATAAAAGTTAATTTACTGTTGTTGGGGATCAAGTAAATGCAAAGTGCGATCATCAAAGCAGCAGAAACAGAGAGTGAGTCTCTCTGACAAGTGAAACAATCTGTAGATGCAGATTACATTGATGTCTTGCCAAAATATACATCAGAAAGGAAGACACAGATTGAGGCCGTTTGCATTCGTGTTACGTATTAATTATGCTAATTTGCATAATTAAATTCCAAAAATTTTCAAGCAAAGGCAGCATTTTTCTTCCTGAGTTCAGAAGCCTATGGCAAACATGCTATTCCAATCAAAATCACAGGGGCACAAGATTTCGACAAAAATTGAACAGCTGAAAATCAGTCGCTGGGCGCAGTGCGCTCGCAGATATTTACTTTTGCGGAACTGTTGGCTCCGTACCAGTGTTGGGCAAAGTACCTCAAAACTGCGCTTAAAGTAAAGTACCAAGTATCTGGCATCATTAGTACTTCAAGTACAGTACAAAGTACTAGGCAAAGTAGTTCAAGTACTCATCAAGTACACTGCCAATTTAATTTGTATCACTTTGCATTTCACTGTTTAGTAGATGTGTCTTGCTGTTTTAGCAAAAGCTGTAGTCAGCATTCTTGACAAATGCTATGAAGCTATGAAGCCATGAAGTCCTTGGTTAAGTGCTAAGCCGTGAATATGAACTTAATCAGATGACATAATTTGCAGCTACATGTAGAGAGGCAATCAATTAGCTGTGCTGTAATTATGCAAAATACTATTATACCTCCCTGACTGATCCAAGATCACCTGCCCTAGTGGTGTTCCGGTACTAATCTTCGGCTATAACAGGCTAGGAAATTTCAGTGGAAAAGAGGGCACAAGCCAACAGAAATGGTACATTTCTGGGCATTCCTTGCTACTTTTTGAAATACAACATATTGAAAAAATGAATATGAAGAAAATAAAAAAGGATGAAGCACAATGTAAGACTTCATTTTTATATGGCTGTGATCTGCAGCAATGTAATCCATGTGACGAATTAAAGCAACATAAAATGTAAAAATGAAAGCATGTGTGTCTTACAGGCTGTTACTTTAGTTCATCAGGTAATCCAATCACACACTGTGATATAAAATGATTATTATAATTGCCAATGAAGGAAACAATATAAAAAACACTAGAACCATGCACTGGGAGAACTGAAATGACAATTGACCAAGCCATCGTTCTGCTGGTTGCAGTGTCATAATGTGTGTATATTTGCATTCCATTCATTTTACATAAACATAGAAGTGCTGGTACTTTTTCAACACTTCAAGCATCTCAACAATGTATATGCTTCAATAAATATGCTCTTTAAAAGCACAAAAATCGTTTTTGGTAAAATGTCAGAATGGGACTGTTTGTACTGCATCCCACTCAAAGTGCTAAAATGAAGAAGACACATAAACCACTATCTGTGTGTTTTCATTTTCTTGTTGTTATTTTGCACTTTTAGTAGGGTGCATCTTTCATACTTTTTTGTGATTTTTTGTCTGGAGTCTAAGTTTGGCTACTTGAGTACTTGATGGGGAAGTACTGGGAAAAAGAACTTTACGTATAGCACAAAGTACAGTGATTTGAAATGTACTTAAAGTAAAGTACAGGTGCTCAGAAATGTACTTAGAGTACTACTTGAGTACTTGAAGTACTGCCCATCACTGCTTCATACAAATACCCTCCCTCCTGTGCAAGAAGAAAAGAAACTACGCCACTATCACGCCTTTTGCCTTTATCAGAGTGTCTCTCATCAGCCGCCAGTCACTGATAATAATGACGGGCTGCGCGACAAGACCCTCGAACGGAATAAAACTGTGTCGCTCTTTTTCTTTCGCCGCGATAAAGGCAGAGCCAAAAGTCACGCAAATCCAAATTTCACCGGGTATGCTTCGTTCAGCGACCAATTTTTGGCTGTCAAATTTTTCTGGAAATCTTGTGAAAAAACATGTGATTGTGATTGGAATAGTTTGGTTTGGTCATAGGCTCCCAAATTCAGGAAGAAAAATGCTGGCTTTGTCGATTTTTCGAGTGTATTTGTGCAAATTAGATTATTACCTAATACGTGACACGAATGCAAACCGCCTCAATCTGTGGCAAAAGTCTGTATGAGTGCATTCCAAGTAGTTTTAGCATTGTTTGAAGTAAAACCTATATTTTTTGGAATTTAGTGACATCCTCTCATGGAACACCCTGTACATAGGTACTGGGTGTTTCACGAAGGTCCCCTGGCTGAATAATTCATAAACAGGCAGCGCTATCGAAAAACTTTATTTTCGGTGAGCATCCCTGAGATATCGGCCAAGAACTGAGAGAGTGAGCGTCGCAATAAATAAAACTCCTAACTTTAAAATTTTACTTCGGCTACTTTCGGAACCTCTGTTTTATCGATTGGAAACTTCACGTGAAAAATGTTCCTGCAGAAACCTGCGTTGACATTGAGTGATATTTACAGTAATTAATTGGTTTCAGTTTACATTTTTCTTGCGCAGAGCTGCATACCAATACGGTCTTAATGAATATGCCCTGAATTTTTCAGCCGGGGGACCTTCGTGAAACAACCGGTATATATATGCAGGGTGTTTTTTTTAAATAGCCTTTACAGAATTTTTATTAAAAAGCTATGAGAGCAGCATAGATGTAGCTTTTGCAGTTGAGTTCAATGGCCACGCGGAGTAGTGTGGGGTAGAGTATCACCCCTGGCGATGAAACTCCCCATTCATCATCATGCAATAAAATTGTTGTTGTTCCATTTTATTGAATACCAAGGAAATAACAAAAAGCAATGATGAAGGTTTATAGCAAAAAAATCCTGAATTCGTGCCTGCTTGCAGCTATAGTTGGTTGCACATCGATTTAAGCTTAGCAAAACCTCGGCAACACGTAGAGCCTGCTTCTCATCACTACTGTCCTCAAAGTTTAATTGAAGAGCCGTTTGTAGCCCCGCTTGAGCCATAGCAGATGTGACCGTTGGTTTCGCGAGGGTCAATCGCCTGTGGATGTGTTCAGAACACTCATGACATCATCCAGGATTTTCCGGGCCCTTCATGTCCACAAATAACCCCCTTTCCTCTCACAGTCCTTGTGGACGGCTGTGAAGGAGAGGGTATGGCTCCCTTTGTGCGGAACATCCTACTTTAAAAGCTCTCCCGTAGAATGTGGGGAGACACTTGCCCTCCATACCAATACCATACATAATAACGAGATGAAAATACATGGACTATATATGGTTTGTACCTTGCTGGACCGTCCATTGTCTGAAAAGCGAGTTTCCATATTAATGAGATGAAAGTGCATGGAAAAAGTTTGGTCCTCACAAAAATCGTCCGTAATTTGAGTTGTCCATATTAACAGGGTTCACATTAACGAGGCACAACTGTAGATAGAAAACTAGACACTTTGTTCATGGACCAGCTCAATCTGGCGTACACTGAGCACAGCGACCCTGTACTTGCTACTCGCTACTACTGGCCTGCTGCAAGTGAAACCATACATACTCTACCAACATCACCCAGGATGTCGGGGAAAGGGTACCTGCAGCGGCATCACTGCTGAGTGACATCGAAGACGACGGGATGGCACAGGGAAACAACAGTGATAAATGGGCGTTTTGCCACAACCACATGCTGTGCGGTAGCTTTTTCACACATGCTACGCATTTACAGAATTGAGTGGTCTATACAGTCAACATGCTAATTGCTACTTCCTCAGGCTACATTTTCGTCATCACACATGCTGTTTCTGCATTGCCTTACCTCAGTGATAGCAAGTCCTTGTGCTGCAAGCACTTCTTTCATTTTACGAGTTTCTGTTGCTCGGGGAAGAAATTGATTCTCATATTCCTGTTCCGTTATCTGCTGCTGTCGCGTCTGCTCTTTCTGCTTTTTCTTTTCCTGAAAGTTTAACATTGTTACTACAAGACATGTCCAAGTGTAACCCTAGTTGGCTTACGCAGCAAATATTGTTCTAGCATAGTAAAATCAATACAAGTTATGGCTTACCCTACGTTTTCCTGCTCTGGTGACCTTGTTGGACTTCTGTGAGTTGTCAAGCCCATTTTCACAGAGACCAGTATCTTCGAGTGTAGTGGCTATGTTGTCTACCTATACAGCAAGTTTACGTAAAAAGTCATGATGGAAAATAGTTAGCTGACATGTAATCATCCCAATATCAATCCTGCACTGCCTAGAACTTTCACAAAAAGTTGGTATAAAATAGGGACATGAAAGCTAATCTCTACCAGTACCACGCGTTCAGCCACCCCTGTGATAGCAAATAACATAATGTAAAAGGATGACTGTCAACAGCTTTCCTTTTTTAAACCGCTTTAGTGGCCCAACGTTTATAGACTAGCCAACCTCACCCTCCTGCCCTATTATCCCAGCCTCTACTACAGTTCATGCAACACTGCTTCTGCTTAATGCACACTTATTGCCTACTCAGGGACAAAAGGGAAAAAGAGGAGACTAGTCTAAGCCTCCTTTATGTCTCCTATGGTATCTCTTCCTGTAATAAGAGCAAAGTAAAAAAAAGAAAAAAGCCTTTTCTTAAAACACCTCCTTCCCAAAGACACATTCTGAACAGTTTTTCTTGAGCAAAAATTCCATATTCAACTCCACTTCTATCTGGTCCACTTATGCATGCGAGATCGTGAACAACTGTTAGAACATTTAAACGTTGTTACATTCCAGATATGCTGTTACACCAAAACTGTTTACATGTAGTAGCTGAGCTCCAGAGTGGCAATCTTTAAAGTCCTCTACATAATACCACAGTGATGTGCCA
The DNA here is from genome assembly GCF_037126465.1 of Ornithodoros turicata. Classification (NCBI taxonomy): domain Eukaryota; kingdom Metazoa; phylum Arthropoda; class Arachnida; order Ixodida; family Argasidae; genus Ornithodoros; species Ornithodoros turicata. The sequence goes on along the minus strand of NC_088201.1, from coordinate 64,518,688 downwards.
GGAGTAACTCTACTACCTGCCACTCTTAATGCCATGTCCAGTTGTGTAATTCAGCCCTCAGTTACATCCTTCTTCTTTCTTTGTAGCTTCCTGTTACCCTCTCGATTCCCCCAACATGAAGAGGGAGTGACACTTCGTCTCAAGTTATCCCAGATAAACGGAAATATTTGCATTCCTAGTTCTATAGTAAAGGGAGCAATAAGCATGTAGAAACTGCGACCGTCAATACCGAAACTTATCCCACTCTGACATCACTGCAGGTGACTGTGCCAGTGAGGCAGCGAGTGAGATAATTAAGAACATAAAATTGGGCTTGTTACATTCATATTAAAATTCATATTAAAAATATAAATTTATAATATTAATTATACAATTTATTACTTCATTATTATATTCTTATAAACTATAAAGTTAAGATAAATACGTAGCTTTCTAGGGGAGAGGAAATAGCAGTTTACAGTTTTGACAATGACTGGTTGGTCGGCAGTGGGTATTCTTTAAAGTAAAATGTGTCTTTCAGAATAAAGTCACATGTTTAAAGATAGAGCTCGCGTCGTGTCGTCCTTGCCCTTTTATAAGAACTCTTATTGCTTTTAATAGTGACAGAGAGGTCATGTGCTTTCGACTACCAATGGGAATGACCGTAGCTTTCACTCCTTTGATGGTAGAGCTTGAGGTGTATGCATGTTCGGGGGTTTATATCTCGCCAAGTACAACCCGACCTGCGAGAATTACAAAAGTAGCTGAATTATGATTACAACTACATGCTCCAAATAGTAATTAAATTACGGCTCCAATTAGTCTACGAATTGTAACACAATTACAGCCACAGTTAACTCTGATGAGTAATTAAGTTATATTGAACTACGTTCATTGCCCTATACAGGGTGTTTCAGTTAAATCATCAGGCTAAATAATTCGCAAATGGGTAAGCCAAATCATTGCTGCAGCCATCTACCACTAATTCTACTCAGTATTTGTAGTGCAGTAAAAACAGGTTTTGATTTCGTTGTTGTTGAACTGTTGTACGGTTCCCTTCTAGTTGAATTATATCTGGTCGCGGTGAAGCACAAATGGATGTAATTCATTGGTGGATAAGGGAGTGGAAGAGCGTCCTTTTGCGCTTCACCGCGACCAGTCACAACAAAAATATGTAAACTGAAACAGATTAATTACTGCAACAAATGACCTGCTTTGGTGGCAGATTTTTCTCTAAAAGGTGTTCAGTGAAAGTCCCAAAAGGGGTATGTTATGGTTTTTTACGAAAATTATTTGAATTTTTATATAAATAATGAGCGCCTCCCACTCATTCACACGGTGTGCAGTTTGTAGGTGGTATCGGACATATACTTGTAAAAAAGAAAGTTCTTCGATTGGTGCACCTGTTCGCGAATTATTTAGCCCGGGGATTTAACTGAAACGCCCTGTATACCGTTGATGCATGCATTTTATTCTTGCTCCCGGATGAATGTAGTAGTATTAATATACGATAGTTGAAAGAACAAATAAGATGTCTCTCACAGTACGACAACTAAAAACCCGTGCCAACACCACCTAGATAGAGAAAGCCTGCCTACTTGTTGGCGTGACGTAACAAGTCAGAGTCAGCCAATCGGGATCGTGTTTTCAACGGCGGTGGCTAATCACGAACGAGCTTTCAGTGGTCGTTGCCATGGAGAAGAACCACCGTCGCCTACGAGCAGTGATTGAACGTCCCCGCGCACTAAATGGGAAAACTTTAAAATAAAGTGAAAAACAGTCTCATATCTTTCTCAAGACTGATTTTCTGGAAAGCACGTTGCACTTTTTGTCTACAGATTGAGGTCTACAGGTTACAAGTTGTCTGCAATCATTTGTGAGTTCTTGAATTCGCAGAAAGGTGAATCGCAGCAGCAGACGAATTCTGACTTTATATGTCCACGTAGCAAAGGAGGGAGAGGAGGCAATAAGCAGGTCTTCTGTATCTAGGTGGCGTTGCCTGTGCTCAGCAAAAACACAACAATGGCTGATTTAAGGCTGAAAAAGAACCACAGAGAGGTGCCCACTATAATCTCGTCTCTCCCAAAGAAGAAAGAGTTGATGACATGGTGAAGATGGGCAAACATTTAACGTGAGGTTGAATCTGGAAATTGCATGCAAAGTAATTACAAGAGTAATTCCACATGAATTACAAATCTCGCAAAATTAAATTACAGTTAGAATTCTTCAAGTAATTGTTATCGAGTATAATTCTGCTAGTAACAAATTATAAGGAATGTAATTAATTACAGTAACTGCATTACTTGTAGTTACTTTACAGGTCTGAGTATATAAAAAAAAATCTGGCATGTAGTACAACATGTGCATGATGTAATCGACTACAACTACCAAGGCGTCACGAACCCTTTAATGCGAAATAGGTGAATTACCCATCATGAGCGTCATTCCACATGGTGCCCACATTGTGACTGTCTTTTTGATCAAAACTGCTTTCTAGACAGAGCGGTTCTCACCTCATCAGTACCATTCTCAATCACTGCAGATGTCCCAACTCTAGCACTGAGATCGCCAAGTTCTTTTTGGTGTTTTTCGTCTAACTCCGCTTCTAGTCTCGCCACTTCAGCAGCTACCTCTCTCTTCCGCTTCTTATCCCCTTTGGGAATAGAATGTTTCAAGTTCTGGATTCTAGCTGAAAGACGAAAGAAAAATGTGCTTCTAGCAACGACATTGAAGATCACCCAAAAATTATGTTTTCATGCATAATTGGAGACAGAATGAGCGGTGCAATTGCATGAAATTCAGAATTGAACTGTGACAATAAATGACTACTGTGTTTGGTACTGTCGGTGAAATTTGCAACAAAAGCACATGTCAAACATTAAACCTAGAGTAATAAAACATATTTGTCATCCACTCAACAGACAGAAGCTCCGAAGGACACGCGTCTCTGGAGACATTTTCAAGACGAAGAGGATGCTTGCCTACGCTTTGGATATGTTCAGTCACAAGTATGACCCAGGAAGCTAAACTTCTCGTACTAAACACAAGGCAGTACGGGACGAATACAGCGTGGTACATGTCCAGGGACATAGCAACGGCCACAATGACATGTATATCAAAGTAAACCACATACAGATGTTTGCACAAGCATGGTACGTATGCGTGGAAGCCCATGCTATACATCCCCTTTTACCACAGCTGATGATGATGGTTGGAGTGCTGCAGAGAACGTGCTAGATGGGAAGCGATTAAGTGGAACAGTGCAATGTTCCCTGATGAGTGACGATTCAGCCTGGAAAGTGACTCCAACCAAGGTGCAGTACCAGGCCAGCTGTACTACCCTTCAATAACATGCTATGCTTCTCTGGAGAGCCTCCATCCCTAGCTTCCTGTACACGGATGACAATGTCCATCCACACTGTACCGTGCAACTGAGCATATCTCTGGTATGGATTGGCCTTGTACATCAATTCCATCAAGCATTTGCCAGACACACTCAAACAGTGTGTGGTGTAATGTCACCAACTTGCAAGGAGTGGTGAGGAATTGGGATTCATACAAGAGCGGGACCAACTACCCCAAGTGCTGCCTAAGATCTGGTCGTGAGCATGCCAGTATATTGTAGTATACAGGGTGTCCATAATAAAAACCAGAGACACGGGGAAATAAATAAAGAGATGCACACAGGCACAAGTCTCAAACACAGCTGCTACTTGTCTCTGTGTGCATGGTTTTATGCATTTCCCCTAGTCTCTGGTTTTTGTCATGGATATTTGCCACCAGCTCGCTTGCTTGCTATCTTTTTTATCGTTATACAGGGTGTTTCACCCAACGTGAGGAAAAAAAAAGCCCTATTAAGAAAGCTACTTGTCAGAACATTATGGGGTCAATGCTGTTCATCTCGGGGGAGATTTTGCAATGACCTCTGAGCACTTTTATCAAATCGAATTTGCAAGAAATTGAATTTTCCCAATTGATCTCAGAAATCTCCCCAAGTCAACCACACATTTTTTCTACAGAAACAGAAAGTGCATGGCGGGTTTAGCCCATTGCAATGTAAGATACATTCCCTACTGCTTAGGTAATAGCTGGAAAAAAAAGAAAAAAAGAAGAATGTTTTCCAGGAGCGCAAACTGTCGGCTGAGCTCAGTCAAATTAATGCAAGATGCGGAAGGCGGAAGAAAAACTGTCACCCGCCCCCTTCCTGTTTCCTTCTCGCTCTTCTTTCAGATAATTTGCTGACGTTATCAGCAGAAGCTTGAAAAAGGGAAAGTGCAAGGGCAGGTACATGGCCTCCTCGCATTCCTTCTTTCGGAGATCTGAGCGCGTCAGGTGAGACACCCTGTACGTAGTTCTGTGTAAAGGAACCCCGTGGCTTATTAGAAAGTGTCTGCACCATCTGCAAGTGTCAGGTCAGAACAGGAATAAAAAATACATGTTTGTTTAACAAAGACATCAATTACTTCCTTTTTTCAACGCAGTCGCGCTACCACTGTTATGGCATTGTGTCAGTGACATGTCCGATATTTTGTGTTCCTTGATACTGTTTAATAAAATTTCATGAAAATCAGATGCTTAGGAAAGAGCAAACCTGCCGTTCCCTTCCTTGTAACCAGCAGTGTACTTCTCACAATGTTGGAACGACCTTCCCCATTCACAAGACATGTAATAGATGCCTGTTGGGTGTCTCACCAAACACGTAAAAATACCACATAACAAAGACCATTTGTCTGAAAAATATGTGGTCAAAGATGAGCACCTGCAGGAACATTTTTGCCACTCATGAGCCATTATATCAAACTTTAATTCCGAGCAATTTAATTTTATAGCATAACGTTTGTTGCAATACTAAATTTGTTTGTGGAACAATCAGAGCACATTGCAGGTTAACATGCACTGAACTGATCCAACAAAAAGTACACTTCCTTCTAAGCTCCTTCCTCAATGCTTCTGCTGATAACACGAGCAAGGACAGAGTGTAGACATTTTTTGTATCAGCAACGAGCATGTTGAGGTGTTGCCATGCTTTTCCTTTCTGGGCTTCTAGCAGGGCAATGACTGTGCAGCAATTGAGTGTTCCACCATCACAGTGCTTCTCCAAACAATAATTCCCTAAACATTTTCTCAGCCACTACAACTGGACTAAGGGACACATTTTGTGGAGGATAGGGGCAAATCTGCAATGTGTTCCCTGACAAATACATTATTTATTACATTACTTTTTGTGCAATTGGAGGCAATAAAATAAAAAGCTTGGAAAAGTTATCCATGATGGGTGTGGTTGACCCCATATTTTTTTAACAAATGGAACTCTACAACAATTCTTTTTGTAAGTTAGGTGAGGCACCCTTTAGATTGGAAGGTTTGGACCCCAACATATAAGAACGATAAAACAGCATATCTTTCACTCAAATGTTGAGAGAAGCATTCAGCCAAAAATGTCATGTTGCACATGTTTATGCAAAGATCTCAGGTTATCAACACCACTAAATGCAAAAATGAACAAACATGTTGATAATCTTGGTCACACCCCATTCAGAATTTATATAAAAACAAAACAGGTGTCAAAGAAAAGCATCATACTGTTTAGCAGACGGGTAGAAATACAGCGAACCGGTAGGGAAGTTTGAAGGAAATTGCCTCAAGACTAGAGCTGCCGATATTTCGAACAGAGACTGTAGTTTCACAAAACACATGTTGAAAAGAATTGAAAATATCTGGCCAGCACAATGTTCAGAAAACAATGTGAACAGTGATACTGTTCAAAACCACAACTTAATTCAAAAGTTTGAAATTTTTGTAATTTGCATATTCTAAAGACAAGCAATTCTGAATGTCAGAATATAGCCATGAAAAATAACTTCTCAAATAACTCAATTGCATATTGGCATGCAAGGCGAAAGACACCAATTATTTTTTACTCTACGAGCGGTGAGTTTTCTAAACTTGGAACTCGCTAAAAGCAATGTTTAAAACTGAAGAGCATGACATTTCAATGTAGGACATGTGTAACATGTACAAAAGTATAACAAGTAATGAACGTTTTAAAACTGTATTGAGTAGTTCATGGTCCATGCATGTACTTCAATGCTCAGAGGACTAGGTAATAGGCAATGTATCACGTTAAACAGGGTGTCGATGTAATGATCTGTTGTACCAACAACCACAATGAACAAAAGAAAAAGAAAAGAACTCCCCTGCAACATGGTCGACCAGTGTAGAAAACTGCTTTCCCTGAGCAAGTTATCCGATGTTTATTTGCACATATAGACATGACTAACCAACGGCTAACCATGTTACGCTTACTCAAAAAACTTTAACGTGCAGCACTGTGCCAACCCTCTGCTTTAATATGACATATGTACATGGTGCATGACAGGGTCCCGATAGCAGTTTGCAGAGGTTACAATATGAGTACATACTGTTGGTGGGAACATGCAGAGACCCTCACATGTCAGCTATAATTGCCACGCTGCTGCCATGTAACTGCCAACGTAATAATGCCACGTACACTGCTGGTGTTATTTGCAGTTTTTTATACAAACTATCATATAAAACAAGTACACGATACAGGATATTAAAGTTTCATATGAAACAATGAAAATGTTGTCAGAGATCATTATAAATAACAGGAAATGCAGCAAGACCAATGCCAATTTCACGGCATATGCTTCTTACAACACAAAGCGTTACGATACTGATAAGCAGTTGCAACTTTCAAGGAAGGTTCCAAATTTTAGAAGTAGTAGTACCGGTAAACTTGATAATCAGAATTTATCTGAAACATACTGGTGTTACCAATCTGCCAGATCTTTTATGGCATGTCATCTTTCCTGTTCAAAGTTATTGAATTCTTGACACAAATACTGCACAGTACACCGTACAAGTCATGCTTGCCACACTGTAAGTGTCTACGAGATAGTGAAAGTATAGGAAACGCAAGAAATCTGGGCTTAAACTGAATGAAGGCAGTTACAGGTGAAACAACATAAAGAAAGATGAGTGGTCTCTGTGTTGCTTCCCACAAAAGCATGACCGGTAAAACAACAAAAGCGGAAGCGCGAAAGAAAAGCCAACACTGTCTCACACGAAACGTTTAGGAACTATAAAGTTGTACTGTCGACATGCATTCGCTAGATGATACAGCTCATACAGCAGCAAGCATATTAACAATAGCCAAACCAATGCACTGGCAGACTGTGCCTAGGTGTCATGCTTGGCTCAGTGTTTCAGGTTTCTTTACAATGGCAGAGGTTCAAGGTACTAAACAAACAGCTCATCACAGATCAACTACTAGAAGGAGTAGTCGACTAAACAGTATAATACTGAAAAATGAGTAAAAATACCACAGACTAACACGGCATCTGCCATTGTTTCGACCCGCTTAGCAGTGAGTAGGCGTACAAATGCACACACATCCAAGCTTGACATGGGGGATATGCAAAAGCCATCACTCATTCACGCAACTCCATGCTGCATCAGATCATATTAAAACGACACACTACCATTTGTTAGTGATGATATGGATATTAACTGCAATTCGATAAAATAGAGCCTGAACACTCGCTATATGAAGCAGTCCTTGTCACACTCCTGAAGTTGCTACACAAACCAACAGTGTTGTCGGACAAGTAAAAAGTTCCACCATAACAGAAGACCGCAAAGGAAAGTTTGCTGGACAAACCAAATCACTCACAATTCATATAAAGTCGCCTATATACCACACACTCATAGAGAGTTCGAAGAGGTAGGTATACTTTGGTACACATATACTGTATAAGGCACACTTTCTAAGCACAGTTCAAACGAGTTATCACACACACATACACACACACACACACAAAAAAAGAAACTGCCACTGGCGCTTCTAACTAACATCAATCACATCGTCCTGCTTCTCTATGAGTGGTATTGCAACGCAGGCTGTTGGCACGTTCGCTCCTTTTACTTCCACTGTGTAAGGGGCAGCTCTCATGCGCTGGCAACCTTGAGAATACTGTTCCCGTGTGATGCGCAAATTTTGCAGTAGGTCCAATTGCTGAGGCCCCAAGTTGTGATATTCCACCTTGTGAAAGACCAATCTCTTTGAGTGACTGTCACTTGGCGCAATCATCATGCCGAAGCCTAATGCAGCCACCCGTTCTAGGAACATTGCTGCCACGTGTGTCGGGTACCTTGGCTTTCCTGGCACACTCGGATCGGCCACGGGAATGTACTTCATCTGGGAGATGAGAGTCGGCGTTAAAATGGACTTCCCACAGAGCAGCAATCTCCGTATCTTGTAGCGGAACTGGTTGATGAACTCTTCGTCCGATTCCGGTAGGATCGAGAACGTGGGAGGGCAGTTCTCAACAAACTCTGGGGGTGCTGCCACCATCATGGAGTGATTAACCTCGTCCTCCCTGTTCATTGCCTGCACTACCGAGACCGAAAGGTCGTGTGGAAGCGACGCTCTCAATACTGCCACAGTTTGCTCCGGTGTCGACACTGATGTCCTATGAGATGTGAAGTCGTATGGACCACCGTTTGTTCCCTGCCTTAAGGTCTCATCAGCAATGGGATGATTTAAGAGCTCCGCTTTCATCCTCAGGGAATGCATGACGACTTCATGCGCCTGCCACAGATAGGCTACAGAAACCTCCCGGCTGATTGCTGAAGAACGAAGCAATGAGTCAAGCACATTTAGTATAGTTGCAGTTCGAAGTATTTGGCTGAGTGCGGTTTTGAATAATGGTAGGCGCATATTCCACGATAGAGCTAGCTGCCTCAGTGTCGATGTTAAATGGGGAAGAATTGCTCTTGCTTCACTCGTCAATCTGTAAACGATTGGCACCCGTAAATGCGTCTCGGCAACCGCAAGCATGAGTTCCTTGAAGTGACTACGTTCGTTCACATCTTCCGTGACGCACATCTCAACGTATTTCTCGGATGAGCATCCCAGAAGGCCGCACGGCCAGAACCATTCGTTGAACTTTTGGGACTGAGAGAGATCATTGAAGGTCTCGTGAAAATCCCATGGTTCTATGACGGAACAAATGTTGAACTGGGCTGGATTAAGGAACACGTGTCGCATTTCTGAGACATACAGTATGGGCTCGCCCGATGCAATCTTTCGGAGTTTAACGTCACCTATCTCGTCAAGCAAGGCTCGCACAAGGCGAAATGTGGAATGGACACCGATCGCGGGACTGCTCTGCGCTTCTAGCAGCGGGAAGAGGTCGGCTTCAGTGAAGAAGTCGAGAACAGTCGGCGACATGCTGGGATGCCGGCTTGACAGCTCCTGGTGTACCTCAATGAGGATTGTCTGTAGTGTAGAAGCAAAGCTGTGACAGGACAGCACTTGGGGCAAAAGCACGGTGGACCACAGCACGGGATACTCAGACCAGGATTCAGTTAGTTGCAGTCTGGACGCAGATACGCCCATGAAGTGCGCAGTACATGTAAGGAGTGAAAGCAAGATGGCGTCTTCCCCAATCCCATACTTCAGGGACGAACTTGAAAGGAACTCGCGTAGATGTGGGAAAGGGATGTTGTTCAAGGTGTAGGGAACCCTCTGCAGTTTGTGAAAGCAACATTCGAACTGCTCAGGTGTCAGGTGGTATTCGAGTGGTTCCCACGCCCCTATAAAAAAAGAGAGAGAGAGGGGGAGGGAGGCGAGGGTTAGCGATCTTCTTCAATATCAGCAATGTATGAGATTACAATGCTTCGCATTTGGTTTTGGGTCAAAGGATTCACTGCCGTCATTGAAGGAGTGTGGCACTCTAACTGTACAAACTGAGCAAACAGTATGCACTAAAAATACAAATTAGCAAACTGAGATAGAAAATCTAATTGACCCGTCAGACTCTGAACTGAATAGAAATACCGTCTGTTTTTCTAGCACTGCCCAGTTAACTTGTTTAGTTTGCACAAAGCCACCAAAATAAAATAAATAAGAAAAACCTTCCCCTCTCTCCTCTATAACACTTCTGTGCCTCCTGACTTGCACGATATGAGGTATAATAAGAATTAATATGAGATCCATGCATGCCACACAAGATGAATGATGCTTAAAGTAGCATTTATAGAATCATGCCATCAACAACACTTTAGTGTAAAGCCTCGCAATCTATATAGCATGGAACACAAGTGGGCCGGTCAGGGACTCAATCCAGGATTTACATATTATGGGGGGTGTTAGACGTATGCAGGAAAGGGGGGGGGGAGGGTTGTGACATTTGTGTCAGCTGGCTATTGTAATATTTGCGCCATATTTCTTTTTTGGGGGGTTGCTGGGAAAATCCTTGGGCCCGGTAACAGTTTTTCTTCTTGTGGCCTGTAACGCCTTCAGAACAATGCACTGTGTCCAACCTGCTCACACAATTTACGGAACAGGCAGTGAACAGGCGGGAACATGCAGTGTATGAGCACACGCGAAATCCATCAAAGTCACTCGTGTGTAATTACCATCATTTACAATCTATATAATTCCTACAGAGAAATCAAACACCTCCATTGGACACACAAAGCACATTGTGAACTGCTAGACTGCATTTGAAAGGAGGAGAGCAAGTGGACAATGCACGACGGCTTGTGATATCATGGTGTCACATCAGATTTCCTTGAAATGTTTGGTATTGATGCTATTTTCTATTCTACACACATATGTGCCATGTGTGTTTCAAACATCACAGGGAATGTGGGGTTTACTTTCCTGTCCACTAGGTACATGTTGTGATAACACACTGAATGAAGGCTCGTGCCTCCCCATATCACATATGGGGAAACACGATTCCCATATCCTTTCCAATCTCACATCACATAATTTTTGTGTATCATGCACCATGCACATCGTACTGCGTATCATGCACCCAGACAGAACTTCCTCCAACAGTACTGTTTATTATGTTCCACAAATCAGTTCCAATCTTGAAATATCATTTAACCAGGATAAAAAGATAACACATTGAAACTACTGTGTTTATTATAATACAAGCTTTCACGCAGTGGACCGCATTATGTATAAAAATAACGAGGAGGTAACATCTATATATAACATACGTTGTGCTCACGTGAATTAGGAAGGGAGAGGAGGAAGAGAGAGAGAAATGCAAAATGAAAAGCACGTAAACTCTGGAAGGATGCTCAAAACAAGCGTCAAACATGCGGCCCTGCATGGGCCGCATTCTTAGTCCCAGGCCCAGCCTTCCTTTCATTTACCCACCCAGACCCGGCCCAAACCCGAATAATTTCTAGGTTTCCCAGCCCATGCCTCAACCGAGCCTGAGAAATTTATAAGCTACCCGGCCAGGGCCAGTGTAGTGGGCTGTACAAGATGCCTGTGGTTAACTAACAGTGGGGTAACATAGGCTCGAACCCGAGCCCAGTCTATGCCCGGAAAAAGAGGGTAAAGCCTTCTTTTTGCGGGCTTGGGCCGTGAGCCTGTGCAGTGCTCTACGTGACTCCCCTATTTCCGTTCACGTTCATAACAACCGACCTGACGATAGTATCGACAACAATTTAAGAATTCTCATACTAGAATGACGTTATACCACAGACAGTAAACGACGAAACTGAGAATCATGTTTGAGTTCAAAATTCAAATCACTGCATCCGCATGGACTCAACGCTGGCTCCCTGGCTCCCTTCATTCACTCATCAAATTCTAACCTATACCGCCAACTGCAGCCCTTCTTTCGTATGGATATACTTTCTTTGTATCCAAGTGCCCCATACATACATACACTTTCCTCTAGTGTCCTCGTTTCGCCCCTTTTTTGTCACATACACCACGGTATGCCATTTCTCGCACCTTCTTAACCCAATAGACGACTTCAGAAAATCCTAATGCTCCTTGCGCACATGTTCATTCCTGGGAAATTACTGGAATGAACTGTCCTTCACGTTTCATTTTCGCTGGCCTTGGCTCCTCGCCCGAACCGAAACAGCTTGGAGACCTTCTCCTCCTTTGTTATCAGCAAGTTCCCATAGTTCAAAGCGGCGCTAAGCTCTCTGGGATTTTCTGAACTCGTCTATTCCTTTTCTTGACCTTGTCTGGCATTCTTTTTCTACATGCATCCACCAAGGGGTTTGGCTTTCAGAGTTTACATCCTTCTCGTTTTGCGTTTCTGTCTCTCTCTCTTTTTGTCTCCTCTCCTCTTCTGATTCACGAGACCACAACGTGTGTTATATACAGATGTCACCTCCTCATAATTTTTGTAACTGATGAAATGCAGTCCACTGCATGTATCACAATAAACACAGTAGTTTCACTGTTTTATCTTTTCATCACTTGTGTTGACCGTACTTGACTCAGTCTCGACATTCCCCGTTAACCACGTTAGGAATAACTCGTTACCATACCTCAGTTACATTTTTGGGCGACTTTTAACCGAACTTGTTACTTTTGAGTTTTAGTAACTTCTTGAGGAACTCGTTCCTTTTGAGGTAACTTTCTTAAAACTTGGTGTACGTTCCAAGTTCCTTTTGTCCAATTCTGGTCTGCAGATAATGCGAGCCACATCAAGTTTTCTCCCTCTATGATGAGATGATAGCCATGTGTGCGCCAATTGCACGTGCACGGCGCCCTCCTCGTTTACCTCCGCACCCTTGTTGTTGTGTGGGGAAGAAATTTAGTTTTGGCAATGTTTTTGAAGACTCTGGTGGCAGAGCAGTCATCATAGCGGCAGGTAGTGTATTTCTAATGCTGGAGGACAGTGATGGCCACTAACTACTTCTACAGTAGTTTAACTATAACTACTAACTACTTTGCGATTGAGTAGTTTAACTAGTAGTTCAACTACTTTTCATGGGAGTAGTTCAAACTACTTCTTTAACTACTGCAATGTAGTTTAACTACATCTATAACTACTTAACATTGTCCATCAACACCAATCCCTTGTAGTGTTCTTGGACACCTAAATATGAAACACAAGCAATGATAAACTTTGGCTCAAGCCATTGCTACGATCGTCAAATACAAAGCTTGCAGCGAGATTCTTTCTGTGCCTACGCGATAAACTAAGTTGCAGAATTATTTCACAGCAAATGAGGCTTCACTAGACAAGCATTAAAAGTGAAGATTTAGTACACATGCACGAAACAATTGCTCTGCACCTCCGTTCTCATCAAACAAGTAGCACAAGGTAAAAGTCGGAAGCACAATCGTGCCGTAAAGCTTGCGACAAAATCGGAAGTAGTTGGCGTCTTCAGTAACCTAACTACTGTAGTTAACTACTTCAAATAGTAGTTTAACTAGTAGTTGCCGCTAGAGCCCTGCGCGGATGAGATTTTTGGCATCCGCATCCGACCCGCATCCGCGCACACGTGGTCCGCATCCGATCCGCATCCGCAGCATACACAACAGTTTACATCCGCATCCGATCCGCTGACAAAAACACACCATCCGCATCCGATCCGCAAAATCCGCACGTTTCGAAGGACGCGTAAAGACCGCCGCAAGCATATGTTAGTGTAATTTCGGATATGCTTCCACGCTGTCACGGAAGGACTCATGACGACAAGCGACGGGAAACGTTTCAACAAACGCGATAGGGAGAGACTTCTGGAACGCGTGGAACGCTACCTTGTCGGTACACTTGCGGTTCGAGACGTCAGAATACGTTCTCTCCTGTCTTGGCCGTGCATGGTCAAAGGTGAACCCGAGCATCCGCCCGCTGTCGCCGCGCAATGCAAATAAATTGCTAGTGGACAAATTACAGCACGCGGTATATCCGCATCCGATCCGCTGCCTTCGTAACCGCATCCGATCCGCATCCGACCTCGCGCCACCCGCATCCGATCCGCACACCGCAGAAAGTTCTAAATTTTCATCCGAATCCGCAAGCATCTTGCGGATATCCGCGGATATCCGCTTCCATTCGCGGATGGTGCAGGGCTCTAGTTGCCGCTACATTTCTGCAAGTAGTTGATAACTACTTTTTAACTACAATCAGGTAGTTTAACTAGTAGTTTAACTACATGTAGTTAACTACTGGCCATCACTGCTGGAGCGTACGGTGTAGTTGGATCAAATGCCAACCTAAGGAAGCACATAATGGTACAACCGCTTTCATCATACTGAAGGCTGGTAAGATTATGATTTATCAAAACTATTACAAAATGCTCGCTCAATCCATCATGACATCAAGATCTGAACTAATTATATAAAAGTCAAGAGCTAAAGAGTGCATATTATGTAGCAAGCTACTTGAAAGTACCTCGTAACTTTCCCAAAGTAACTTGGGAACTTCAAGTTCACTTTTCATAACTTGTAACTTCTTCAGAACTTAGTTACATTTTTCGCTGTGTCTACTGCGCCGTCAGATGGTGCACAAATTCCCAATGTTGCCGCACCGTCCGACGGTGCGGAAAGCACCCGAGGTTCCCGCACCGTCGGCCAGCTCCCACCGATCATTGGATCTCGATAAAATTGTTTTGGCTGGTGTTGCGATTCCGCACATCAGCTTCACCTAAGTATCCAAATGTTTTTTTTTTCTTTTTTTCGATAAATGGGAGGGACGACGCTAGCTACCACAGCCGCACTAAAATAAACATAGAACCTAAGTCGGCCATACCTCATGGAAATGGTTTTGGTAGCTGAGGCAAGCTGCTACAGTCTCACTAAACTAACCTAAGACATCATAAACTAGGTTAGTTTAATGATAAGGTTAGCTTAGCAGGCAGCTGGCCTCGTTCCATTGTGTGGTTGTTGAAGATATCACCAAAGAAGATAATGAGTCACTGTCTGTTACACTCACGTGACAGACATCACATTCATTCTAGTTCCTTTCAATGTAATAAACACATCGTCATCCCTCTCCGCTGTCGTCTTCCACAGTGGTAAAGCAGACTTTGGTTAGTTTAGTGCGGCTGTGGCAGCTAGCCTCGTTCCACTCCTAAAAACATTTCCATAGTGAGGCCAGCCAAAAAGCTAGACCCCTCTGCATAATGGCCTATAATGTGAACTAAAGACAACAATTTAATTGCTCTCTTGCACTACGGGGGGGTGTATTTCAATACACTGCGACCCAGTGGTTGCTGAGCCAACCAACGGTGCGACAACATTGGGCGCTTTCTGCACCATCGGAAGGCGCAGTAGACACAGCGTACAGTTTACACCATGTAAAGGGTTCCCTTTGTCGAGTAACTTCCTCATCTCTGATCATGATAATGATGCTACTACATGTAGTTAGGGGTATATCACCTATGTCAGTTCACTTGTATCAATTTAGCATTGGAAAGAAGGGAACGATACCACGCAATATAGGACAGCTAATTACTGACCTGAAAAATAATAACAGCAATAATTCAAAGTTTTAAACAGCGACAGAAGAAATAGACCCGTTAGAGGATTGCAGTCTATTGCTTACTATGTTGGCTTGAAGGCCTGAACGTGTTGCCCAACCGTGTTGTATTCATGAAAAGGGGGTCTGAGGAACGACAGAAACGCGACAGTGTGCAGTTCGTACTGTCCACTACATTCCGCGTTAGTCTCGTTCCTCCCCATAGCAAACCCTTTTTATGGTGCTATAAAGTATAAAGTGAAGTTTCTTTCCGAAGACTCAATGGAACATTGAATACCCTAAGATTACATTTTCTTCCCGTCTACTTTGTTCGATTTTATCCACTGCTTGAGGGAACACCGGATGGAATGTAAATATGGAGATATGCGAAAAATTCACCGCGTTTGCAGCACTGCCTAGCATTACGTAACGTGTGTGTACTACATATGCGAACTTCCTGGTCTTCCCAAATTCCAAAAAAGACAAAAGGGATACTATTCACTACAACACCAGCGTGCCGTCTGAGGTCCGGAACTGTGAGATCACATAACAAATCAACCTCACAGCAGTAATTCTGCGACCGGGGTCGAACGAACGTGCACATCTGATGAATGTTTATAGTACCTTGCAGGTCTTTCCTTTCTTTTCTATGAGCTTGAAGCAAGTCTTCTTGACATAAATTCTGCGCATCGCCACTGTCTGCCATGGTTTATTGGCAGCGTCCAATAGTGACCACGGATCCGCCGCGGCGGAATCTCGACCAGCCCTGGCTCGGCTCGGCTACGGTGCCATTGTTATGGTCATGCGCATGCACAATGTGGTTGGGCACTTCTTTGGTTTTCCACCATCACTAACGGCGCTGTATTGGTGCTCGTATGGGGATATGTACGCATTCTGTACACTTGTGCATTGGTAGCAGACAACCGATCATCGCAAATGTGACACGCATAGTATGATGGTGGAGGAATACTCTGAGACACGGAACGAAGAAGACGGCAACACAACGTGTGCTTCACCATCTAGCCTGCGCCTTGTCCCTTCTCCACGCTCTGTTGTACCGATCATCCTTGCGAGTCCCAGTTAATCTCCCCAGTTGTTTATCCTGAGACGCAAACATGGAGGGAGGGGGTTTCGTTACAGCTATATGTCATTTGTGACATGTATCTAAAGCTGAAATAACACTGACATGAAGGAAAGTTAGAAGTACAGTGGCTAGAAGGGTGCTGTAAAAAAAGGTACTGTATAGCAGCACCGATCAAATGTCATTTAGTGTGGCTATTCGATAGTCCAAGTCACCAGACAAAAACTGTGCAAGTTTCATTCCAATTGACGGTGCAATTAATTAGAAAATTACAATTAAAGATTATGGGCAACACTGTACTAGGTATTCCAAATGAATCTGTACTCTTGCCACATACGGCGGCAACCACATTGCATGCGTATAAATAACGCTGGGCCCGACATAACAATCCACCATAAAATCCGCCCCCGCAATCCACACAACGATCCACATCTGAGGATAAACGGATAAACGAACTGAAATGAAATTAACGATGAAATGTCCCCTTCTATGTTGTTCCAGCCTCAGAGCATCAGTTCTTTCATGAAATGAAATACTGAGCCGTTGAAAAACATGTGTCAGTCGTTCAAGAAGCCAGACAGCGTCGAGACTTGTTTGTTCACAGAGGTTCACAGAAAGAGTTTGTTCGTTCGAAAGAGGCCGTCATCAGAAGGAGCGCGCAGGCGCAGCAGAGAAGTAGGGAGAGCCTCCATCGAACAGCGGCCAGCGCTGTGTTGCTTCGCAAAAAACACTGTTAACAGGGGTTTCAGAATGCATAGGTAAACAGGGAAACTAATAATCTGGTTACTGAAATAACGAAGTTCCGATGTAATAATGTGTGATACCAATTTTCAGTGTTGCCCGCTGTACAGGGGGTTGTTTGACACCAGGCGTCGCACCGCTCCACTAGGCCGCATTTTTCATGGCAAATTAAAAATATTTATGGCACGTTGTCGGTCGTATGGTTCCGCATATGGTATTTAGAAGCAACAAAGTTGCTGATCACATCACCGGCATATCATGCTTGTCTACTGCCTTACAGTACCTTTAAGGGCTGCTTATACTTCCAGATAACACAAAATGATCCGAGGAATGTCTCTGCGACGTCCCTCCGCGGATGTTGTGGACGTCCGAGCGATGTGCGAGTTTGGTTCAATAGAAGTCCAAAACGCGTCCATATAGTCTTTCAGGTTATAGGGATGTCCATTGCGATCTCTATTGGACTTGTAGGAGTCCTTATTGGGATGTTATGTATTCACTGGAAGCGGGCTTCCCTGCGCAGCATGTCAGCTCTGCAGAGGTGCTAGCCTTATCCATATTACCGCGTTCAACATGGTAGAGGTTTTCAAACAGTATAGATCAGGACATGTGCTGATCTATGCTGCTTGACAGCCTTGTTGAACAAATTACTGTCATCAAACAACAGGAAATGCTCACTTGCTCCGGCATAATAAACGCTCGTCCTCCCTTACTTGGACACCCGCGGTGCAGCCGAAATATGACCTGCTTAGGGAGGTGTCCGAGTTACAGAATACAAGGGAAACAAAAAATGGAAAAGAACACGGCTGTGTTGCCAGAAATGGTCCCATTCTTCAATTCATGGTCATTAGTGGTGCTTGGTACCTCTCTACCCACTCTTCACTGATAATTATTGCTCATTTTGGTTGATTCAATTCCGTACAGATTCCACTCAATGGCATTGCGTTTGGAGCTTTTCGAGCACCGTGCAGATTGCTTGAAAGTTTAAACCCACTTGGAGTTAAGCTGAAGGACTTGTCTCTGAGGCGACAGCCCACTTTTGATGCCTTGGTGCAGTGCACGTACAAAGGCTCTAGATAAACCGAAGACAAGTGCTCACACTAGAGAATAGTTACAATGTAGACTGACAGTACCCGTTTTTGGACTTCAAAAACTAAAACAACAAAATGCTGACACCAGTATACGAAAAAAAAAAAAAAGGTGAAAGTCAAGGGCACTTGCTCATTTTGGGTCTTTTCGGTGCAAACATGGACTCAGATTGAGATAATTTGGCCAGGTTTCTGTCCGACTTAGCAGGGAAAACCCTGTCCTACTTCCGGGATAGGGAGGTGTCCGACATAGAGAATTTCGTCCCCATGTATTTTCAATGGGAGCCCGCCGGTGCAATGAAATCTTGTCCTACATAGGGAGTTGTCCAAGGTGTCCGGCTTCGGAGGTTTTACTGTCGTTCCCCAAACTAGTTTACGTGCACAATAACAGTGATAAATTCAATAGCTAAGCCAGTGGCGGATCCAGACTCTTGGTTAGGAGGGGGGCGGTTTCTTTGCCGAAGCGCGTAGTGGGGAGGGAAGAGAGGGGAATCCAATGTATAAACTAACGTTTTTTTTTTGGGGGGGGGGGGAGGACGATAACCAAACCGCCCCTCCCCCCGAATGCGTCACTGCACTAAGCGGAGTATAATACCAGGGCTGCGTCAAGTGATAGCTTGCCATTGGCCTACTTTATCACAGATGAGTATACTTTAAAGTTTAAACATATATTCGTGTTTTATGATTTTTCAAATTCGGTGGGGGGGGGGGGGGTGGAAATCGGCTGCTATTTACACACGAGAATTCGGGGATAAATCGGGCGCTACGATCTCTGTTTGATATGTTATTGGGGAATTTTCGGCTGAAACGAAAGGCATACGAAACAAGTCACTCCTGCGACGCTGGGACGAGAAACAAGAATTTTTATATTTCCTCTCGGAACTGGGGCAGTGAATTACCGCGGTATTCAAAGACTTGACTGTGCTCCACAAAAGCTCGCCTTTGACTCCTGCAGGAGGGGATTATAAAAGGAGGACAAATAGATTGTCACAAATAGCTTCCTTTGCTGATATTACGATTCACTTTTCCGACGGTTTACCTAGAACGACAGGAGGAGGAGGAGGAGGAGGAGGAGTGTCGTTGGGAGGAACCCGAGAGGTCTGCCTGCCTGATTAGGCGGCATGTTTCTCGGGAAGGGAAAGGTGGTGGAGAGGAGGAGAGGAAAGGGTGAAGTGGAAGACCGAGCGGAATCCGCTCGGGGGGAGGATAGCTGCGTCCATGGGCCGACTTCAGGGGAACTGGGCCGGCATACGCCTATTACACATCTGAGGGAAACCCAGGAAAAACCCCAGACGGCACAGCCGGCCCGCGGATACGAACCGCGGACCTCCCAGTCTCCAAGCGCACGCGTTACCGCTGCGCCACCGGAGCTGGTCCTAGAACGACAAGTTGAAGAACCGCAAGGATTTCGGGTAGATATCGGGTTTTACCCGAATTCTTGAAAACTGGTTCGGGGGGAACTATCGACCAGCTCCGGTGGCGCAGCGGTAACGCGTGCGCTTGGAGACTGGGAGGTCCGCGGTTCGAATCCGCGGGCCGGCTGTGCCGTCTGGGGTTTTTCCTGGGTTTCCCTCAGATGTGTAATAGGCGTATGCCGGCACAGTTCCCCTGAAGTCGGCCCATGGACGCAGCTATCCTCCCCCCGAGCGGATTCCGCTCGGTCTTCCACTTCACCCTTTCCTCTCCTCCTCTCCACCCCCTTTCCCTTCCCGAGAAACATGCCGCCTAATCAGGCAGGCAGACCTCTCGGGTTCCTCCCAACGACACTCCTCCTCCTCCTCCTCCTCCGGGGAACTATCGTGAAAAATCTGGATTAACCCGAAAACGAAGAACCCGAAGAATATTCCATCACTAAACGCCTATAAGAAGTAAACGAAAAACTATCCAATGCACACAAAAGACATCACTGTCCTTCTTCCGATTCACTGTGTGCTGCACTCCACCTCTGACGGCTTGTGGTGCGCAGCGCAACTGGCGCGGCGCAACCATGACATTGTCGCTTGCTGAGCTTCTTCAAGGGTGGCATAATTGAGGAAGCACCCTGACTTTCTGTCAAATAGCCTGGAAACAAACCAAGCAAATAATATACTAAATATTTACCAAATGCACATTCAATTCATCCGTTGCATATTCCAAGAATCTTGTCCGATAAACCAAACACTTAGTAGAAATTACATAGGTACGGAGAGGTTGCGCTGGGATGAAAGCGAATTCGTGTACCGCAGAAACACGCGAGCCTGTCGTTCCAGCTCAACCTTGTCATTTCGAAGGACGGCAGAAACGACATGAGGGATATCTAGTGTTGGCTAGTTCTCTCTCGAACGACAACGCAACAGTACAAATTACGTAGGCACGGAGAGGTTGCGCTGGGATGAAAGCGCACGTGTATACCGCAGAAGCACGCGAGCCTGTCGTTCGAGCTCAAGCTTGTCATTTTCAGTGGCGGCAAAAAATGGCTTGTTGGATATCTAGTGTTGGCTGGTTCTCTCTCGAACAACAACGCAAGAGTACAGATTACATAGGTACGGAGAAGTTGCGCTGGGATGAAAGCGCATGCGTGAACCGCGGAAGCACGCAGGCCTGTCGTTCCAGCTCAAGCTTGTGATTTTCAGTGGCAGCAAAAATAGCTTGTGGGATATCTAGTGTGGCTAGTTCTCTCTCGAACAACAACACAGCAGCACAAATTACATTGGTACGGAAAGGTTCCGCTGGGATGAAAGCGCATACGTGTACTGCAGAAACATGCGAGCGTGTCGTTCCAGCTCAAGCTTGTCATTTTGAGTGGCGGCAAAAACGGCTTGTGGGATATCTAGTGTGGCTAGTTCTCACTCGAACAACAACGCAGCAGTACAAATTACATAGGTACGGAGAGGTTGTGCTGGGATGAAAGCGCACGCGTACCGCAGAAACAGGCGACCTGTCGTTCCAGCTCAAGCTTGTCATTTTGAGTGGCGGCAAAAACGGCTTGTGGGATATCTAGTGTGGCTAGTTCTCACTCGAACAACAACGCAGCAGTACAAATTACATAGGTACGGAGAGGTTGTGCTGGGATGAAAGCGCACGCGTACCGCAGAAACAGGCGACCTGTCGTTCCAGCTCAAGCTTGTCATTTTGAGTGGCGGCAGAAACGACACGAGGGATATCTTGTGCGGCTATTGTTCTCTCTCGTATAACAACACAGCAGAACAAATTACATAGATACGGAGAGGTTGTGCCGGGATGAAAGCGCACGCGTGTACCGCAGAAGCACGCGAGCCTGTCGTTCGAGCTCAAGCTTGTCATTTTCAGTGGCGGCAAAAATGCCTTGTGGGATATCTAGTGTGGGTAGTTCTCTCTGGAACAGCAACGCAGCAGCACAAATTACGTAGGTACGGAGAGGTTGTGCTGGGATGAAAGCGCACGCGTGTACCGCAGAAGCACGCGATCCTGTCGTTCGAGCTGAAGCTTGTCATTTTCAGTGGCGGCAAAAGTGCCTTGTGGGATATCTAGTGTGGGTAGTTCTCTCTGGAACAGCAACGCAGCAGCACAAATTACATAGATACGGAGAGGTTGTGCTGGGATGAAAGCGCACGCGTGTACCGCAGAAGCACGCGATCCTGTCGTTCGAGCTGAAGCTTGTCATTTTCAGTGGCGGCAAAAATGCCTTGTGGGATATCTAGTGTGGGTAGTTCTCTCTGGAACAGCAACGCAGCAGCACAAATTACATAGATACGGAGAGGTTGTGCTGGGATGAAAGCGCACGCGTGTACCGCAGAAGCACGCGATCCTGTCGTTCGAGCTGAAGCTTGTCATTTTCAGTGGCGGCAAAAAATGGCTTTTGGATATCTAGTGTGGCTAGTTCTCTCTCGAACAACAACACTCGTGCCGGGATTCGAACCCCGGGTCACCCCCCAGTCTCGGTGTGCAATGCCATCACAAGGTGCCGTCCTCAGGTGAGGGAGAATGATCGGGGGGGGGGCGTTCAGTTTCTCGCGAAGTAATGGGGAAAATGTCCAAGGTACATAACGAAGCAAGGCAATGACGACTGGGATTCATCCGCAGATAATTATCTGTCAAGTGCAGGCGATGAGCCCTGGTATTTACGGTACTTTATCGTCTCGTATGGTACTTCAGTTGAAGAAATATGTCATTGGAACCCATCGACTCACTGTCCATACCTGTGCACCTCTGGTCTGGTCTCCCTCAACAGGCAATACTTAGTGACAAAGTGTGCGATGGACTCTACAAGACTATGGCCCATATTCTCATGGGCTATGTACCGTGTGAGTACCACGTTATAGAAAGGTAGCTACGTAAGTTAAAGGAGCACTGAGGTGACGCCCAATTTTTTTTTCGTTTTTCGGTGCAAGCGTTCTCCGACGAATAAAATGAGTTCCCGCGAAGGAACGATGGGCGTAGGTGACCTATATAGAGCGAGCGCGAGGGCTCTCTTCCGCACATATTTGAAAATCCTCCTCGTGAAAAGAGCGCATCGCAGATGCATACTACTCCCCTCACGTGACAAGTGACGTACAGCGGCACAGCTCAAGCATGTGTAAGCGGCGCGTGAGCTGCGAAAAAAAACAAAAAAAACAAAGAAACCAGGCACAGAGCCTTCACCACATCACGAGAGCATCGTGCCGGCCGTCCGCGGCTGGTTTCTCCGACAGTTTTTTTTTGTAAACTCGATTGCGCAGCTATAACGCACCGCAGAGCGAAAATATTTTGCATGGCGACTCCTGGTGGACAGCTTGACGCACGAGGCAGGATTTCGAGCGATGTTAAGTGTCACACTCTGCACAGACAAACGAAAAAAAAAAAAATTGGGGGATCACCTCAGTGCTCCCTTAAGCAGTGGCCATCTGTATCCAACGGCTATCATCTCAGAATTAACAAAGAGGAAAAGAACTAACCATGCAAAAACTTTTAGCACGCTATTCATTCGGTGGCGTTAACAGCACAAAATTTCCTTTTCAGATCGGTAGGTATCACGGAACTTTGGGCAAGGAGGCCATTAGCTGTGCCCCTAACTGTAGCGAGAATAATGATGAACAGGGATGGATGCGTGGATTTATCAAACATGGCTAGACATATGGCAGGCACCACACTAGGCGCACGAAGAGAGAATAGCTCAATGCGTGGGAAGTACGTATACTGTAGTAAAATGTCGTTCAGTACGTGATATTTTATTGCAAAAAACCTAGGCAAAGGATTGCAATACCTGTTGTATGTCATAGTCACTGGTGACCTGATCCAATGAGTTTTCATTTAACCAACACAAAATTTATTGCACCGACGTCGCATGTATGCGAGTCGTGTAGAAAATGCTCATTCAGTTACCGTCTACATCGGTAACGTAAGGCCACATTGGTAAAACATACTTGAGTACAGTCTGAATGAACTCATCAAACATGTTAGTCAAGATTAATCGCTATGTACTTTTGGCGCCCTTCCTTAGAGCTCTCCAGTGGTCGTCGTTCCACCTGTAACATTTCGAGTCCGTCACCCACCACGACAACATGTCGTCGTACACCGAGTAAGTTCGAAAGTCTTCGCCGTGCAATTTTTCACAAAGTGAACAAAACGTTTCAACCCAGGACTGCACCACATACTTGTTCTTCCACTCGAGGTACTCCTTGTACAGTTCAAAGTCCTTTTTGACCCTGTGCAGATACCCCGCTAACTCTTTGGGGCTATCGAACGAAGACACGTCAATAACAGAATGTGGCGGAGTTATGGCGCTGTAGTTGACACTGCCCATTGCAACAGGCACTATAACGTGCTGGAGTGCTGAAAACAATTTTTCTGTCACGTAATCGCGGCACAGCGAGTTCTCCAGCGCCAGCACAAAGTAATATTCCTTTACAAAGCGTCGGAAACAGGTATTATTGGAGTCTTGTGGACACTTAAGCAACCCACAAAGGCCGAACACGTCCACGTCGATGTGCTGCCGCAGTTCTCTTACAAACGCCTCCCGTCTGCTGTCCGTGTTGCAGTGGCTCACTACCCACACAGCTGACTTGCTTTTCGTTTCCCACGATTTCTTGATATCCGGCCTTTCCTCTTTACCAGTATTCTTACTCTTGAACATGCCATAAGCAATGGGAATGTCCGAATTCGTCCGATACGTCATTGTCCAGTTGAACATCGACACAATGTATTCGAACCCACCGTAAAAAGAATAAGGCGGCGGTTCCATGCACCAAAATACCCACTTCTGCTCCGGCGCTCGCCTTGAGGGAATGTCGTTTAAGTTCATGTCTCTGGAATGAAAGACGACCGCGTCACTGGACGACAAGAGGTTCCGGTTGTAGGTCACGTGACATCGGTGATGGCAATTCGGGAGTTCTACGTCATCTTCGGGAGAAAGCCCAAGCACGCGCGAATTGAAGAAACTTGTCCACAGAAGGATGCGAGGGATATCGCTTGCATTCACAGAAGATGTCCGATTGTACCAGGGTAGCAGTTTACCGTTGTTTTGTTTTCGATGTGATGGAACGACTAAAACGGGGTACGTAGATGTATAGTTGTAGATGAAAACGGTAGTCAGTAGTGCCAGCAGAAGTATCCATACTACCCACTGTGTGGCGTTCATTGCGTGTCATCATTTGAAGATGGCGCATGGATCTTGTACTTGTGGGCACATTGGCCTTCCTGGAAAAAAGAAGTAATAGATGTAAGACAACACATATCATATAGGGGATACACAACAGCATCTTCATGAACACACTGAAGACGTGATACATGAACCACGAAGGGGTAAGGCTGAAACAAATATCGGTTCGGTCATGGTTACAATTCAGTATCAAATTTTGTAAAGGGTTCGGTTCTGATTCCGGGGTTTTCCCTTTATTCTTTATGGTCACCGGTAGCCAATATAGCTGAACCGGTATCCTTTTCGGTTTTCGTCTTGAACCGGTACCGCAGATTGCTGAATATGAGCACGGGGATACACGGTCACAGTGTCATACCTGCCAAGTCTCCCGATTCATCCGGGAGACTCCCGGATTCAGGTCGTTTTGTACGATTGTATGACCGAGAATCAAATCTCCCGGAAAATGCAGTTTCCCCCACTGTCTAGAACGCCTGATTTTCGTCTGGTCACACAGACGTAAACGTCAATCCCATACCAGCCCGATTGCCATCAGTATCACTGCCGCTTTCTATTCTACTTCTAGCTCTTCTAGTTTCCGGGCATTTCGTCAGTGTTCTCGGGCGACAAGGGTGCCTTTGCCGCGTTTTTGCCTTGCATATTGCAGATCGGGGATCCGCGTAAGCGAAACAAGTGCCTGCACGTGTTTCTGAAGCAATAGACAACTGAATTGGGACGCGTGATCGCGTCCAGGAGAGGGCACCATGTGTTCTGCACAGTTTATGATGCAACATCAGCATTCTGTGTGGAGGGTGGACCGACATTGCTTGTTACCCACGTTACGTCGGGGGAGCACAAGAACCACCTTAAATATAAATACAAACTGTACTAGCTACATCAGTTTTTCCGAAATCGAGACAAGCGCATGACTATGATATTATCCGTGCGGGCCCTTCTCCTCTGTGTTCGCAACTCCCGACGTTGCAAAGCTGTACATATGTGCTCGAACTAAGTCGGCTGCAATCGTCGGTGAAGTGGGAAACCGCGCATAAGAGCTCATGATAAGCGCGCTGTACGGAAAGTGTTTGCAGTCGCTATTCACGTAACTAACGACAGCGATGTACAGCTGTAACTGATGGTTCTGACGTATTATGCAATCTACTTTTATAATGCGTTGTTAACTACCTGTTCAACAACTACTATGTAGCTCTCCTGGGCAGTCCAGATGGGCTTTCGAAGTTTAGCCACATTACTGAGGCAGTGCTGAAGTAGTACTCCTGAATCTGAGGGCTTGAGTATTGCGAAGAGAACAGGGACATAGTTTCGTGTCTTCACGTTCTTTTGAGAAAGTGTCATGGCCTCGTCACAGCTAGAAACCCAGATAGTTTCTTGGAGAGGGCAAAGTCTGTTGCTGCAAAACTTGTGCCTGATGAGTCTGCTGGGGTCAAGCGCGCCCTGTTACATGTGCAAATAAAAGCCTTCTAACATCGGCTTTCTCCATAGCAAGTCCATTTGCCAACAAACGTACCCCCCCCCCCCCCCCCGCTTTTCAAATCTACCTAATTCGGATGTTCCCAAGTTGGCAGGTATGCTGTGTTCTTCCCAGACCTGTCGTGCATGGTGCATAACTTCCGGGAATATACTTCTGGAAATATGTCATATCGGTCGGTCGCTGCGCGGTGGAGCGGGAAGGGACCTGTCGGAACCAGGCCAGAAAGCGCCTTCGGGAACCAGAGAAAGAAACCGATACGATACATGTGACGCCATCCATATAAGCGTCTCTGGTTCCCGAAAGCACTTTCTCACAGAGGTTTCCCTACAGCCACTCCTAGGTTATTT
Organism: Ornithodoros turicata; assembly: GCF_037126465.1. Lineage (NCBI taxonomy): Eukaryota > Metazoa > Arthropoda > Arachnida > Ixodida > Argasidae > Ornithodoros > Ornithodoros turicata. The sequence continues at coordinate 64,492,129 of NC_088201.1, read as the reverse complement.
CGAAACCCCCCTCCCCCGTAAATTTCTGAGATGGCCCAATACAGCTTGGATACACCAATACGTTGGAATCGAGCATCCTGTGCTGTACACGGCATTCAAACTTTGGATGACAAGTTCATAGCCATGCAAATGAGCGTATCATGCATTGTTCCGATATAATTTGTTACGAACTTTTGCAACCCCTTTAACCCGCGCATAACAGGAAGCACCAGTTGCACACCTTTGTGCAATCACCAATGCTCTGTTGTCTCGTTTTTCGGCTGTTCTTCTCACCGTTTGTTATATCGTTGGCCGTTGGCAGCGGGGTGAATCGCCCACCTCATCATCATCATCGAATGTGTGTGTGTGTGTGTGTATGTGTGTGGCTATCCAATTTTCACAGCCACGTGAGACAACGTTGTGTTCCTTTTGTATTTTTATGACTGCGTCTAGTTTATGGTAGCACTCGTTGTAGAGCCGTTGTCGTAAGGTATTAGCATAGGTCGGCATTTTCCTAAGAATTCATTCAACATCACATCATGGACAGTTTTCTGCAAAGCCCATCACATCACGAGCCCATCACTCAACTTCAACTTCAGAATTCATCACATCATAACCCATCATTCAACTTCAGAACCCATCACAGACTTCAACTTCAGAAACCATCACCGACTTCAGAGCCCATCATCAGAATTCAACTTCAGATCCCATCACGGTTTTGAAGTTGAATACCTATGATGGGTTCTGAAGTCAGTGGTGGATTTTGAAGTTGAAGTTTGTGATGGGGCTTTGAAGTTGAATTCCTATGATGGGTTCTGAAGTCGGTGATGGATTTTGAAGTTGAAGTTTGTGATGGGGTTTTGAAGTTGAACTCCAACAAACGTCTACGTTGGGTGTGCCCGGCTGCAGGATTACGACGCTAGCATCCTCTCGCCTGCGTGAGTTTTCTGGTAGTGGCTGCAAAAGCGTAAGCGAAGGAGGGGTATGCTGTTTGGAGGGTGCGGTCAGCCTGCACTCGGTTGGACTTGGAAGCAGGGTGTACCAATGAAGGAGGAAAGGGAGGGATGGCACGTTTGACCTCCGCTGTCGCATGTGAACGGCGGAAGGTGTGTTGCTTGCGCGGTAGGGTTGTTGCACAAGGTTGGGCCCGTTGTTGACAGATAAGTGAGCGCATAAACAGATTGCGCGTTCATGTGGCTTCGGGCGACCGCTGATGGGGTTTTGAAGTTGAATACCAACGAAGGCCTACGTTGGTGTGCCCGCTGCTGGAGGATTACGTCCTTGGCGTCTTCCTCGCCCCTGTTAGCGTGGATTTCCAGGTAGTGGCGGTGAAAGCGGAAGCGGAGGAGGGGTATACTGTTTGGAGGGTGCTGTCGCCGTGCTCTCGGTTGGGCTTCGGTATCGCAATACATCGTGGCCTGTCATTCAGTATTACATGAGTTCTTGTGACATGATGCTTACTGACACTGAAAATAGCCGTCATGAACGAATTCAGCGACCTGTGATCACCTTCGCCGGACATATGTTTTTACTCTCGTTATTTCATGCAATACACCCACTGCATTGGTTTATACGGAATCCCAAGCAGGAGGCGTGGTCATTATTACAGCTACGTGATAACAGCTCTACACGTATAATTACCGACAGCTGAAATAGCAAGCCCCCCTTTTGTTTTTGCAGGGGGTGTCTCCAAACTTTTTTTATTTGTGGTGGTGGTGGCGGTGGGTGTCATTGCATTCTTTTTCCTCCGAGGAAGGTATATACGGACGAACACTAAGTGAATTCTTAACCCGCCCGGAAGACCACCAATTTACAGTCCGTGAAACAGTTCCTTTTCCTCTCTCACAGTCTGTGAATAAATATGTGTCGACACAGTTTACAACAATTCCCACTCTTGCCTGTTTTTATTTGATGTTTGAAACAACCTATCATAATCACTTGACTGTAGTGTTAGTCAATGTTTGGGGTAACTTCGCCAAAGTATCATGAGCAAAGTTAGAAACTTCTATTTCGCTTCACGACCAAGCAGGCAGAACGCGGGCTCCTTTCTTTTTATTTTGCCGCGGAGAAATCCCACGACCATGGAGGCCCACGACAGTGACCCCGCCCCTCGCACGTGCGCGACGCCAGCAGCCTGTCTGCTCCGCCTTGCTGCAGCGCGATGTACTGGATGTACGCTACCACAATTCCGACGTGCTTCTGAGTTACGTCGCAGCAGAGCGTTCGCTTGGAGTTCGTGGAGTGCATCTTTTAACGGGGAAGGTGATAAGGCCACGCTTGGCAAGGTTCTATGAAATGTGAGCGGAAAATGGGACTCGCAGAACTTGGAATTCCAATTCTCACTTTGTGCCCAATTGACAAGGTATATTCGGACCTCCGCTCCCAACTTAATTTCGGCATGGTGGCAAGAACTTTCATTTCTCACTTAATTTTATTTTCAGAACGTGAAGGTTGTAACTTCGTTACATATATAGCTCGATGACGTAACTCGTAACTATATAGCAACTTTTGGGTGGTAATTAACTTCCCCATCTCTGCTGAAATGTACTTTATTGGTGAGGAATACCTAAGAAATAGCAGCTGCGTGCTCGGATGAACACTTGTGTCCGATGGATGGTACACGCGTGCGGAACAGATAATTCCCCAAGACATAACCTATGTACCTCAGATAGGTAAGAGCCCTACCTCTATGTATTACATTTAAATAAAAGACGTCCAGAAAAACAATGTCAGCCCGATCTTGTCCTATTTGGATCCCAAGCACACAAAGAAAAAAAATCAATCTAAGTAGACACAAAATAAGTCTAGTAAAACACACGTCGTCAGCACGACAGCAATACACTGTCGTCTAGTAAAACGCGCATACGCGACCGAAGGCGAAGGCTCAAATCCAAACCCATCTAATATACATATATACGCACATTATAGCTGTGGGCGAGCAAACAGAACAACCGCAACGTGCAGACAGCGCCAGCGCAGAACGCCAAATCGTCTCTCGATCTAATCTACCGCTTACATTTGCAACATACAGTTGCCTCCGGCTACATGACATTGCCCTCCGCGCCCCAATACGCGAGAGAGTAACGCGTTCCAAACACTTTCCCTCTCTGCGTCCGCCGATACACAACGAGGAGGGGAGGAAGTCCGCCAGGCATCTGCAGTGTCAGGCCCACACGCCCACACCAGACACGAAACGCGAAGCGTTTATGTTCGCTCGGTGCACTCCAATACACATTTGCCATTCACTCCGCACACGTTCACACAAGTAATAGTCACGACACGTGAACATCAGACATCGACTAAACATTGTCGGCTTCAAAACCCATTATGAGGATCCCGAAACCTATCAGTCATCTTCAAAATCCATCGTACAGACTTCAACGTCAAATCCCATCACGCAGACTTCCTCTTCAAAACCATCGCGCTGACTTCAAAACCCAACAGCCTGACCCACACACCCACAAAACCCACACACGCTGGCTTCAACTTCAAAACCCATCACGCTGACTTCAACTTCAAATCACATCATAGCCGTTCATTCAACTTCAACTTCACATCACATCATGTCGTTCATTCAACATGACATCATTCTGTATGAGGTGATGGTGAATGAAGTTGGTGAAGGCCATCATGAACGAATTCGCTGACCTATGGGTATTAGTGAGCTTTAGAGAACCGTACGCTCTAGTCTTTGCATCCGTGAGGGATAGCGTGGTGGTACTGCGCACTGCGCGAAGCTCTCTATGTTTTGCGCGTGCGCAGAACCACCGACGCTATTTCTACGCCTATTTCTTAGCACCAACGCTATTCCTTACGTACGCAAAAGCGATAGCGAACGATGCACTAAAACTCTCTATTGTGTGGTTACAACATATTTGTTTACAAATACATTTGTTTATTACAATAACATATTTGTTTACAAATAAAATCGCATCTGAAGAACGTTATTGACTACACCCCATCAACGTGCGGTGGTGTTCTCCGTTCACACAAAAACCTGACGCCTTCGCAGCCACGTGCGCAGGAGTGATCTATCGTCCACACGAAATAAGGGCTAGATGTTGTTCACGGTTCTATTGGGCACGCACATGTGGACAACTTTCGGGTCTTCTGGGCTTCGTCTCATCGCAGCCGCGGTGGTGGTTGTGATGGAGAGAGGGCTTGCCGTTGTTGGCCTTACAGTCATCGCAGCCGCTCTGCGTTCCCTCACTGCTGAGTCATGTTGTCGTTATGCAACCAATGCGCGTCTGGTTGCTTGTCCGCTCGATGTGCTATACTGGAAGGCTATGTTCGCTGATTGTCGAGATACTCGACGCATCGATACAAGTAATCGGAACGTGCCTATTGGACAGCGTTGCGCACGGTGCTCACCGCTGTCCAATAGACGCATTCCAATTATTTTTCGCGACGCATCAAGTTATCTCTACACTGAACGAACTTAGCCTCTGTTAGCCCCGAGCAAGGTCTGTTGCGCTGGAGTTTTTTGCAGAGCCAGCTAGCGACCGACAGCCAAATTAGTCCCTAGTTAAGCGGCCTCCCGTGTGTATACATTTTTGCGTTGTTTGCCTGCGAATGGGAGAGCTGAAAAGCGCTCGAGAGAGAAAACATCACAATATTAAAAGTTAATTGTTATTCTTGTTAGGTTGTGACTACAGCTACAGAAATTCAGAAGACAAATATGTCTCTACAGCTTTACAAAACAAATCGCGCGAACGATATCGTAGCCACCATTGGATTAGAACTCTGCGTCCTGTGACATCAATGTTTACAAGATTCACAATGGAATGACTCCAGTTACCTTTATCTACGATACAGACAAGACGCTTCACATGTCATTTGGTAGACAGCAGGTGTGATTAAGTTCGGGACAAATATGTGAAACAATGTGATTCTAGCTTTGGAATAACACACGACGGAAATAAGTTTTCATGTTTTACAATGACAGATACGTTGTGAATCTTTGAATAGACAAAAAAGAACAGTAGCTTATTAAGATGATTTCACCAAGGGACCTCGTGCTGATTGATAAGGGGGGATATGTTTATTGCAAAGTCAGGTGAAAGGGCTTTCTGAAATTCAAGGTCGTACTGAGAACATAGATCCAGTTCTGGTAATGCCTCCATTTTCATCGTAGTGCGCAGCTTTGAGAGCAGCAGATGCAAGATAATGATTACATTGCTCAAGTTCACACGTATGTCGATCGTGCCATTCAGTGCGTAAAAGTTTACAATCTCCTGAACAGAAAGATACCTGCAACTTTAATCTCACATGTGAAAAGGACACCCTCATTTCAGTCGTGTTCTAGCTAACTTACAAACGAATGTCTGTTGACTAACATATGATTTATTTTGCACAATATTACGCATAGGTAAAAATACCAGAAAGATTCTATACGGAGAAATCACAGCAGGTCCGACCGACCTCCGCGGAAAACTAGGAAGCGTAGTTCGTGCCTCGGGCGCCTGTGGCGCACATGTCGGTAAATCGCAGCGCCGCCTGGTTAGTGCAACGCATGCAACACGTGCAACAGGCCTTGGCCACCCCATAAGTAGTATAGTTTAATACTGTATAATAACCGTTACGTACAACGACCACTTTTTCTAATCCAAGATGGCCGATTCTAATCCAATTCTCAGCCAAAATCTAGCTCTAAGCCAACATAATCCAGTTCTAAGCCAACACAATCCACTTGTAATCCAACACAAGCCAAATCCAAAGCCGTCTGGTTGACCGCCATTAGCCCCGCCCACTTCACGTTGATTGGTCCACGCCAAGCCCCACTGATCATTGATTGGTCAATCGTAGCTCTGCTCCTTGATGCTAATTAGTTGGCATGGCTCCGCCCACTTCACGGTGATTGGCGCACACCGAACCTACCGATCGTTGATTGCTTGATCGTAGCTCCACCCTTTTATGCTAAGTAGTTGGCTCCGCTCACTTCACGTTCATTGGACCATGCTAAGCCCGCTGATCGTTGATTGGTTCACCATAGCTCCACCCATTTTATGTTAATTACTTGGCTCCGCCCACTTCATGCTGATTGGTGCATGCCGACCCCGCTATGCTAATTAACCGGCTCCGCTGATTGGTCCTACTCTCCCAGCGCTCCGATTGGCCCGCACCGCTGAACATAGCCTTCGCCAGCGCCCTGCTGGCGAAGGCTATGGCGAAGGCAGTCCTCCTCAGGTACCCCCGGACGCGGCTGCAGAGTATGTACCACTGCGCCCATACACCATGTTGCAAGCCCATTGGCCTAGACTGTGCGCGCGCTCCGATTGGTCGAGAACGTTTTGAACTCGCATTTTGTAGCGCGCATGTGCGTACAGCGTCTCGGCCGTTTCAGCATAGTTTCGAAATAGCATGGCCGGCATGTCGTCCTCCTGTGTTCGGTGGTCTCAATCGACAGAACAGTTTGCAGAAATATGTTCGCGGGTTTATTAGTTCGTCCTTGTGAGTCTACGCGTGTTGTGCTGTTTCTGGACACAACTGTTATTCCACGAACAATTTGTCAACTGCGGTACCGGAATGCTTCATGAGTTGGAGCGTGAAGAACAAGTTCGAGCGCCGTTGGACTTCGAGGACTGTCAACAAAGACAGGATTACGTGCCACACAAGCGCTTTTCGCTTCGCTATAATGGATGCACCGCAGGCAGCGAAAGAAGATGCTCATCATGAAATGGTACGCACTCATGAGACTGACTCGGTATTAGGATTTAGGAGTTGAACGGTGTGTTCGTTCTGCTTCGAACTTTGTCCCAGTGTGTCAGCAACGCAGTGGGCTTTGTACGCACAGTGCACCCATGTATCAGATCTTTGAATTAGTGCTTTGTATCAAATAAATCTTTATTTTACCCCAAAATCGCTTTAGTTATTTTGAATACCGAGTAACGGCGGCAAGCCTGAAATCCAGTAGAAGTCGATGGTAGCCAGGACCGACCGAAAAGCCAGCCAGACATGGAGGCTCCTGATTGGCCGACTGGTTGTGCATAATATCCACCACGTCGCAATTTCATTGGTCGTGTGCCCAGTGTTGTGTGAATTATCTCAAACTATGGGCTCTATGGGGAGCTGTTGGAGCCTGGCGAAGGCTTTATCTCACACAGGAAAAAGAATACATTTCAAGGTTTATTGAGTACATGTTTGAGGAAAAGCATGGCGGTCTTGGAGAGGTTGATTCCTTTGATGCTGGGCATGGTTCCGCGGAAGTGACGGATCATGTAGACGTCTCCGGGACAGCGGCTCAGAAAAATTTCGTTCTCCGTGAGCTGGCACTTCCACGTGCACTGGATATCTTCGTAGCTGTCGCTCACGTCCAGCGAGTGAAGGCACGTGCGCAGCGATTCAGTAGTGTTCCTGTTCAGGTTAATGCCGGACCGCATAGGTACCATGCGCCACTCCCTGATGGCCAAGATGTCGCCGGGGCATTCGTGCGCGTACGTGTGCTTATCCTTCTCCAATTTGATGCTCGCCGTACAGTTGCCGGCGTCCAGCGCCAGCGCGCACGAGACGAGCGAGAAGAGAACGATGTCCCACATCCTTCCAGTGATGCAGTCCAAATGACGCTACTCCGACTCATCCTCCGCATTATGTGTGCGGGGGAAAGAACACCGGGTGAAATCCCGCTATCTACGTCATCCACTCGAGCTTGCCATATTCGCAGCTTCCGTACGGATAGGAGTCCACGTCATTATAGAGGTACCGTTTGTCGTCGTACGCCATCAGACTTCTTTTCACATTTCTGATGGTGTACATGCACTGTTTCTTTCCCACTATTGACACCTGTTCGTGCGATATGCTAGCATGCTTGAATAGAGTATCGTGGTACGTATCATGGAGGAGGTGTTTGCGCACAACGTTCTTTTTGACCCCTTTAGCTCTTGCAATTTGTTTTCCCCTGGCTATATTGATGGAATACATTTTGGCTTTCAAGCATATTACTTCCTCGATGGGTATGCTACCCGTTTCACTTCTGAACGCGCCAAGCCTACCGCGATTGCGCTCGCTGTACAGTGGATGATCACGATCGAAGGAAGACAAGTCTAAATGGTCGTCGGCGATCGCACGTAACTGATCTTCGTAGTCCTTGCAGAATAGGCCGAGGATCACAGAATCCGTGTCAAAGTAGCAGGTAATCACCGGACAAGTGAGCTTACTCAGCAGGGTTTCATAGTAGAACGAGTACATGGTTAACTTACTCAGTTCTAAACTCGTGAAGCCAATCTGCAGGGGGAAATCGCATCGAACTTTTCTTTTGCGCATTTCGTACATGACGCAATCGGGGGTCAAAATTTCCAGTTGCACGCATTCCGCCCGACTCCCGAGGCGACTCGCCGTCTCCTCATCGAAGGCTACTCGAATGTCCCGCATATTAAATTTATCTAGCAGCGTACGCCCGAAGACCGCATTTGAGATTTTATAGAATTTTTTCTCGAACGTCGTGCTCGAGGCAACACGTCTGGCAACATTGTCCTCGATGTAGGGACCCAGGAATGGTGCCTGACGAAATTTTAGAATTCGGTGAATTTTCGTCAACCGCATGCCCAATCTACAATAGAGCGCGAGCAGCGTGTAATGAACGACGTACTCGACCTTGTCCTTGCACGTGAGCAGCAGCTTTTTGCTGTTAGCCCGCTGATACATTAACTCTTCGAGGAGCCCCGCCGAAATGGTGAGAGCCATTCCTTCGGGACGACAGCCTTCTCGGGAGCCAGGGGGAAGTACCGCGTCAGCGCGTGAATAGATTTTGGATACTCCAAGTCGCACACGTACACGTATCCCACGTCCGAATCCGTGGGGTGACGCATAAAATCCACGGAGCTAAAATCCTCGACCCATTCGAAATCGCCGACGGGGAGGTGCTTTATCATACTGAATCCGTAAAGATTGTTGCAATCTATGTACGATATGGGGGGTACACCTCCTCTTTATCGGGATCGTAGCCACTGCACAGCGGGTTGTTAGCCCGTAAATGACGTCTGCTCGCCTGACAGAGCCCGCCTCTAACACCCGATTCGATGGTCCGGTACATGTCCTCGTCAATGATCAGCTCCAATTTTGCCCGCGTGTAATTTAGAGTGCATTGCCACGAATAGGATGCCAGAGAAACGCAATGAAGCAATTCCAAACCGCGCGCGTCGTAGCACAGGCGTCGGAAGTGCTGCATTACGTCAGCATGTAACAGGGCATCCGTTTTCAGGTACAATGCATTATAATCCCTCAGATTCGAGCATCCAAAACGTTCAAATACGTGCTGCGCGTACTGATAGTCTTCGTCGCTTATATCCTCTCCCGCCAGATCGTTTCGGAAGGCGGATTTTGCCGGCAGAGCCAATTCGTCGTAGACCGCGAACGCGCTATGGCTTTACGGGAATACACCTTTACGAAGCAAAATTTCGTAGTCGTCTCCAAATACCTGCTTCAGGCATTGGAACGCCTCTGCGCCCCCCATAGATTTGACTGTTTCCACGAGCTCTCCCAGCGACGAATTAGGTACTGCATGGTATCTCTGAATAGGAAGGTGCCAATTTCGAACGATCGGATTTTTTCCATGGAACTGGCCACGATGAAGGGAGCTCGCTTCCACCCGAGAAGGTGAAATTCCTGCAGCAGCCCGGCCAAATCGTAGGCCAGATTGTGCACCACGATGGGCCGTTTTTCCGTCGTCGTGCACGCCATGTTACAGGGGTTGCACAGCGTCGCGATGTAATTTGTCTCGCCGGCAGTACAACGCTTGGAATGGTCGTGGTGCCGGACACGTAGGTAGATCTTGCGCGAACTCCCGCCTACAGTACGCGCAGTGGGTGGTAGCTCTGTGCCGCGCTCGTTGCTCATCATTCAGCACCATTTCCGCGGGGCAGGCGTTCAGGGCGATCATCTCTTCCCGCATTTCCATCAAAGCTTTTACGCTCTGCCTCGCGCGTCCTGATGCGCATCACCTTCGAGTCGTGGGTGCGCACGAGCACGGCACAGAAGCTCGAGGTGAGGTGACGCTGCATACAAACACCACTAGGCGCGAGAACGCTTTCCGTGTCCAACGCGACGACATAGTTGTACTGCTGCTTGTACTGTATTTTACTAAATTCTACAAAGTTTTTGCCTGGCTCGCAAAATTCCAATATGATTTCGTTTACCTCCGCGCACAGGCGACGATGTTTCGCCATGCTCTCTTCCTTCACGAAAGAGCGCGTGCAACGTTCGCATACGAAATGGTTACTTCTGGTTGTCAACAAGGGTTCGAGGGACTTGATTCCGAAAAAATGTTCATCAACAGCCAATAAGTGAATTTTCTTTTCATACTCGAATTTTGGGGGTCGCGACACGCACACTCCCTGATCGATGTACTCGTATACGTACACGGATAACTTGTTTTTGTCTTCGAATTCGTCCAGGTCAGAGTAGGAAACGGGGAAGCGGCTAGGCCACCAGTACTTCGCGGCATAGCTTTCATATTTTTTCCATCTATTCCTTTCCTGCGGGTGCAGGAGGGCGAGCGTATTGTATTTAAAACACTCACCCTCCTTACGTGCTGGTAAATGAATATTCGTTAGCACGTTCCTGCGTTTAGCCAAATGATCGGGAAGTGCCCCCATTGCATCCGAATTTTTTCGTTTTCACCGGGGAAATATATATTTGAACGTTTTGGACGTCGGTGGACACGAACCCACTCCCTTCCCGCTGATAATTTTCGATGCGCCCCGTGGACTCCTGAATCATGTCCGTTAGGGTATTCGCAATGGCTCCGTCGCTGTGGACTTCACGAGCAAACGCCATCAAGTGGGCAATGTGCTCGATTATCTCCCCCACGAGTCTCCTTCACCATTAAAACATCGGAACAAATGCAAAACCTAAAGGGTATTCGTTGCGCTCTCAATATAGCGACCATATCGTGAAAATGAATCATTGAATATTGTCGCAAATCCTCTACTCCCTGATCGTGAACAGATGTCAATAGAACGAATCTTTTGACGATACCTCTAAGTGCAGTGTCAGTCTGGAAGAAGGGCAGGAAGGATATATCCACGTCGGGGTGCCATCGCATCACATGAGCAGACAGTGTAGGAGGTGCGCCGTCCCGAGAATCGTCTTCCGATTCATCGTCGATATTGTGATGGTAAAAAAAGCAGAATACACACCGAGGCACTGAAAAAAAACGGATCCGTAAGAAATGTGCAACAAGTAAAGGGGATAACTTACTTGTGAAGCAAGTGAAAGCAGACTCTTCCCCCTGAGGCGATCGCGCGGCTTATAAACCAGCATCCACGCTGCATGCGCCAACACGTTGGGGCTCGCTTGTTTCCGCACGGTCGTAAATCATGTGTCACCTTGAGGATGAGGCCACGTTGGGGCCATCCGTCTAATATCAAAACGCACTTCCACCCGTCATGGTCAAAATGAGAACTCTATGGTGAGCTTTGTTTTGTCACCGTCGAAGAAAATGTTGCGTATGTTTCAAAGATGGTGTAAACAGATTTCGCTTTCTCCGCGAAATTGGGTCACCTTGAGGATGAGTCGGCTGCATGTTCCAACACGTTGGGGCTACCTGTTTTATATCAAAATGCACTTCCTCCCGTCATGGCCGAAATGAGTTTATACTATAGAACTCTATAGTGAGCTTTGTTTTATTCTCAGCGAAGAAAATGTTGCGTATGTTTCAAGGTGATGTAAATAGGGTTTCTTCGAGAAATTGGGTCACCTTGAGACATGCCCCAACATGATGGTGCCATCTGTTTAATAGCAAAAACGCATTTCCACCCGTCGTGGCGGGCCCTAGCGAAAAAATGTTGCGTATGTTTCCAGGTGGTATAAACAGATTTCGCTTTCTCCGAGAAATTGGGTCACCTTGAGGATGAGTCGGCTGCATGTTGGGGCCATCTGTTTTATATCAGAGCTTGCAGTTTGAAGGTCGTAAATCATGTTTTCCGAGGCCGCGCGTATTAAAACCAAAAGTAAACTGTTGTGCCTGATGAGGCAAGTCTATCTGAAGGAAAATATCCCTATGAGCCCACGTCACCACCTGCTCATTGCCGAAACAAGCTTTCTGTAACCAAAAACAAAGTGTTCACTTATGCAGTTTCCAAGAAGTTCCAAATGTCCTTCGCGCGCGCGCGTCATATATCACGGGCTGTTCCTGCGTGATCGTGTAAACGAAATCGCACCACCCTTGCGCTCCTCCAGGGGTGCTTTATATAAAAGTTACGATATATACAACTCATTTGAGGTTTGTGAAGCTACTTCCGTCGGTCGGCTCCTGGTGAAGCGCACAACGAGAAAGGTATGTTTCACTATTGTCTTCAAGATGAGGAAAGTTAGGTAATAGTTGTCCTGCTTTTCAGTTCATTTGGCGTGCGTAGAAACTTGCACTGAGAAGTAACAATAAAAAAACGGCTAGGAAGCAAGCGAGCTGGTGAAGATGATGCAGCTCGCTTGCTTCCTAGCCGTTTTGTTATTGTCATATCCTCACGCAAGCTTCGTCCCATATATTGAGACTTCGTGTTTGTGTCTGTCCTTTCGTGTTCCCTAGTCTCGGGGTTTTACATTATGCACTGAGAAGTAAGCGAGATATGTCATCTATTTTCGAGAAGCTGGATAAACTAAAGAAACCTGGTGATGGGGACACTCAGAAAATGAGCATTGTTCCGAAGAACGAAAAGCTCGACGTGTTGGACTTACGCAAAGTAGATACTATGTACGGGGAGGCCGTGTACGTGGAACTCCTGATGGACAACGATAAACGCGTAAAGGTGTACCTACCCAGTCGTTTTAAGCGACCCACAGATGAAGATTTGCAAGAAATGTGAGAATTACCAGATCTGAAACTAGAGAAGGAGGAGAGATTCAGGGATGCTAAACGAGTCGCATCGCCTGACATCATCTTTACTCACGCGAAGAAGAAGTGACCGGTCTCTCTCCTCCGGAGGAACTCTACCTCCGATAGAACCCGCTTTTTCCGTGATTTGTCAATAACTATGAGAGTGAGATATCGCTCATCCCAATCTGCGGGTATCCTGTCCATAAACTCCACGCCGTCTAAATCTTTTTCCCATCCAGCTGCATACTTTCGTACGTAGAGTATCTTCTGCAGTGGAATGGTAAATAACTCGGGGTGTCTCATTATATTCTGCGTGAGCACCGTCTTGCCACACATGGACGCGCCGGAGGTGAGAATTCGAGCGGGGTGCTGGAACTGCATGCGCATCGTGGAATAAGTTGAGCAGACTGTGTAGAGAGCTGTGATGCATCTTTATTTTCATCCATAGTTCCTAGCGCGATTGATGATCGTCTCCAGGACTCTTATTTCTTCCTGGCATAGTTCCTGAAGCTCGCGCAGTGATTGCTCCCTGTAAGCCGACAAGTACTCGTCCAAGATTTCGCGTATGATGTCCCGTAACTTGTTTGCGGTGAAACAGGAGCGCAATATGTGGCAGCACGTCTCGACGAAGTTCTCTCGCTCGTGTGACGCCTCAAAGCGGAACCGCGCGGAGTTGATGCACCTGAGTCGCGCCATCTGGTGGCATGAGGTAAGTTTGGACGTATGAGATAGAGATACCCAATTGGGTTAGAACCATCTGAAATCACTGCCGAGTGATCCGTGCACCATCTGGCTGGCGCCGGTGAAGGGTATGTTCAGTAGGCCAATCAGGACTGGTAGCCATTATGGTGGGCTTAGTGCGGGCCAATCGGCATGAAGTGGGCGGAGCCAGTAGATAGGTAAGTTTGAACATCTGAGATAAAGCCGCAGCGGGGCTGCCGTCGCGATGGTGAAGGCGGGGCGCCTGGAGAGTAGGACCCGTCAGCGGAGCCGGTTAATTAGCATAGCGGGGTCGGCGTGCACGAATCAGCGTGAAGTGGGCGGAGTCAAGTAATTAACATAAAAGGGGTGGAGCTATGGCGAACCAATCAACGATCAGCGGGCTTAGCATGGTCCAATGAACGTGAAGTGAGCGGAGCCAACTAAGTAGCATAGAGAGGTGGAGCTACGATCAACCAATCAACGATCAGTAGGCTCGGTGTGCGCCAATCAACGTGACGTGGGCGGAGCCAAGCCAGCTAATTAGCATAACTAGCTACGATTGACCAATCAATGATCAGTGGGGCTTGGCGTGGACCAATCAACGTGAAGTGGGCGGGGCTAATGGCGGCCAATCAGATGGCTTTGGATTTGGCTTGTGTTGGATTACAAGTGGATTGTGTTGGCTTAGAATTAGCTTTTGGCTTAGAATTGGATTAGAATCGGCCATCTTGGATTAGGAAAAGTGGTTGTACGTAACGGTTATTATACAGTATTAAACTATACTACTCCCATAGCATGTGATTGCGTGTGATAGACTGACGTCGCTTGCGTGCATCCCGCACTTTATCCCGCACGGCTGCCGCTTTCTTTGTTTTCTTTTTCATCTCAGATTTGCTGCTGCGCCAACTAATGACCGGCCTTGACAGAAAGTTCTCTCGTACAGCTGTCGCTGTAAAATTAGGTAGACGAGGACTTCAGAAAACACATGAAGGACGAACAGACACAACGTGAATAGGGTTTAGGGTTTTCGGACTTATGCGAAACATCCGATTAAATTTGAAATTTAAGGCAATTCGGATTCATCCGAAAAACTCCCCTTTTGTGGGTGCCAGTCGCCGAGAGCTCAACAAGAAAAGTCATGCCCTGATAACTGGCTGACGTGGTTTATTTCTACGTTGAGATTGTCTCGCATCGCGAGTTACCGGCCCCTGCGACAAGGATAGGTGTCTCTCTTGACCCGATCCAGTGGGTTAACAATGCGGAAGCAATCCGTGTAATGCCGGTAAACTCCATCTCCTCTCGTGGAAAAATTCCGAAGAGTAGATGGAATGGTGTCGGCTCGACATAAACCCCCGTGGTGTGGTACTTCAGCTGCGGGGCTAATACAGCCAATGCCGTGGCTGCGCTGCCGTTAACAGCGGACAATCGGGCGAAGATAAAACCGACGCGTTACACTCTGGTGGGGCATATCCAATAATAGGGCCTTCCTCGCTTCCGCTATGATGAAACTCACGTCAATAGTCCGGAGGACCCCAAGCATACCGGGATATACTTTGTGTAAGAAAGTATTGTTCGATCAGATCAGTGATTCGAACCCGAGCCCAGTGGACTACATCAGTGACCAGCTGACACTGCACTTCATGCCCGCTAACTGGAGAACAACACTTCAGCCCAAGTTATGTCAATTAAATGTGAAAGACAATAATTGCTTGTATCAATGTGAACCTGCATTCCAAGTTCTATAGCAAATGTGGTATTACATACGCAGAAGATCAGCATCGCGAACACCGAAACTCAACCGGCTCTGACATCACTGCAGGCGTCTCCGCCAGTGATACAACGCGAAAGAGGTCACGTGCTCATGACTACCAATGGGAATGGCCGTAGCTCTCTCTGCTCTTACGTCTGAGCTTGACGCGAGCGTGCTTTCGAAGGTTCATATCTCGTAAACTATGATAACTAGAAAAAAAAATTGTTCCCTCACTACTGTGGTATACAGTAAAATGCGTGCACGATGTAATGAACCACACATCACGACCCATTTAACCTTGTCTTCTGTGTTCATAATGTGTTTCCTGCACGATAACTCCGGATCAATATCACACCACACAACCGATGTGACGACACCCAATTGGCGTACGCCCGCCACGTGAAGTAAGAAATAGCTGAGTGTTCTCATGCACATGCTTTGCAAGATTTCCACGCTATTATGCATTCGCAGCCGCGGTCGATATGTGAGCACTGACAGATGCACAAGGAACCTCAGCGACTCCTAAATAAAATGGAAAGTGTTCTTCTGCTCATAAGGACCATACTTTGCGTAACTTTTGCTTTTACCTAGGCATAACAGTTACCCATATGCGTCGCTTCGTAAACTGCTTGCCTACTTGCTGGACGATATGCTGTGTAGTCTGGCGCGCCCTATGGTACACCTCAAAATCATAAGTACCACATGATCGATTTAATCCACACGAACACTAAACCCTCGGTTTCGCAAAGTTTGTGGATGCGGCTGTAAGCGTTTATTAATAGGATTTCTTCGGGGAACTTCGCCCTGCTTGCTACGCTACCCCTGGACCTTGCATTGGCCAACAGCCCAGATTTTAATGATATCAAGAGTTCGGGCGTCAAAACGAGCGAATGTTGCTGTCAAGACTCTGCGACTCGCGCCGTACTTGAACCATTCGATGAGAATATGGCCAGTATATTCTACCACGTCACGCTCGCTGCATTTTGGGTAGCCACTTTTCTAATTCTGCTTGAGAGTTGAATAGTCCACGTAGTCTACTCAGACGTAATCAATGTACGACGGACACTATGAGAGGCTATGGGACGAAAGGAGGTACTCAACCTTGCATAACAGCAAAATCTGTGGAGCCTCAATAAGTCAGAAGGCGTTACACGCCGCCTGAGGGCCATGACCATCCTTTACGCGCTGGTCTTACTTGGAAGCGACCACGCTGATGGGCTCAGCAACACCCGCAGTGCCATTACCCGCAATGACCAGGGATATGTCATGTTCTTTTGCGACTGCAAAGTACGTAATGCATTGTTGCTAGTGATGTGCAGTTCTGATGTGACTGTACCTGCAGCACGTAATGTACAGTGCTGGACAAAAGTTTACGGAACGCGCGAGCGATGTATTTTCTCCTCGGTGCGACACCCTGGCGGCGGGCGGAAGCGGGCTCGTTCATTCGTTCAGAGGGAGGAAAGGAGTGCGCCGGTAGCGACACCAATCCAAAACACTTCGCCGGCACGTTCAAGCGATACCGAAACTACCGCAGTGTGTCGCAACCAGCGCACTCGCCCATTCCTCTGAACGAGTGAACTGGCCCGCTTCCGCTCGCCGCTAGGGTGTCGCACGGAGGAGAAAATACACCGCTCGCGCGTTCCGTAAATTTTTGTCCAGCACTGTACCAATGAAGGGGGTATCGTACCACCGACTGTGCTGCCTGATGTTTTCCCTCGGTTTTCCGGCAGACTTTCCAGACCCCCCTCCCCCCCCCACACACACCTGTCCTCCACTCTTCCCTGCTGTCCTCTCTCATTCTGTCCACGTCTGTACGCCGTCATAGCCACAGTTGTTTCGCGGCGCTAACACGGTATAAAAAAATGAAGCGGGTGAAATGGTGTTGGAAGGTGTTAAACAGCTACGCGACGTCCAGAATGTCAAACACCGTTTCCCACGCAAACAGACACTAACCAACAAGATAATGCTGTACTTTGGGGCAAGTGAACTCCTACATGTCAGCTTTGACCACAAACCTAAAGACCTCTGTGACTGGCTTAGGCGGGCGCATGACGGTTCCCATGTATTCACACGAGCGACATTCCCTGCAGAAGCGGAAGACGCGAAAAACGTTATAGTTTTTTTAGCGCGAGCGCTCAACATCGAGTGTTCACGTACACTGCTAACCGTGGGGAATATTCTGCAACACAGTCACAAGACGCTTCCGGTCAGGAGATCCAACGAGTCAAGAGACCCATCGAGTCAGGAGATCCATCCGGTCACGTGACAGGCGAGTCAAAAGATCCAAAGGGTCAAGAGTTCCAACCCGGTCAAGAGATCCATCGAGTCAGGACATTCAACAGGTCACGTGACAGGCGAGTCATGAGATCCAACTAGTAAAAGTGTCATACTGATCAGGACCCCGATAGAACGGTTGCAGAACGATTGCGCTCTACGTAGTATTAAGTTAGGAAGTAATACGCCCTGTAACAGTGAAGGCTTTTCGGTGTTTTCTTTCTTACCACACACGCACACAAAAAAGTAAGCGAGAAAATCTTGAGGTTGTGCTGTAGGTTACGGCGGCGAGTCCCCCTGCAGTGCTTAACGTTGTCTTTGCACTTTTATAGTCATTGCCCCTAGCGCCGTAACACGTTATGCCAGAACGGATGCTTGTTACCAAGAGTATTGAGCTCAACTTACAAAGAACCGTAGACTGCAGGGCTTAAAACTTATCCTTGTCGCGTTCTTTTCATTGGCCCCCACCATTATCACGTTATTCTATTCCTTTACTGACAGACGTGCGGGATAATAATGTCTGACTGTGCTTTCCAGTTAACATTGACTTGTCACGCTCATTGACTTCAACCCCAAAATGCGGGGCATACTACTGGACTCAAGAGTTGTCTTTGTACTTTTGCGTCCCTTAGTGTGAGTCGTCCCCACGTTATGCCAGAACTGAAGCTTGCTGCCGATAATGATGGGCCCAGCTGCAAAGTCATTGTCCTTTTGTGGAGGGCGGAAAAGGGAAAAGTTGATAGTGAAAAAAAAGAAAAAGAAGTTCGGGCATATGAAGCTGGAGTTGGACTGACTAAAAAGCTATCTATGAAGCGGATTATGAAGCTATCTTTCGTACCCTGAGAGAGTCCATGATCAAACGGTTTGGCCATGTAGAACGTCTGTCCAGAACAGAGGCTTGGCTCTTCAACTATGAGCCTACTGTTATACTAGCCGGAATAAACGTGTTTGAAACAGCAGCCGGTTCACCCAACGTGATTATACGTAGCCACGTAGGAGAAGTAGAGAGACCGAACTCCGCCACGCCGCCGTTGAAAAAGTGTGGTCCCGATTCCTCGAGTCTAATTGTGGCCGCGGCGCGGCGCCCGCGCTCCGTCAGGTGCTTGCTCCTCTGAAATGACGTGCTTGTAATGTGCTGTGTCAGACTTACTAGTGTGTCCAGTGCAAGCAGGAAAAAATATTTTGATAAAGAAACACGATTGTCGTGTATCAAGGAACGATCTCTCTTTGCATTTTTCGCCTGGAGTCCTTGTTGGTGCAAAGCGGGAGGCTTTCATTTTACAATGTGGGGAAGCCGCCGTCAAGAGGGATCCGCGTTTGCTCGAAGTCTTGAATGTGTAAATAAGCGGAGTGCTCTCGCAGTTAAGAAGCCGTTAAGAATAGCGGAAGTACGTTTTGTTTTATTTGAGATAAAAAGACACCCGAAGGAGCACAAAGGTTGTTGTTTGACATCGTACAGGGTGGTAGTATATAAGTTGCATGACTGGCAAGGCACGACTGCGAGATCTACATTGTTAATGGTGTACACTAATTATTATTACTTCCCACGAACATCTCGCAGCGTGAGGAAATGATGTAATTGAGCACATTTGGATTCCAGCTGTTGCACGACAGCGTCGTCGCGGGTTTCTACCACCCGCTTCGCGTGCACAACGTTTTGGGAAACGGGAACTTTTTGTCGTAATTGTGAAGCATCCGCTAGGGTACAGAGGATAGAGTTACATTTCACATGACACCACACATGAATTGAATGCCAAGGTGCCAGAACGCACTTTCTGTCACAGGTTTGCAAACGCGGTAGAGCCCTCAGTACACGTACTCCAGTTTGAGGAAGAGATCCCGAAGACGATTTTCATCTTGGTGTCCGGTTGGGGTGTGAAGCCCATATCTACTGGATTTGGGTCTTTTTTAGCTTGGGTAAAATACCTGGTGTAGCGTTTTGAGCAGCATGCTTGTGCTGGAGTAAATTGGAACTCCTAGGCATGGAACTGAACATCAAAAGTCAGTGTTATTCAAGATGTCAGTGTTGGATAACACACATTACAAACTACATACCGAGTTTCTTTTCTGTTCCCAAAACCGTAGCATAGCGTGTCACTAAAACGTCGCCATACACGAAGTTATCTTAATTGCTTCACACGTACGCAGATAAAACTTTCCCAGTCCCAGCTTATGCGGCGACACCACATAGAAATTCCCACATATTACGAAAAGATCGCGTCCGGAAACTTTACAGATCTTCAAACACATCATTCCCTCCACGCAATTTAAATGTGGCTTTTCAGCACAACCTTTGCTTTCTTTGGAGTAGGTCCCACCTATGACACGAAAACGAAGCAACAGAAATTGCAAAACAAGATTGGAGCTGACCAGAAAACATTAACTCATTATTGGAGAAATCGTTGTTAATTTTTATTACACAAACACTCGTTTTTAACGCTTCTTAGTAGAGTATTCGAGGACAAATAGCGCATTGCCTTGCATGAGATTTCGCGGAGCTAGTACCGGAGGGAACGCGAGCGCCGCGCCGCGGCCAACAATAGACTCGAGGAATTATGACGTCATTCTCCAGCCGAGTTCGGTCTCCTTATTTGTCCTCCGTGTACGTAGCCCACGCTAACTGTAGAAATATTCTCTAACACAAAGCGCTGCCAAAAGAAAAAAAAAAAAAAAAGAAAAAAAAAAGGAACAGGCTCCTATAAATCTTGTGTTATAAACAGGTTGATCTTACAATGCACCGCCTGTTTTTAACACAAATGGCATAACAGAACTGTCGGCCTTCCTTTGACTGCGCTATGTGTCACTAAGTAAGTAACTTTGTGTAAGTAAGTCAATAAAAGTGAGACGTTGATTTCCCACCTGCATTTGTATGCTATTTATACAGCACATAAAACGAGTCCCTCGTATTTAGATACGAGCAATTTCTTTTTTTCTTTTTTTACTTTCGTGTTAGCGCCGCGAAGCAACTGTGGCTATGGGCGGCGTACAGATGAGGACAGATGGAGAAAGGGCAGCAGGAAGGAGTGGGGGACAGGGGGGTTAGTATGCGTCCTGGGCCGACTTCAGGGGGACCTGTGCCGACATTCGTCCGTAAAGTCTTCGGAAAACCCAGGGAAACCTCAGACAGCACAGCCGGTGGTAGGATTCGAACCCACCACCTCCCAGTCAGCACGACACAAAAGAGCGAGACACCTTAACCCACTCGGCCATGCCGCTAGTCCGAGCAATTTCTGCTTAGCGATATTAGAGTTAACGACGTAACACAAAGGAGTGAAAAGATCCAAGCCTCGCGAACACTCAGACGAGTCAAGATATCCACTGGTGGATCTCTCGACTCGATGGATCTCTTGACGTGGAATCGTCACAAGATATTCTGTAGCAGAAGACAGGAAAGACGCTGACGGTGTCGTCTGCTAAGTGCGCAGTACGCCACTCCCGATATTCCGCACCGTGAGAATGCTCACATAACACGGGACGGAACTTCGTCTCTGTGAGCAGTGTTTTTGCTTTTTCTTCTACTAGAATCTTCCGTGAGGATGTCGCTCGTGTGAGTACACAGTTCCAAGAGAAAACGTAGTGCGCACGCATGCTTCGAACTTTTTTTTTTTTTCACAGATCATGTTACGAGAACACTTGCCAGAGGCGACGTACTTTGAGCTCGTTCGCATGCTTTTAAAGCGAACATGTAAAATATTAGGGGCAACAAAACACCAGGGATGGGCAGTAATACTCATATTTTGTGTTATAATACTAATACATAATACTTCCTAGAAATCGGTATTATAATACAGATACGAATACATTTCTAAATTATAATACATAATACTAATACTTCTGCGTATTACACGAGTAATACTTGTAATACATTGATACTTAACTTGGGGAGAAAGAAAGGAAAAGAACAGAAGAATTACTTAGATATATGCCGATTACTTATCGAGACAATCATTCTACAATGACGTTTTATTCACGCTTACATTTTTTGCACATGGCCTGATCTTTCCGAATAAGATCAGATAGCGCTGATCAATTCGATCGCAGTGAACAACTTGCTCTCACTGTGGCAGAGCCCTGATTTCATCCGCTCTGGACGATAAAATGTGGGCTGTTCAAAAACCTGTGACTGTCCATAGTGCAACCGCGTACAGGGGTGACTGGCTGCACTGGACGCACTCTTTCATAAGACAAAGGGCTTGCACTGGTATGACTCTTCCTTATGGATTCTGAAGTGGAAGGAATGCGAGGAAACCTCCAGTAACCTCTGGCCCCAAAGTCACTCGCTTTGGGATAATTTGGGGCCGGGGAACACTGTAATAGGAGCCTTGTTCGTGTTCAAATGTTTGTGGGACACGAAAAATTACTGATAAAGTGCACCGGTGACACTTTGCAGGTCGAACTTACGAACTCTGGGAAAGTATTACACCTTCAAAAGTATTATAATACATGAAATACCTCGTTTTGTGTATTGTAATACAGATACAAATACATTTCAAAAACGAGTATTATAATACATAATACAAATACTCAAAAATATTACAGAAATAGTATTATAATACAAAGTATTACTACTACTGCCCATCCCTGCAAAACACTTGAATTTGCTTCCCCGTGCGCCATCTTCTCGCATGCCTCTCACCCTCAATGTCCGGACTACATTCTCCGTTGGCGCGGGGCTATACCTCTGTGACTGTAGCCCTTATGTTGTCTCGGAGTATAAAAGAATGGAGAAACCGCTGCCAAAGAGTTTAATGATGTTGATGGTATCATTTCCCTGAGCTTGAGGTGGTGATAGGGACATAGGGCACAAAACACAAGTAGACAGGGCTACTCTGCTACTAGCCCTGCTACTTGTGCTTTGTGTTCCTGTCCTACCACCACCACACCTCAAGCAACGAACTGATACCATCAACATCGTTGCACCAGCTTGCTTGCTTGCTTGCAGTTTAAATGAGTTCTTGAACCCCTAAGTATGATTTTCGTGCTACGACGAGAAAGTATGTAAAATTGATAACTCAGGTATAGTCGAAAGTTGTGAAAACACGAGGAGATTGCCCAAATGAACCAGGCCTTTACCGTAGGAAAGCTAAGATGAGCTTGCCTCGAATTTCGGAGCTTTCATCTGTATGTCGTCGGACGCACCACGTGAGCCACAAACGCGGAGTGGAAGAGTACGGAGGACCGTTTGATGCTTTGCGAAAATAGAACGGACGGTCGCGGTGTCGCGGTATTCCTGCAGGCGCGCCCCCTTCAGGAAAACCAGAAGGAGCGAAAAGGAGCAGCATACGAAGCGAACATAGCTGTTTAGAACACTTTACGATGATAAAGGCACAGAATCAAGGGTTCATCGAAGTAAATGTGGCTAAAACATAACAATATGCCCTCAAGAACAATCCTGTATTCGACGCTTGAATACCATAACGGCCGGCTAACTTTTGGCGAACACCATGGCAGCAAGTTTGACGATGTTGACTGGCCGCTTGCAGGTGGCACTCCTGCTGCATACTTTGTTATTTATAAGCGCCCGACAGTGTGTATTTATCTATATATTACGCATGCTTGACTTAAAATTCGGGTCTATGAGCAACACTGAGTGAAACTGGGACGAAAAATAGTGCCGTAAGAGTACCGTGGGCTCATGCTATCGGGTAGACAAATTTTCTGAAGTTGCACGTCTGCCCCTTCATGGTACCTTTAATAAACCAACCATAGCAAACGAGCGCGAACCAGCTCTGTCCTTCTCAGCCGGTTCAACCACTGTGAATAGCTTCTGCACCCGAAACCTTCATTATTTCAGTTCAAAAGAGTGATACAAATAAAACATACAGACCAGGGTTGGCTACCGAAAATAATGTTTCTGTTTCCGGTACCCAAGAAATTCAATATTTCGTTTCTGTTACAGTTTCCAGACGATTTGCTGTAGCGGGTTCAGTTTCCTCAGCGGATTTTCGTCCCGCGGCTTCGGTTTCCGGTAATGGTAAGGTAACGAAAATACTTTCGTTTTAGTTTCTACTGTCGTTTCCCGCCGAATTTGGATATTTAACGTTTCCGTTTCCGGTAAGAAACCCTGCTTTCTATATCATACTTGAAGTAGGAAAACACAGAAGACGTATGTGGTCTTCCCCGACCACTCGTACTTCGGCACAGGCTCAGGCACCAACTTGGCACCGCTTCGGTACAAACCCGAGCGCAGCCAACAGACGCGCTTACGGCGTTGCGTTTTCGTCCGGATTGGATTGGATCGGATTAGTCTTATCCCAAGAAGCTTGTGAGCCCCCCGCTGGAACCCCTCTGCGTGAATTATTCGCATTGTCTGCGTGTATTCCGCCATTAAATCAATCTGATGACTGATGAGATGTGAATGAGAGAATACTAATATATGCATATTTATTTCCTTATTTATTAATACCCTCAAGGCAAAGCAGTACAGAGGGGGAGTGGTGGTTAGTTATAGTTCGATGGAACATATCAGCATTTATACAAAACAATGACGATGGAAGGTGGTTCCACTCCACGCTTGTTCTAGGTATTGAGGAATTAAAGATATTATACGCATGTTAAGAGGAATGGTAGGGGTAATTGCGTTACGTGAATTCCGTTAACGTTTCAAGGCTCGAATTCCGTTTCGGTTTCCGGTAAAGGTACCGAAAATATTTTTATTTCAGTTTCTATTTTCGTTTCCTGCGGAATTTAAGTATTTAACGTTTCTCGTTTCCGGTAACTAACTCTGGTACAGACAGGGCACGGGAGAAATGGAGACTGCTGCCTCCGATCACAATAACGTGATTTTAGTTCATAAGTACCAAACCCGTCTCTCCTTTTCCCCCCCGCAAAAGGAAACGATATAGAACAATCAATACAATGGGAAGGTCCATTGTAGGCGCAACAGGTACCCAAGAGGTCTTCGTACAGTAGACACTTGGTCGGCGGTAGCATTTGAATGGTCATCGAGGCCACATTTGAAAGCGCACCAGGCCTGGACACAACAAAAGGCTTGGAACCTAATTCAAACTCCCAGTGGAGACTGGGTGGTCTGGACTTCTGCACAGTTCTACTGCGGTATTCGTACCACTCGTAAACCAAGCGACAGCTAACTATAGCGCCGACATATGTTTCGGGTACTTTATTCATAATAGCGTAACTTTACTGCAACGTACTAACGAGAGACGGACGTCACACCCATCTCCGAGCAGTCCAAGTCCAAGCGGTGCATTCGATGTTCTTCTCAAGTTATTACATTGCGAGAACATTCAAAGCACCGCTGAGAACATTACGTACGTCAAGCAAAATTATATCTGTCACGCGACGGCCGTGACCATTTCACGGCGAGAAATCGGCACTACCATTCCAGTCGACGCATTCTGACCTGTTAACCCACCACGTACGTAGGTCCTCGTACAAGGAAAATGTTTTAAACTTTGCACTGTGCAATTTGCCGCATAAGCTACAAAACGGCTCGTCCTCCACTACAACATCGTACGTTTTCTTCCATCGGAAATAGGCACCGTACAGGTTGAGATCCATTTTCACCTTTTGAAGATAGTCCGCTAACAATTTGGGGCTCGCGAAGGAGAACACATCGATGACCGAATGCGGCGGTGTAATGGCACTGTAGTTTACGGTTCCCAGCGCTACAGGAACTATATAATGTTTAAGCGCAGTGAAAAGCTCGGATGTAACGTAGTCTTGGCACAGCGAGTTCTCCAGGGCCAGCCAGAAGTAGTAGTCTTTCGAGAAGTAGCGGAAGCTGGCACCCTTCGTGCTGCTCACCGCTTTCCACAATCCACAGTCGCCGTAGACATCCACATCGGTATACTTCTGCAGTTCACTGACGAAGTCTTCCCTCTTGCTCTTAGTTTTGCAGGCACTCGGAAGCCAGACGGCCGTTTTTTTCTTCCTCATCCAGAGGTCCTTGAAATTTGTCCGGTTTCTGTTAGCCGAGCTTCTTCTGAAGGCACCACATCGAAGAGGTACGTCAGAATCAGACCTGTACGTCATAGTCCAGTTGAACAGCGAATTCAATCGGTAAAAATCGCCCGTGTAAGAATATTCTGGAGCCTCGTTTGCGTAGAACACCCACTTCTGAAAGATATGGCGTACTATGGGCAAGTCATTTATGTTCAAGTCTTGCGAGTGGAAGACGAGGGCGTCGCTGCAGTTCAAGTAATTTCGGTTGTAGGTGACGCGGCACCTGTGCTTACAATGAGGAACTTGCAACTCATCCACACCTGCAGGATTCAACATCGCCCTTTGAGGAAAGTCCGTCCAAAACAGTATCCGCGGCATTACTCCCGAAGCGTTGCAAGTGATGCGACGGGCACTTCCCCTGACGGCTATCGACGGCAGCGAAATTCGTTTTCCGGCCGCATATTCGCGAAGAGAAGCGTGGGCGTAGAAGAAAACTGGAACCGTTCCTATGAGGGCGACGATACAAAACACCCGACACCCGAAGTCCTCTTTTCGCCATCTGCGTAAAATGGCAAACTGCGTCATATCTGCAAAAATGAGTTCGCGGAAAATTAGAGCGTTATGCATCAATGCGATGTCATGCGGCAGACCGTGTGTAAATGTGTGGAAGTTACAACGTGCTTCACTGTGTCATTTCATTCTGATGATGACGCCCGAACAGGCATCGAAACGTCATATTACATGTTGCTTCATTGTTACGTCAAGTCAGTGTGTGTAAGTTTTCCTCGTGCTTCATTGTGAAAAACGATGCCTGCCGCTAAAACGAGGGCCTAGAGAACCATTTTCGCGTCTTTCATAGCATGCATGAATCTAATACCCACCGAAAAGTCATTTTTACTGCAGAAGACTGCAGACTACTTAAAGAGAAACTGCATGTTCTTGCGAAAGCTTATAACTTCTTTAGGATTCTTACACATAATCTAGCTCTGTAACACATTCAGTAGTTTTCGGCTATCGAATTTCGAAGACTGCATCGCCGAGCGGGTGTTGTGGTCACCCTCATCTGGCGACACTGACGCAAGTCAACGGACAACGTATAGTATTGAGAACGCTCGCGCCAATGCTGGAACCGCTTTTGCGCACTGTCCCACGGTAATTTGAAATATCGGACCGGACGAGCTGGTCTTACACAGAATCTGTGGGTAAACTGTTGTCCATTCAGACTACTGGACGCTTGTCGCTGGACGATGAGAGAGTGTCGTGGAGACTTGGAACGCGGTGTTTATCAGACATGACGGTCTCTTTTCAGCAGAACAGCGTTCGGGGAGTTCCCTATACTCTAGGCAGAGTTTCGCGTTCATTCCATCGCACAACCTAACCCATACCTTCACCCACGTTATTGGCTTACGTGTGACAAAGGGATGACATCTATGGGAGAGTTATTTCAGATAGGTATGCATCGAGTAGTGCCATGCAATCCATTTTGTCAACATAAGTGTGCGCTCTCAATCACGCGCGAGAGCGACATAATCGGATAGTTTTTGAGCATCGGTGCGTTAGAGTACATCTCAGCCCATAAATGGAACGATGGAGAACTTAGGAGTATGTAACGGCGGTGCGAGCAGTAGCGAGTCCATCTCGATAAACACGTTGCTGTGAAACGCTATGATAGAGGAAGTTTACTGGATTTGTGTACCATAACACTCTGTCCTTGCACATAATTATCCTACCTTCTCTTTCAGACGATGTTGATGTGACTTCCTCTAGCGTTAAAAAGGAAAAGCGTCACTGGCACAGCTTGGAACTTCTTCCCTTTTATTTATAGAATTGTTTTGTTAATAATCTAATTTCTGTGCAGTCGATTTCATTGAGAATGAAAATTTATTCTCACTGCTGCACGTGGCATTCAAGGAAAGATAGCAGTTCATAGAAGTTTTTTGGCAGAAATCGGGTGTAACATTGTCGCAATTCGGGCAGGCTTCAAAGGAGTTCCCGAAATTAAAGTAGTTTCTCGGATATGTTCCATGTGGAGTTGTACCCTGTGGCTTCTTCGTCTAACGCATGCGTGAAGCCGGTTGCCCGAGCTTCCTTCACATTAATCGCAACTACGATATAGTACGGACGTATAGCCACCGTCAGACTTAAGCCCGAAACGCATGGGATGTTTAGTCTCGGCGTCAAAACGTCGTGGCCTGCGCAGATGCCAGCGCCGCGGAGCGTTAGCAGCTGGGTTTGAGACAAGGTCGCAGCGCGCATGCAACACAGCCGGCGTTGTGTATCAATGCAAAGCTGAGACTTGTATAGGTTCGATAACCGCCCAATAGAGCATGCCGAGCAGATGACGCGAGGCGGTGTATGTCTCAATCCAGACTGGGACATATGTCTTGGACACAGTCTCAGACCCAGTGGCTTACGCTCCGCGGAACTGATGTCAGCGCAGGTCATGGGCTGGCGCGTCCCGGTTAAGTCTAACGGCGCCTGTACTACACCACCTAGAGAGAACGAACAAAAACGAGATGAACCCGCGTTTTTTGCGCGTTTCTATGAACGTGACTATCCCCAATTTTTTCTTTGCTTACTTCTACTCAATATTGTTTTTCTCTCTCTCTCTTTTAAATCGCCCTCGATAGTACTTTCGTGCAAACTTTGCTCGTCAGAAGGATCGAGGGCTACCGACTTGATCGTAGATTTTCGAGCTCAATCAGTTGAGTGCTTTACCCAAAAGTGTATGCGCAGTAGCTCTGGGACTTACGTACTCGCGTGATCTGAGTAATGTGACTTCTTACCGCGCGTGGAGCGTAACATCCAAGATGTGACAGATCAGCTGAAAACTGTTCCAGTTGAAAACTTCCAGCGCTGCTATCAGAAGTGGGAAGGGTACGCCCCCAGCGGTTCGTGGCAAGCCACGAGATCTATTTCGAAGCGAATATAACGTTGCCGTGTAGCTCACTTGTTCACCCGTCTCATCACTTTCGGACTCGCATCGTATTCTCACGGCCGTATTCTTGAAACCACCCTCAACTCGACACTCCGCCTAGACTCATGCGAGTGGAGGAAAGAAGCGCTCCTTCACTTGAGGCGCCACTGGGCTTCAACGGCGCGCACGGGTGATTCCTCCAGCGAGCTCTTCAGGCAATCGTCTCTCACTGCAGACCCAATCTCCGTCTCCAGACGCGTTTCAAGAATCGAAGGTTCCGTTTACAAGACAATTATGAAGCAAAAAATGAACATGCTTAGGTTCCTTTATTCAGAAC
Source organism: Ornithodoros turicata (assembly GCF_037126465.1). NCBI lineage: Eukaryota > Metazoa > Arthropoda > Arachnida > Ixodida > Argasidae > Ornithodoros > Ornithodoros turicata. The sequence continues at coordinate 64,463,457 of NC_088201.1, read as the reverse complement.
AACGTTCTGCGCCACTGAAAAGCTGTTCGTAGACCTGTACCACGAATGGATCGTCGGCTGCCGTAGCAGCCACCAGACTGGGCAAACGCTCAAGGAAGTGTTCGTGTTGTGTTTTGTCCCAATGTTTTACCCTGCAATTGGGGTGTTATCGATTTTATTGCAGCACCAAACATCCCAGTTTTTAACCTCATTTAGCTCAAGCGAGTACCGGCGCATCTGATCTGAGGACGGCCGTCAGTGTAAACAGCCGGCAACCAGTGAAGCCGAACTGCCCAAGACACACGGACGCTCTCCGTACCTCTAGTATTTATAGCGCCCTAAAAGCAGCAAAGCATCGCATACAATGTATTCTGCAAGGTTTTAGATTTGAAGGGCATTACTGCACCCGGTCGTCACGATTTGTTCACTCGAGAAGTCGAGTCGTTCCAGTGGTAGCACCTGGACCCGCTTACCCACCACGACCACAGGTTCTCGTACACGGAACGAGCTTTGAACGCTTCATCGTACAACTTTTGACACAGCGAACAAAACGTTTCTTTCCAATTCAGGACATCGTACGTCTCTTTCCACACAAGGTACCGTTTGTACATCTCGAAGTCGTTCTTTACCTTTTTGAGATAATTGGCTAGTTTTCTGGGGCTAGCGAAAGATGACACGTCAATAACGGAATGTGGCGGCGCTATGTCGGTGTAGTTCACGCTACCCAGAGCTACGGGAACCAAATTGTGCTGCAGCGTCGAAAATAATTTTTCCGTCGCGTATTCCCGACACAGCGAGTTTTCTAGAGCTAACCGAAAGAAGTACTCATTTTCAAACTTGCGAAAGCAATCTTCTTTCCTTTCAGGAGGACACTTGAGAGAGCCGCAACCACCGTACACGTCCACGTCAATGTACTTTCGCAGCCGCCTCACAAACTTCTCCCGTTTGCTGTGCGCATTACAGTTGCTAACAATCCATACCGCTGTCTTCTTCTTGCGTCGCCACGCAGACGTGAAGTTGATGCTCACTTGTCCCTTCTTTCTCGTGAAAAATCCGTACGGGACGTGGACATCAGAGTCAGAACGGTAGGTCATCGTCCAGTTGAAAAGTGAGGCCAACTGCTTGAAATCCCCGAAGAAAGAAAGGGGCGGTGGTTCTTTGCACCAGAATACCCACTTCTGGCGAGGGCTCCGTTGGGCAGGCAAGTCCAGTGGATCAAGATTCCGCGAGTGAATAACAACGGCGTCGCTCACTTCCAATAACGCCCTGTCGTAGGTGACGCGGCATCGACGGCTGCAGTGTGGGATTTCGATTTCACCGTCAGGTCCAAGCCCGAGGACTCGCCACCTGTAAAATTTCGTCCACGCGAGTATACGAGGGAATTCTCTCGAAGCATCACTCGTGTAGCAACTTTCAGATGCGCAGAAAGCAGTCGCTCGCGTGTATTTTGCGGAGTGAAGAGCCGCCCGTAGAAAGTAAGCATAGATGTCACTGTACATGTAGAAGAAAAGTAAGGCTGTCATTGCGAAGCTTGTGATGGCCACTATACGACAATCTGCGGCGTTCATGGTGTTTGACTTGCGCGTGGCGCTGCAGTGTACCTGGAAGATAACATACGGAACACTCGAAGCGTGGTATCGCATCGTTTACGTCGCATGTGAGAAAGCAAACAAGCATTTTGTCATCACGAAGCACGAATAGTTTCAGGACTTAGCAGGACTTTGCCTTATCTTTGCGTTTGGGAGATGAAAATGTATACGATACACAACGAAGTCTAACATATTCTCGAGAAATTGAACAAGGACGTTCACTTTTAAAATTTTCGATATGGCTCGTTTCGCATATTGGAACCTATTGTCTGCGACACGATCTGAGGCCATCCGAATCCGGAGGACCAGAAAACGACCACAATACGTAACATACGTATGGGATCACGACACTGGGGATATAAATATAAGGGCTGTGGACTGACGTCAAAAGCCCAATAATTTTAGTAAATTAGCGAGCGTATATGCTGATTGCTGCAGGGGAAGGGTGCAGAAACAAATCTCTCTCCGCGACGTAACAGGACAATGACGGCACATAAGGTATTACATATAATGTTATTTAACGCCCGCATCTGCATGATTCGTGTGCTTTCAGATCACATTGAATTTTCAGAATGGTAGCGATTTAAGGGCGCAGTAGTTGCGTCCAAGGGTAGAAATCGGGCATGAGCCGAAAAGTGAAGTAACCCTTTCTTGCTTGCTTAACCGTAACTGAACTGAACCGACCCGAAATAATTTTTCCGGCGGCTGAACCGAAGCGAACTATATACGTATATGAAGCAGTTGACGGTTACTATCTAGATAGGGTTACGGGGGCGCAGCACATGCAGATTCAGAAGCGAATGCAAGAGTTTACGCTCTGCGATTGGCGGAGAAAAATGGCTCACCTTACAAGGATTAGCGAAGCTCCAACCTCATGCGTCAGCATACGTTAGCTAGTTTCACTGGATGTCACGCTATATGACAGGTTTGTTTTACAAGATGGTAGACAAGAAATGCGGTGCTGTTGAACGAGTATTGAATGTACACGTATCGTATAGCAGAATGTTGTGCCTCGTACGTATGATGCGTCGACGTAGCCAGTCTGGCATGACGAGCCTGCTGCTACACAGAACAAACATGAACGCGATTAATTCATATTAACAGGGTTTTGTCGGGTGTTTTGTCTTTGTTCATCCAACTGTGTCTTTGCAAATGGCTGTGCGCGTCGAATGAGGTCGCTAAAGGTACGTTTTCGCATTGTACAATATGCGAGTCAAACAGAAAATGTCGCCCAAAGTGCCGAAAACCTGGAATGTTCTATAGAACAGGCAAGCTCGACCTACTTGAGAAGATGCGGAATATTGTGGGTGCGTCTAATACAAAGCTTTCGACACACAGAGACACCGGTGAGTTCGATGAAGCCAATATTCTGGCATAGAAAGAAAACACGCTGAACAAAAAGTAGCGAACTTCCTGAATAAGGAAATCGAAGTACTTATCGAAGTTGACGCTCTGGAAAAGCAATTGGCAAGATCAGGGGAGTATGAAGAACGGATCATTGTTCACAAGACGAAACTGATGTCGAGGAGCAGTGCTGGGAGCGAACCAACGCCAGTTCCTTCAAGTAGGAACAACTTCACCACAAGCTTTGGACGATGTTTGATGAAGTTCAAGCATGTGGCCGGAGCTCGGAAGCGCTAGGAGTAAACTCAGAGTTGCGGAGTTCTACACCTTTCTGCAGTGAAGAAAGCGGTGCCATCAGAGATCAACTCAGTATCACCGTGGACCTAACATCGAGCAGTCAAGGCAAACCGCGACAAACTTAAGCATTTTTGTATTTTCTCAACAACAACAATAAATGATGGAGAAGTGATGATGACATGGGATGTTTCCCCATGGTAGCCACAGGACCCTACCCCACTTCACAGAGGTTAATATGAGAGGATGGATTAATGGTGAGGCCGAAGCGAAGACAGGTCGGAGTTCTGTGTAGAGCTCTTCGGAGAGGCCAGTGACTTGCACGAACGCAAAAAGTGATCGAAGAGTCCCGCAGTGATGCGCAGGAGAGCTCCATGGGCCAAGTACTTTGGACAAGATGAATGGTCCATGGTCAAGGAGCTCCAGTTGGCGTCGAAACACTCGGCGTTCATACGTGTACCGGTCACAGTCCTCGATGATACGGGGAATCGTAGCTGGGGTGCGGCAAGCTGGGCACAGCGCCGTGTTACTGTAACCCAGCTTAATCCGGAACACAGGGGTTAAGGCGCCGTTGAGTCGTAGACGCCGCAGAAGTGACGTAAAGCTGCGAGGGAAGCCGCCTGGCACCTTAAATGGTAATGACGGGTCCGCTGCATGGAGGAGTGACCATCGAGTGATGTCATGGCGCCATTGCTGGCGGGCCAAGGGTGACACCAACGCAGACAAGTAGAAGCGTCTATCTCCGTTGGGAAGGATAATGGGCACGGCTCTGCAGATACGATGGGCCGCAGCAGCCGCAAAATTTGCCTCCTCGTTGCCCTGAATGCCAATGTGGCCGGGGACCCACTGTAGGGTCAACCGGTGTCCCTCTTCCCCAAGAACCTTGAGCGCCGTCAGGATACTCACTACCACCGGGGCCAAGGAGCCGCGGATGCCCATTCTTCCTACACATTGCAGGGCTGATTTTGAGTCAGTGTATAACACCCAGGAGCGAGGAGGGCAGTTCAAGACAGACTTTACAAATAGCAAGATGGCATACAGCTCCGCACATGATATTGACTCGTCCGGTATAACAAAGGCAGCGGAGGAGCCATCCGAGGTAGAAGAAGATCGAAGTCGCTGCCTTTCGCTGCCTTTGTTGCTTTGCCCTCGTTGCCTCTGTTGCTGCCCTAGCTATGGGGAAGCGTCCCAATCCTAGAGTGGAAAACCTCCCCACTTCATCATCACAATATATATGTTGTTGTTGCCGAAGTCAGCTTTTTAAGAGAAAGAAGCCAATACAGGTCAAAATTTCAGTTTTTTTTTTTCAGTTTGTTTTATTTTGGAAGAAAGTACAAGATACATGGTTTCAAGAGGACTGCGAGGGCAAGCCTGTACAGCAGTCCCTGTAAGCTAGACAGCATTAGCATTATATAAGAAATGGTCTTGTGGATAACAACAACAACAACAACAACAAAAAAAAAAAAAAACGAACAAGAGAGAATATACAAAGACTACAAAATTTATAACAAAGGATACTCATGAACGAAAAACTGCATTAATGTTTTTACAAAAGGTCATTACATGGCTAAGAAACTAACACTGGCTTACATATCAATAAACATGCTCATACATTTAGCACAACCCAGACGTTATAAAAGGACATCTCTAAAGATTATTGTATAGTACCAGTATGTAGGTACCCATTAAGTAGCCGCTTGAATCCACTAAGGGTTCGCATTGCACGTACACCATAGGGGAGGGTGTTCCATACTTTGGGGCCCTGGTAAGAAATTGAATGTAGCATAAAGTTTGTTCGTTGAGTGGGAGTGTTGAGGATATACTCATCTTTCCGTAACAAATAACAATTAAGACGAATAAAATGAGAGGTCAACATTTTGTATATGCAGATGTCCATGGATAACATTAAATAATAGTATGCATAGCCTCAGCTGGGTAAGCTTGTATACATCCAATATACTCAATGCATTAAATGCAAACGTGACTCTCATAAACCGGTCGTAGTGCTCTCTTTTGTAACAGGTAAATAGGCCGTAACTGTGTTGGGTAAGTTAACCCATAGATTTCTAGTGCATACATGATGTGTGACTCAATCAATGACCTATAAATGAGTACTAGTGTCTGAATCGAAAAGAGAGTTCTAGCTCGTGATAATGCATGGATCCCCGATAGAACGTTGCGCATGACTTCGGTTACATGATGGCGCCGTGATAAATGCTCGTGAAGTGTGACGCCTAGAAATTTTGTTGACGAGACACGAGCAAGGCTAAAGTTTGAAAGCATAACACTGAGGCCGTCGATGTTAATAGGCACAGAGGGCGTTGTGAAAAGGACATAGTTTGACTTCGTAATGTTAGGTACAAGTTTGTTCGTAGACAACCAGTACGTGCATCTTTCCAGAGTGGAATTTGCTTTGTCAAAAAGAGCATTAAGTGAGTTACATTCAATAAAAATGATTGTGTCGTCGGCGTAAAGGACTGACGTAGATGTAGGTTCTAAGTACTGAGGGAGGTCGTTTATAAAAACTAAGAATAAGAAGGGTCCCAATATGGAACCCTGTGGGACACCTAAAGATAGGGAACGTTCAACAGAGCGTGTATTGCCAATTGAAACATATTGAGCCCTGCAGCTGAGATAGCTCTCAATTAGGTTGTGTGTTACACCTCGTATGCCGTATCTCTCTAGTTTCATTAATAGAAGCTGGTGATCAACCAAGTCAAACGCTTTACTGAGGTCAAAAAGATCCCCATTGTATATAATTTTGAGTCAATATTCTTCCTTATCTTTTCCGTAATGGTTACAAGTGCAGAGATGGTCGATCTTCCCTTGCGGAACCCGAACTGTGAATGCGATAGGAGGTCGTAATTATTAAAAAATCTTTCTAATCTTCTCAAAATAAGTTTTTCAAGGACTTTACTTAGAGCAGGGAGTATAGCAATCGGTCTATAGTTTCCCGGAGACTGTGTGTCTCCCTTCTTATAGACCGGAATAATTTTGGCGATTTTCAGTTGATCTGGAAAGGTGCCTTTTTGAAATATGTCGTTAAAAACTTCTGCTAGTGGGATGATATAGCAGCAGCAATATATTTCAGTAATGCGATGGGAATATTATCGTGCCCCTTGGAGTTAGAATTTCTCAAGTTTGCAATAGTATAGACTCGATTTCCTGGGGATCTGTGGGCTCCAGAAAGAAGATGGTGTTGTAACTCGGAACCGGCATCGAGCGTGGTACGCATGGCAAGTATGAAACCTGGGCAGTGATCTGTGAAAAGTAGTAGTTGAACTTTTCTGCTATTAGTGTCGGCTCCGGCTTGAAATTGCCTAATGGTGATGCAGGACGCAATGCTAACAACCAAAAGAGACATCCTCCATCAGCTGCCGCTTTGGCACTCGGAATGAAACGGACAAGCCTTGAATGTGTATTCTTCAGGTCTCATGACCACACATGCAGACACTGCGATTCCCTTGCCTCGAAGCATGAAAAAGCCATTCTCGCTCGCGACAAAAGATGTTTTTACAACCAAACAGATGCTTCCGCCGCGCCAAACGAAATTATAAGTACGGGGATTGCACAACTTCTAAGTAGCTCAAGCGCTCAAAGTGTTCCGGTACACATCTTGGGCTAATATGTGATTCAAACTGAGCGAAGAACAACGAAGAAATGGCACCTCAAGTTAGGGTTCCAGAGGCCCGTGCAGACGCAACACAAGAGGTCACGAGGACTCGCAATAGCGACGTTGCAATTGTCCCTCAAAATTGTCGATTACGGGATGCGCTTCCAGCGTAATATTACTGCAGATGGCTCAGGTTTAGGTAAAACCCTTCATCTTTGGTGAGAGTGCCAGAGGAGAACGAAGGACTTGCCGAACAATAGAACTGTGGCTCACAAGTCAGCATGACCGCAGCGGTGTCTGCGTCGAATATATGCTCTGACGTCGTGTAAGCCCCAGTGGAGATCTTGAGGTCAACTGTGCGCTCAGGTCATCTTGACATTATAGATTGATTGATTGGATGCTTAATGGTGTTAATACAGCCGAAGAAGGCGTGGTCGGATGTTGCTGAATACTCTAGAAAAATGATATATTTATCTTTAAGATATCATTTCATTTTTTTCCTTTTCAGATATCTACCCCAGTACGTTCACAGCGTGGTCTCCAGAGGACGGCACCACGTGAGCGTGTGAGGCGCCCTATCGCACAGGGCTTGGGGCCTCTTGTGAGCCTAGACGGCCGCTTCAACGGAGCAACATACGTTGAGTAATCGAAGATCATCTGCTCCCACACGTCCTTGACGGTCCTTTCCCTGACGATTGCTTTATTCTGCAGCAAGCCCGGTTCACATGTCGTCCACTGTCCAGCGCAGACTAGACGATCTTGGTATCATGCAGCTTGAGTGGCCCGCGTGCAGCCCGGATCTGAACGTGATTGAAAATATATGGGGCATGATTCCGAATGAGCAAAAAGCGGGTGCCAATTCGGTCTAAGGACGCCTTATTGGAGGCGATAAACATGGAATGGACGTCCCTCAAGGATGACGTAGTACTACACCTCGTGGGCCGGCTCTGTCAATCGCTGCCAGACCTCATTGTCCGCTGTGATCTCCGCGAACGGGGGCTTCACGCGATACTAATTAAAATATTAATGAAGTGTCATTTGGCTCTTTCTTCCCTCTCTTGTTTCTACGTCAATATCGTACGCTTTTATTTGCCAGCACCCGTCATCGCCAGATAAAATAAAAGGAAGGCGAGAACGAAAAAGAGAAAAGAAACTGCAGAACCCAACTGTTGTCGCTCTGTGTCATTCCTGTTATCTTCCAGCTGCGAACTGCGATAGGAATTTGCCTGGTCAAACGCTCCACGGGCATGCCCTTGTGGGGAAATTGCTGCAAAGGCCACTGTGGGTCGCTGCCTGTGTTATGCCCTGCGCCCCCTCAAAATGAATGGACCTGTCCGCTCCCGCCAACTTCCGGCCGCCGCTACGGTGACGCGGCGCGGAGAAAAACGCCGCTCGCGTGTTCCGTGAACTTCTGGCGCAAGCTGTACGTAAAAATTTCCGTTTAAAGAAACTGTAAAAAAAATTTAGAATTCTAAAACGTTATGTAGAGTATATACCTTTGTACTTACAAATTCTATATACAAAAGTTTATGAAACTGGTAAGGTTCGTGATGCTCCGAAAGTAGCAAAGATTGTCCCGGTACCTAAAAGGGATGATCAGTCTGAGGTTGAAAACCACCTACCTCTTTCTTTAATTACAACGTCTTCAAAGATTTTTGAACGTATTCTCCTCAGTAGTCATATGTCTGTCTTTCTGGAGGAGCACGGTATTATCAATGGATGTCAACACGGGTTCAGGAAAGCTCACTCCACTATTTTTCAATTGACCGAGTTTGCACACGATATATCGATGTCCATTAATTGGCGCCAACAGGTTGGTGCTATTTTTCTGAACTTAGAAAGGGCTTTTGACAAAGTGGCTTATCCAAAGTTACTGCACAAGTTACAATGTATATTGATGATGGATAGAAGGAAAAAAGAGGGAGACAATGTAAAATTGGTAGGTTGTCTTTTATTATGTCTGAATGGTCGCCTGCAGTTTGTTGAGTTTCACAAAACATCATCTACTCAGTTGCCTACTCATTCAGGGGTTCCTCACGGGTCCGTTTTAGAGCCTTTGTTGTTTTTAATATATACATATAAATGATATTGTCAATAGCATAAACGTTAATATAAAGCTCTTTGCTGACGATTGTATTCTGTACAGGGAGGTAAGATCGTCGGATGATCAAATCGGTTTACAGAACTCCTTAGATGCGGTAACGAAATGGTGCAAAAAATGGCAGATGGTCATGAACGAGCGAAAGTGTGTTAAAATGACCTTCACTCGAAAAAAGGAAAATGTACTCGTAACCAACTACACGATTACTGACACCCGTCTTATACAGGTGAATCGGTTTGTTGTTTAGTGAAGATCTTAAACCATGAAATTAATAACGTGCTAGCAAAAGCAAACACCAGGATGTACAACACTTACGAAGGACGATCAAACATGCTAACAGTGATACGAACCTATAGTTGCACATAAACTTTAGTTCGTTCCATATTAGATTACGGTTCCGTGATATGGTTCCGTGACATGGTATCCAGTAGCCCATACAAAAATTAATGACTTGGAGCAGATACAAAGAAAAGCAATTAGTTTCGTTTTAAATAAATTTTCCCGATACATGACGCACAGTGACAACTCTTGGATGAGGCGGCGGCGTGGGGGGGGGGGGGGTATACAGGGTGTCCCAGAAAACGTGTCATTGAATTATAATTAAAAACTACGCCATCTAGAATCGTGCGATCAATGGCATTTGTTCTTACTAGGTTTTTGCCACCTTCTGATGTGCATGTCATGTAACGCAAGTTTAATTATGTAAATTCTTTCGAAGTGAACTCGGAAATTTGCCAAGTAAAGGTCACTTTTTTACCCCAACAAAATGAAGAGCGTGCCGAATTTACTCAAATTCATGATAATTGACAATGATATTCAGGATCTATCCTATCGGGAAAAATCGCCGAACATCATGCATCACATCCTGCCCCATTGTGCCCTGGGGTAGTGGGCCGCACCTTAAGTGGCGAATTTCCCCATTCATTATCATTAACTTATTTGTTGTTGTTGTTGTTCGGGGCTCTTGAGTATAACGCGCAATGACTCTTTGAGCGCATCGCTCTCAGTCCGACGAAAGGAGGTTCCAAAGCCACCCCACACAGTGATTGTAGAAAAATAACAGTTCCTAAAATTGGGAGAGGGAAAATATTATCCCAGCCAAAGTCGGACGCGATAAGCCATGGTGTTATCTCTGTGATGCCGGGGTTGGCTGGGCTTCCAACCTCCTTTCGTCGTACTGACAGAGATTGCGCTGAAAAATTCATCGTGCGCTACCCTGTAGGAGCTCCGCAAAGCATGACGTTCGGCATTTTTTCTGATGGGATAGCTCCTGAATATCCCTGTCAATTATCATTAATTTGAGTAAATTAGACACACTCTTCACATTGGTGGGGTAAAAAAGTGACCTTTACTTGGCAAATGTCCGACTTAAGCTCGCAAAAAATTTACATAATTGAACTTACGTTACACAACATTCACATCAGGGGGTGGCAAAAACCCAGTAAGAACAAATGCTGTCGACCGCATGAATCTAGGTGGTGTAGTTGTTTTATTATAATTTAATGGCACGTTTTCTGGGACACCCTGCATGTATTAGACCAAAGGAAAAAAAAACGAGGGAGGGGGGGGGGGTGAACCTCAAACCACAAACTGGAACAAAGGAACCTCGAACTACCTCAAGGACATACGTGCTGAAATAATCTTTTAGATCAATCAGTGCTTTCACACATCAAGCGTCATGGAACAACTGGACGCACCAGTGCGACCTACGTTTCCATTTCTTTCTACTTCTATTCGATTCGATCTAACTCTCTAAAAGTTCATTCACTGATTGGAATTCGTTACCACAAGAAACTGTTGAATATAAATCATTGACCTTTTTCGTAGCTTTTATTGAAGGGTTCTTGCGTTGAGTGTTTCATATGAGTTGCTTGATTTGTAAGGTCTCATAAATACGCTTTTTTTTTTTACAGTGCTGGACAAAAGCTTACGGAACACACTCTGGCGCATTCCTTCCTCAGAGTAACACGCTAGCAGCGAGTGTGACCGTATACTTGGTCAGTATACGGTCCGTAAGCTTTGGTCCGTAGGCAATGGTCCGTAAGCTTTTGGCCAGCACGGTACAGTTTACTGCCCCTCCTTTTGCGGTATCTTCTATGCCAACAGTATTCTAAATAAATAAATAAAAATATTTTAGTGTAACGTAGTATATTACAAAAAGGTTATCTAACCTTGGTCACACCACTGTGATCCGATAATGAAGAACTACGTCATATTATTATCAGAAAACGTGCTAGACAGGTCCTATTAAAGATGTATATGCACCTATCATGGTTTACGATTGCTTTTCCTCTCGGTCATCGTAACTTAGCGACAAACTTGAAAGAAAACCTGTAGCCTCTCCCCTCGGTGGTGGTCGCGTTGTGCGAATGCTTATATTTTGCACGCCACGCGCATTTCGGTGGAAAGTTTTCTTACTGTGATATCTCGGTTTTACATCCCTGGGCACCGAGAAGGCGGTAATACCTGTTTATTTACAGAACACTGGAGCTCGGTACCAAACCTTGGCTCTAGATCTGGGAAGTGTATCAATGACACAAACGCAAAAAGGAGGCAAACAAAACGGAATGAGCACAGAACAGGGAAAAACATATGTACAAGATACCAGATACACGCACAATGATGTTCCCAGTGGCGTCCGGCATCAGCCTCATCTCATCGTCATTTCTTTGTGTGTATGTGCGTCCCAGTGGCGTAGCCAGAGAGGGGGTTTCGGGGTCCAACCCCTCCCCGCGAAGCGGCACCTTTGGTAGTGCATTTGGGAGAGGGAAAATCCTCCTCTCCCATGTAATGTCCCCGTAGAACCCCTCCCGAAATACTTTTCTGGATATACGCCATGGATGTTCCGGAACTTTAGATCCTGTTAGATATAATTATAATCCGTTGCTTTACGTTGCGAGACGACTGTGATACGTCACATATCAGACAATTGAGAATGTCATCACGACAAGCCCGTAAATGGACTTGACAATAGGGGGCTTTAGAAGAGATAAGGAGTTTTTGCTACGCATAGCACAAACACCGTTTGGCTTCTGGGCCTGCGCACTGCCGACTCCTTATTCCGTCGTGACCCCAAAGTGCTTAGGTACGTACCATATTGTGAAACTGTCTACTATTACGAATAAAACAAAGTGAAATTTTGGCGTATCCAATAACACACAATAACACACAAACACACAAATAGAGATACGATGATGAGATGGGGCTGATGCCGGCCAGCAGGCTGGGCGCTGCCCCAGTGCCACTTGTACGTGATGAGAGATGATGATGATTATGATAAGGGGTCCGGTAATCAAAGCAGGGTGGAGAGGCCTGTTGATGACAAGAAGTCCCAGAGGTGACGCAGACCTTGGCGTGTATGAGCTGGACTGGACCATGGGCCCAGCACCTTGCCTATGGTAAAGGGGCGATGATCGATCGCATGCAGTTCGTGCTGCAATATCGCACGCTCCCGCTGGTAGTCCGGGCAGTCCATAAGTAGGTGGTGCAGGTCTGCACGCACACTGCATGCTGCACAAAGGTCCGAGGGCGCACGGCCAAGACGCTGCCTCATAACTGGTGTAAATGCAACATTCAGCCGCATGCGGTGAAGCAGGGATGCGTAGTGTCGCGGAAGGCGATGAGGAAGCGACAGTGAAAGAGAAGGATCCACTGCGTGGAGCAGAGAGTAGGGTGTAATGTCATGCAGCCACTGTGATGTTGTCTTGTCTGCAGAGAGAGCACGGACGAGGGCCTGACGATCACCTTTGGGCAAGATGATAGAGTGGGCTGAAGCTATATGATGACCCCGCAGGGCCGCCCGGTCGGCCTCTTCATTGCCGGGTACGCCGACATGACCAGGTACCCACTGTAATACTACGCAGTGGCCCAGGTCTAGCAGCTCCTTGTAAGTTTCAAGCACGTCAGCAACAATGGACGCGAGAGGACCTCGAATGCCCATTGTTGCGAGGCATTGGATAGCAGCTTTCGAGTCTGTGTAGAAGACCCATGGCCGAGATGAACACTGCAGGATCTTGCGCATGGCAAAGAGCAAAGCATGTAGCTCAGCACATGTTGACGACGTCAGATGCGAGAGACGGAAGATACCAGTTATGTCTTCGGACGGAATAATATAGGCGCATGCAGAGCTGGATTTTGTGGACGAGCCATCCGTAAAAACAGGAGTAAAGCCTGCATACAGCTCGCTCATCATATCCAGTGTGAGCGCCTTGGACACACCTGCAGCGACATCATCCTTTCTCTGCAGCCCGGGAACGGATAGTGAAGCAGATGGCAGAGGGAGGGTCCAAGGTGGTGTTGGACGCGCCTGGGGTTCAACTTGAAAACGTGGCAGGTGAGGCTTTAGCTGTTGAATGCAGGGCCTGAACTTGTTATTCCTGCGACGGGAAAGCTTCAGCAGTAAAGGGTGGTGCCGGTGATGAGCCAACAAACGGAGATAGTGACGGCTCGTCTCATTAAAGCGCTGGATAGCAAGCGGAGTCTCTCTCGCTTCTGCCATGACTAAACAAGTATCCGTTGTTCTTGGCACGCCCAGGCACACACGAAGGCTACGTGCCAAAAGACACTGAAGCTTGGACTCGGAGGATGGCGAAATCCCGTGTAATACTGGAAGGCTGTATAGGAGCGGACCACGCACCAAGGCTCGATGAATGGCCAAAAGAGATCGCGCATCGCAGCCCCACATGAGGTGGCGTATCCAATAAATGGGGCGAAGATGTTCCAAAAACCGGACATCATAGTAAGAGCAAAGAAGAATTGCAGTAGGAGGGAACAGTAAATTGTTTATCTTCTTATGGTAGGTCGGCGTTGGTACCTCTTTGGTGTTAATAAATGGGGCGTACGGCGGACGCAAACGGAAAAGGAAACGGGAGAGAGTTATAGAACAGGATTTCGCAACCGCAACGCAAAACGCCAGGCAAGCACCTTGCGCTTGCGGGGAGCGGACAACTGCTCACAGGACCGTTGCTCCCCAAAAAGCTGCTGAGGCCTGATAATTGCTCACCTGTCACAAATCCGTGATTCCGGCGCATTTCGGGAACTTTTTCGAACATGGATTATGTAGCCAAAAGTACGGTTGCCGAGAGCTGCAGTTGTCTTTTACATCATGTACTTTGTCTAGACGTCGAAATTGCCTTTTTCCTGCGAAAAGCAGTTAATGTTTATGTCAGGGGACCGAACATTGGGGAGGGCAGCGAACACCTGGCCGTGTGGCCGCGGGTGTCAAGTGACACGAGTGTGTGCGCGTCTGGAATTCCTCCTTCCCGGGACTTGAGAAAAAGTACAGAGCAAGCCAAACAAACAGTGGACCCTTGCAACCAGGAACGAGACCAAGAAACGCCAGTCGTGGTTTGGAAACAAGCGTGTGCTGCAGCGTCAGTCCTCGAGGGGAGACGATGGCGAGTTCCTTTGGTTGGGTACGTAGTGCAAGAAACCGCAGAGACCACAGACCAACAAGGACCCCCGCCGCGCGACCCGACTCATCACCGCACCATTCTGACAACGGACACTCGGACCTTCCGTGCAAAACAGCTAAGACTTTGAAATTCTCTGTCACCGTGTTGAAACTGTGTTAAGGACATTTCCACGTAGATCATGTTTTCTTAATGAGTATTGCAACTTGTATTATTTGGTTGTAATTAATCTCTGTTGTTGGAGCATTCACACGGGTTGTTTCTTTTTAATTTTCCAAGATTGTAGTATAACGTTGTGATTCCTTTACTACAGTATTCCGCCGCATGAGACTTAATGTGGCTTTTACACCGGCTTTCAAACACCTCCTCGGTGTCGTCGCGTCCAGCCTGTGTTCTACGTGTGGTGTGCGCGGTGGCCTCCATTCCATCACGTCCTCCTGGTCTGCGGACAGTACGATCGCGAGCGCGCCCTCATGGAAACTGCTCTCCAACGCGTCGATCAACGCCAGTTCGACTTAGACAAAATTCCCAGGCCATGGTCGGACCCCTCACATCTGATGCAAGGCCTACAAGCTGTTGCTGAGTTCCTTTCCAGCACTGGACTAATGGACGAACTCTAATAGGACACCGTTCCATCATTATCACTTTCTCATCCCTTCCACAAGCGCAATGGGGTAGTGTACCGCTATAACGGCGGAGAATGACCCAGCACATCATCCCATGCATGCATGCATGCATATACATACATACATACATACATACATATATGCATGCATGTATGCATGCATGTGCGTGCGTGCGTGTGTTATGGTGGATTGTTATCGTTGTACCCTGAGTCACTCTGACGATTACACCATCGTGCTCTAACGAGTGCTGATCGCCCTGGGTCGAACTAAGTATTGTCGAGGGAATCGTGTCGTGGGTTGGTTAGAGTGTTGATTTGTCCGTCAGTAACCGCCGAGTGTAGACCGGCGAGTGCATAAGCCTCTTAGTCTTAGGGATCAAGCGCTTAACGGAGTAACGTGGTGTACGACCACATCGCAATCTGCATCCTCACGGATTTTGGGAATCATCTCAAAACGCAAATTCAATTTCATTGAACCGTTGAAGCAGGACAATTACTCACCGCCTCGTTCACCACACTTATATTGTGATTTTATTTCGCATTTATGGCGCTTGGCTTTTTTTATGAAAGTTGAACTTCTTTTAGGGGGCGTTCACACGGGTCGATTTTCAGCACCAACTCAGACCAACTCGAAGCAACGTCTTTGGACCAACTCACAAGACGGTACCGTCTCCACGTTCACACGTACCAACTCGTTAGCTCCGCCCACAACCAACCTTACGGCAATCGGGGTGTATGGGTTCAGTCCAACCGCTGGTGGCTTTTTTTTTAACTGTCATTAATCAAAACGAAGTCATTTTATTTCGCCAGAAGGTAACCGGTATCTCAAAAAATGCCTATTGATATGTTTATATGGCGCTAGCAACAACAAAAAAATTAAAACATTATCATGTACCCCTGTAGGATTTGAACCCATGCCAGGCAGTACGACATGAACGAAATCGTTTGACGCTTCGAGGGTCACGTAGCAATGCTCCTCGCGTTGATTGGTTAGACCACCACCAACTCTCCGAAGTTATCGCTCGGCAACCGATTCCCACCAACTCCAAAGTTGGTCCGAGTTGGTGCAGAAAATTGGCCCGTGTGAACGCCCGCTTAGCTTTCTAAGTTGCTTCAAATAGATCTAAGAAATCCACCAGTGAAGAGGGTGAGGCGAGAGGTCGTTCACTTGCAGGCACGCATGAAGAGTCTTTGTCAGGAGTACCTGCGTCCAAGGGGGGCGGGAGCGAAGTGCTTCCAAAGGGGGGTGGGGGGCAAAGCGTGCAACCAATTCAATTCAATTCAATTTATTGGTTTACCACATTACATGATGGGACAGCAGAGCTAAAAGTTACCGGAAGTACCTTGACGAGGCTCTGCCGCCCAAAGTTTCAGCAGCATACAGCATGTCACATATTATACACACAGACTAAAAATAACAATCACTATTTATATCAAGCGTGGGAAATGAATAACAATGTGCAATAACTGGTGATGGTGAAAAATAACATTACTATTTCCTAACAAAGAAAGTTCGAAGATCTTTTTTAGTACGTATGTTTAGAGCAGCACTATTGTTGAGTTCATTGAGAAACTGCGGTAAATTATGACGAAGTGATTGATTTGCGTAATTTGTGCGAAAGAACGGAATCTTCCATTTATCGTTACCACGGAGGCAGATGGTACGACTGAATTCTTCTAATTCTGAAGTAGTTTTTAGGAAGTGTTGATATGTAACATTACCAAATTGATATCCAGACAGTACTTATAGGTATACATATTATTTGCCTTTATTATGCCTAGAGTCTCAAACAAACCTTGGGTTGTCTGTAATGATGGGGTGGTTGATATATGGCGAATTATTTTCTTTTGGAGTACTAGTAATCTGTTCATGTTGTTTTTTGTGGTAGTTCCCCAAACTAGAAGGCAATAGTTCAACTGTGATTGAAGCAATGCAAAATAGATTAGTTTTTTTATGCTTTGTGGCAGGAAGAAGCAGCATCGTGCCGTAATGCCAATGACTTTGGGCAACTGAGAGATCAGATGGTTGACGTGAGTGTTCCAGGTTAAGTCATGAGTAAAATAAACACCTAGAACTTTAAATGAGTGTACGATTTCGATGGGGCTGTTATTCAGGCTGATGCAGGTGTTTGTTTCAACAATTTTATTTTTAGTATGAAATATCATTGCTTTAGTCTGCGTTATTTATTTTTAATCCGTTCGCATAGCTCCAGTCAGCTATTTTTCCAAGGACAGAGTTTGCCTTATTGATTAACCCATCTGCATTCGTGGAACTAAACAGCAGAGTCGTGTCATCCGCATAAATGATATATGTTGGTATTTGGCTGACGGTTGTTATATCGTTTATGTAGATATTAAACAAAAGTGGTCCTAGCACACTTCCTTGTGGTACGCCTGTTTTTGGTGTCATAGGACAAGATTACAACGCCATTTATTACAACGTACTGGTATCCGTTTGTTAGATAGGACCTTAGGAAAGAAAAACAAATACCTCGGAAACCGTAATGATGCAATTTATGTAAGAGAGTATAATGGCACAGGCAGTCGAATGCCTTAGAAAGATCAATGTAGACGGCAAGTGTGAGCAGCTTTCTTTCAAGGTAAGAACTTTTCGTGTTTGTCTGCGTGTCCCGTGTTTATTGGTTTTTCGTTCCTTCATCATTGACTTGAATCATTCTGGGATAGAACTTTTAGCAATGTTGCGGCGCGATGCATGTATGCTGCAGCATCAGTGTAGCAGAGAAGCAACACTTTGTCATCCTCAATTCCAGATGGATACAAAACTTTATGGAATCGTTGACAAAGTAAGCCACCGTGTCGCCGTTTGTCTTTTCCAGTGACTTGCAGGATATCAAATACGGGCGGCTGCTTTGATCTGGATTTAATTTTCCGGCCACCATGTTGGCTATACAGGGTATTTCACGAAAATCCCCTGGCTGAATAATTCGTGAACAGGTGGCGCTATCGATGAAATTTCTTTTTGGTAAAGATCCGTGGGACATCGCCCATGAACTGAGTAGTGAGCGGCTCATTTGCATGAGCCCACTAATTAGATAAACATCTTAACTTTACTTCACACGCTTACGAAACCTCTGTTTTATGCATCGGGACCTTCAGCGAAAAATATTGCAAAAAAAAACAAAAACGCATCGACACTTAGTGATTTTTTCGAGTAATTAATCGGTTTCGGTTTACATAGTTCTTGTGCGGAGCAGCGCACCAATGCGCTCTTTGGATCAGCTATCCGGCTGTCAATTTCGTGTTCATCCGCCTGGTTGACGGAAGATAAGGAACAGCCGCAAGACCGTAGGAGACTCTTTTGCGTTTCCTCTCCTTCTCTACACTCTTAAAATGAACTTCACCACATAGCACGATCCTGGCCAACCATCATCCCGGATGACAACGTCCTCTTCTTGGATTTGATAAGCATGGACGGCGTACGTTTTTCTTTTCAGTACCAATGATGCCGTACATAAGGAAAAAAAAAAAAAAAAAAGGCTCCGCCTCCAGTCTTCAACAAATCGGGCGAGAACGTTGTCATACGGGATGATGGTTGACTAGGACACACACACACACACACATACATACATTGGATGATGATGGGGTGGGCGATTCACCGCCGCTGAGGCGGTACACTGCCCTATTTCGCGTTGCGAAAGGAAGAAGGGATGATTATGATGATGGGGGAGGGGGGGGGGGCTTTCAGGAAGCCGATACCAGACCGGTGGAGCACAAGTACTCCGCCAGAAGACGAAGGCCTTGCATCTGGTGGGCAGCGTTCGACCACGGTCCGAGGATCTTCGCGAGGTTGAACGGCCGCTTGTCAATGCGTTGCATAGAGACTTCCATTAGTGCACGCTCGTGGTGATATTGCCCACAAGCCAGGATGACGTGGCAGTGCACTCCACAAGTGGGGCAGAGGGAAGACGAGGTGGAGCCGAGACGGTGTTGAAAGGCAAGTGTAAAGGCGACGTTAAGCCTCATGCGGTGGAAGAGAGCATGGGAAGATGATCACTTCCCCGACCGTCCAGGCCAACCGCTCACGACAGGTACCTGGATGCATCTTCCGAGCACAGAGAAAGGTCTAGAGAGTCTGCCCGAAAACACCGGCCGAGGAACGTAGAAGACCCATCATTGAGAAGATGAAGTCGCATATCCTCTGTAACGTCCGCCCAGGTTTTGGCTCGAGTGTCAACCTTTCTGCTACCCCACAAGTTATGGTGTGCGTTGACATCACAAACAACAACAAACCGGGCAGGGATACAGACAAATATATCCCTAATATTGCGAGCTGTAACAGTAGCCGACGGTGGAATGTACAGGCTCACAACAGTCAGTACGGTTCGGCCCATGCGTATACTTTACACTCTATGTAGTCAAATGGGTCACGTCGAGAGTGAATCAGTGCAGAGGTCATGTCATTTCTTAGGCATATAATGGTTCGAGACGGAGATGTGATGTCCAATGTGTAAGTGATATATCCACTAAATCGAAAGTCTTGGGGGACATACGCTTCGCAAATAGCAAGTACAGGTGTCTGATACCGAAGAACGAATGCTTTCAAGCCAGGTAGCTTATTCCGAAGGCCACGCGCGTTCCACTGCAAGATGGCAGCGGATTTATACGCTTGCTTCATTGTGTAGCAAAAAGATTATCCGCTGCCAGAAGATCCCTGACTTCAGGCAACTGGGAAGCACCCGGGAAAGCGGCGACGACAGCCTTCAAAGCAACAAAAACCAGCGGCAACAGTGCGCTGAACAAGCCATCCCGGCTCTTAAGGGGGTGGAACACCCTCCTGGTCCAATGGCATTCCTCATGCATTTTTCAAACCGCGTAACTCCGCAAGGAATTGCTCAATTTGCATAAAATAGGTCTTGAATTGAAGATCTCAATGGGTTCTAGTACTTAATGGTGCCAGAAATTCATCTTTTATGTTGGAAACTTTTTCGCAGACGTCAGTAATTGCGTTTCGCGCTTCCTTCAAATTTGTTGACTGGTCACAAAATAAATAGACCAAAGGTGAGAATTTTAATCCCATTAAGTACTAGAAAAATATGCCTAAAATCAATACGTCCCGAAAGAATTTGTTTATGTCGAAGCATAAAGTTGCTACACGGATTCTTGTGAGCAGTGGTTAGCGAATGCTGACCCGCTGGGATTTTGGCTGTGCGCGGTGGTGCCATCTATCAAAAATCTGCACAAGTGGGAAAAACCGGATGAATTGTCACAATCTGTCTTTTCGCATGTCACAATAAATGGAGTGTGGACGCGCAGCTGTCGCTCGTCATCTCGGAATCCTTCGTTCCGTGGATGTGCTGTGCCTGCCAGTCACGGTTTTCCGCATAGCAGGAAACCTGTCTGCGGAAAACGGAAGAGACGCAAAGAACAAGCCCCGAAATTCTACAAGAGAGGGCATCTGGATAATCTTTAAGTAGTACCAGACTCTCACGAATCAAGCAATCTTTCATCGAGAGCTAGCAGAAGCGACAGCACGCAAGACGTGTCTGCAGGAACGTCCGGAAACGGACCCTGTGTTGTTGAAGGGCGAAGCAATTGTGGACGATATGCACTTGTTCAACAAACTTCAAGCTCTGAGAATCCACAGCCCATTCAACTGCACACTTGCTGTCATAAAGATAACGTCAGAGAACAGAAATGGTTTACGGAGCAAAATTACGCTGCAATGCAAAATGTGCTTGCTGAAGGCCGTTACAACTACTGAGGGCCAATCAGATAGCATGTCAGATCGTATGGACGGGAACAGAGTAGCTGTATCCAATGTGCTATCCACTGGGGCTGGGTATATTTTGAGCGGTTCTATAATGATTAGCTCCATCCAGAGCTTGTTGACCCACGCATACACCACGCAGTATGCCGATCAGGGACCCTGACTACAAGAAGAAATACGACACGCAGGAGAGGTCTTCGTAGTGCAACCATTTCGTCAGACTGTGTATATTCATACTATTGTGCATGGTATATGTACTACAATTCTCTTTCCGTCACACAGCTCTGCACTGCTGTGCTTGCAGTTGACCCCAATGTGGCCTTCATCACCTAATCCAAGTTATCGGACCGAGTGGCCGAAGCCTCTGCTCCGCCTGCGGTGTCATGACGAACATGAGCACATTCCCGTGGAGCGTGGACAGCGTCACACAGAGGGACACTGTACCCTAGCTGACTTCTTATCACGGGAAGCTTAATTCGTGTATGTTTGTGTGTCCGTGGTGCTCCTGGTGTCTATTGGGTACTGTTTATTGTGGAAGCTTATCTCTTTGTATTCATCTTTTAGACTGCCCTCAGAACCCTTGTGAGAACAAACTCAGTTCAGCCACAGGTGTCTCCGATTCTCATAATCAGCTGTTCGTTTTTTATCTACACATTTTTGAGCTCTTCTTAGTCGGTATGCCGCTTAACTGAAATATGCGCATCCTGCACAACGCTGTAGTTGGTCAGCTTATTGCCCAATTCCATTTGTGTGCGGCAGTCGCACTCTGTTATAGACAACACTCAAACGTTACGTTGTCTTGAACTGTCTTTGTGGATTAGGACGTGCTGTATGAGGGATGCGTGAGTTTCCGTGAAATAACACTGCGTTCACAGGCCTGCTTAGTTTTCTTTTCATGGGGTAAAATACTACAGGGAATGGTAACACTAACGTGCCACAGGTGACAGTTCTACAATTTCGATGTTCTGCATTCTGTGTACTAAAACATCTGGCAGCGAACAGTTTGGCTGACAGTTAAAACATTGGTGTAGAACGTGGCCTAGAACTTGGTATAGAACTTCGCGTACGCCAGATCGCCCTTCTTCAGGTGAGGGAACGGAGGGACTTGTTGCAAGCACGATGGCCGATGGTCAGCGTCCGCGTCTCATTGGTCACAATTTGTGCACTGAGCTCACATTAGAAATTCCAGTGCACAACTGTGATGCATGCCACCTCGTTACAAAAGCATCTGGCTATCAAGTAATCCGGTTGTTACAGCCTACCCTCGATGCCCACCAATGGGGACCAGCCACCTGCCCGACGCCCCCGCACGCTGTACAATCCACCACAAGCACTGTACCGCTGGCACTGTGCTCGTGAAGATAACTGCCGCCGCTGTCATATGCAGCTTCATTCCCTTCTTTTTAGACTTTGTATACAAATATGAGTGTCAAACTTGTGGCGTCGGCGTAAATGAGTCGACAACAGCACTGTCAACTATACTGAGACACACATCACTGTTCAGGTGATCAGATGTCGTCAAACCTGAGAATGAACGCCATGTAAGACCGCACTGCCGACTACACAACTTGGCTCGTCTTTACCGATCACACGGAACCAAAAACACAGCATTATATGTGCCAGTGTCAAAGCACCGGGATATCGCAGAACAGTCCACAATAATTTTACAGGACAGTGCACTGATAATCTGGGGCTGACGACGGTGCAGTAATTTAGCTGTTCACGAAATGATCCCGACGATCCCGAATGCACAGAAGCACATGTGAGCTTGCAATGAATTTCATGAAGTCATTGGAGCACCCGCAAGCCATACCACTCCATTGCTTTCTCAATAGAAGACTCTTTCTCTCAGAAGTCATTTTTAACACCGAGTTTTCTTCCTATAAAACTGTTAAGTTTGCCAGTAAGATGCACCATGCGAAGTAATTTACACCACAGAGTCATAATTATCGCAGAAATTGAATTTAAAATACGCCGCAAAAAGCGACCGAGCGCAACGGTGGTGATGAGCAGTACCAGGCTGTGATCTGCCTGGAACCTCGCGCTGACGCTATAAGGAGAACGCTCCCTGATTGGCCTAGAGAAATGTCTGCTACTCTGCTGTCGTCTGCTTCTCGGCTGTTCGGGGATCTGATGAAGCCTTTCTCGGTAATGCTTCGGCCGCTCCTTCTATCCCCAGTTCTCCGGGAAAACTGGGAAAACAGGTTTACGGCGGCAAAGGGAAAATGCGCTGACCCCCACTGACCGGCAAACCAGAAAGAGTTCTCCTTATGGGCACCGTGCGATAGAGTTTTCTATCGACGGCAGCGGCCCCTCGCGGGGAAACGCGGCGTAATGCCCTGGTACCAGCCAGCAGCGTCTAGCAGTGCTGTGCTAGTTTCGCCGTTCGAAAAGAGCGATTTGAAGCTGCCTGCATAGAAAGTCAAAGGAGAAGACAAAATGGAAACTAATTCTATGTGGTAATCTGCCACGACAACCAAGTTACTGTGAAAGAGAGGCAACTTGCCGTAAAGTTTTCGTCCTTCTCGCTGTATCGTCCCGCCGATCACGTATTTGAGAGAGCGCTTTCACGGCAATCCACCCAACGTGCCGCTCAAATCCGTTGTTTCAAACAACTTATTCCTTGCATTTAGTATATTTGTCAATGACCAGTTGAGCATCACGATGCGGACTTATAGCACAGTAACTGACGTGAAAAAGTTGCGAAATACACCAATGAATGACCAATGAACATCGTGGAGCTTGGCTAAAATTAGTGTCTGCCGTATGTCGTACAGTATTTATCTCTTTTACTTGGACCCTAATTTTGCGGCGTGTCGGCGAAGACTGGATTTGGACCTCGTCTTCCTTCAATATAAAGCTTGCAGGCGAACACAGGGAGTTATTTGTCCTCCCCGAGCTGCGTTTCGCAAGCCGTCATCATTTTATGTAGGTGCATTCTGTCCCTATGATCTTATTATCGTTGCCAAATCTTGTGATCTCGGTTTACAAGTGGTTCTTTGCTCCTTCCTATTCGTCCGCGCACACACACGCAAACACACACAAAAGTAATCATGCGTTTGTCGAACAGCAACCTTTAGCAACAATAGTTTATGTTTTGTGTTTCTTTTGCGTGATATTTCTGGCTGCTTCTATGTTGCAATTTGCGACAATGTGTCTGATGCGCTATGTTCACCTATACTAAGGCCGCTGTGGTCGTTGTTTAGCACTAATAAAACATTATTATCATTACACATCCAGTTTCAAACAAAAACACGCCTTATTTATATCCTGAAACAATCTTGATTGACTGATTGATTTTTATTACTATGACTGTGCATCAAATGCAGGCAAAAAGGGCTGAAAGGGAATCCCCCGACTTGAGCGATGCAAGATTGGGAATAATTTGACTAAGAAACTTATCCTCACAGTGCATCATCACGTTAACGGATTATGCATAAGAAAGAAACGAGAACGTTTTTTTTTTCGCTATCTTCGTAATGTATATTCCAATTTGTTGTTGATTGTATTATTGTGAATTCTTCAGTGCGAGATTTCCGTCCTCATAGCGCAGGTACTGGACGTAGCTAGTCTCTGATGTGTAGTCTATAATTGGTAGTCCCTTGCGGATAAATGCACTTAACTTCACGTAAATACGGGCCACGAATACTACACGCGTGTCTGCGTTACACACTGTGTCACACATTGTGCATAGACACATAATGTTCCACGTGCAAAAGGCTTCCCCATCGCATACATTTTACGTGACAAACCACTTCCACACAAGTAGTCTCACGGGTTAATGAGTCGAAAGCCCCAAAGCCGATATATAAAATTCGGGAAAACACCCGTACGCACCAAAGCTACATACGCGAAGGGCCGATACGGCGTCAGTACCAGACTGTTACGCGCGAAATCGCCACGGGTGGCGCTGTCGATCAAGCGACCGCAGCGTCCTCTCGCTAGTGCACGGTGCCCATACCGTCATCGGTGACGTGGCATCATACCTCCTCATCCTCGCGGAGCTATGTTTATGCGAGTTTTTTTTTCTGGGAAACAAATTGCACACATCAAAACCTTTCGCGCTACTCGGTATAACGACACACACACTTTCATCAGATGTCTTCATCTGAAATTTTTTTGGATGGCCCTCTGTACTCCTTTAATGTAGAAGGTCTGCGCAATCAGCTACTGTTCTTTCTTCTTCTCTTTTTCTTGTTTCTTCGCGGTTCCACAACGAGTGTTGGAAACCTTTAGTGTGTTCGCGAAGTGCTGTTGAATGAAATTGTCGATCCGTCTGCTATCACACGCACAAATAACAGATAACACGCGGACGCTGTTCTCAAGGTGATAAAGGCAAGCTAGAGGTCGAAGGTAAAAGAACAAAGCAACAGGAAAAGAGTGCCTTGTAATCCTTTCCGATGACATGGTGGATCAGTCACGTAAAGTAACATGTAACCGTCTGCCGCCGTAGTACCAGGAGCCTCCGCAGTGAACGCTAGGTAATCAATTAGATCAGAGTGAATTAGATCGTCCTGTGCTCCATCTATTGAGCGGAATTGACGAAACACGGAGGGTGTTGCACCCCCTTAACCATGGTTGACTAGGAGCGTGCAATGTGGTGTAGTTAATTTTTAAGAGTGTGCCGACAAGTTCACAGCGCTCGCGGAGCATTCGTTATCATCCATGATAAGAGCACGCTATCTCACCTACGGAACGATAGAACCTCCAGCGCTGTTTATCAGTCGATTTGAGAAGGAATATCAAAGCGTCTCCTGTGGCTGTTCCTAATCTTCCGTCACCCCCGTGTGTCAACCAGGCGGATGAACACGAAATTGACAGCCGGATAGCCGAACCAAAGAGCGCATTGGTGCGCTGCTCCGCGCAAGAAATATGTAAACCGAAACCGATAAATTACTCGAAAAAATCACCAAGTGTCGATGCGCAATATTTTTCGCTTAAAGTCCCGATGCGTAAAACAGACGTTCCATAAGCGTGTGAAGTAAAAGTTAAAATGTTTATCTAATTAGTGAGCTCATGCAAATGAGCCGTTCACTACTCACTTCGTGGGCGATGTCCCAATGATCTTTACCAAAAAGAAATTTCTTCGATAGCGCTACCTGTTCACGAATTATTCAGCCGGGAGATTTTCATGAAACACCCTTCATATCGCCCATTTGTATCCCTCGCCTCGTCCACCCCAATGGACACTCTAAGAAAAAAAAAAAAAGGGCGTAATTTTACTCCTTTAGGGAACGAAATGATTGGCGCGCACACACACACACAAAAAAAAAGAAAGAAAAAGTCCCTTTTGGGATAAATACACGGGAGTAAATGAATGTCCGCGAGTGGCATTTCAAGCTCTGTTCTAAGAGTCCCGGGTACATAATTCGTGTGCATGCATGAAAATACTTGGAAGCAAACCGTCAACCGTGATATATCGATAAAATCTAGCGACATACATAGCAGTCCTATGACTGATCCAGCGACAGTTAGCGTTTCTTACTCTGTGTGGGTGGGAAATTGCTAAGTTGGCTGAGGCCTTATATGCCACCAAATTGAGCAACAGCATATATTTACGTATACTGTTGCATTCGGAAGACCATTAGCCAAGTTCGGTGACTATTTGCAGTCCTGGGGAGTAAATGTTGGGGTTAAGGGACTAAAGAGAAGGGTTGAGGATTGGGCTAGTTGGTAATGAGACATCTGAACTGAGAGCGCAAGATACTTACAAAGAACGGAGAAATAGACAGGGACTAAAATTTGGAGTAATTGGAGTCTAGGGGGACCAGGGACAGGGAAATAATAAGGGACTAAAATTGGGAGTAATTGGAGTCTAGGACACTAGAAGCTGCAACTACTCCCAGTTTTACTCCTTTTGTTCGTAGAGTGATGCAGGACTCTCCTACTTCAGAACGAATGGTACTCAGTACTCCTTCGTACGTGGAGCTCAAATAATTTCTTCGCAGCGTCAACTCGGACGGAATTTTCGTCTTGCAGTACTTCTCCAAGGTGGTCTTGAAGACGGGGTTCTCGAGCTTCGCCCTCGGTATGTTTGCTGCAACAAGTGCCGTACATAAATCGGCGTGCAGTTCACTCTACCTTCCGTCCTCAGCACAATCCTTAAGAAAGCTTTGGCGGGACGTCGACGGAAAGTCCTTTTCGCAGTTGGACTTGTGCGTGGTTGTAGCAGCATGTTGCTCTAGGTGAGATTTTTTTTTCTCGCACGGAACCTGCAAATCGCAGACCGATTCTTACGCTAGACACAAGAATGTCTTACGAAACTGAACTGCCGAATGTTTTTTTTTAAATTCTGTGTTAGCGCCGCGAAGCAACTGTGGCTATGAGCGGGGTACAGACGCGGACAGATGGAGAGAGGACAGCAGGAAGGAGTGGGGAATAGGGGTGGGGTTAGTATGCGTCCTAGGCCGACTTGAGGCGGAACTGTGCCGACATTCGTCTGAAAAGTCTTCGGAAAACCCAGGGAAAACCTCAAACAGCACAACCGGTGACAGGAAAAACTGCCGAATGTGAGCGCACGGAAGCAAACGCTGTACTTACTTGCTTTTCGCACGGCTGACAGAGCACCACAACCCCGTGAGTGGTAGCAGTTAAAACCCTCAATCCACGAATTAACCAGACTTCGCCCGGTCGCCTTTATTTTCGGCATTGTGCAGTGCTTGCGACTGTCCGCGGAGCCCACGTTGCAATGTGCCGTGCTGCGTCCACGCGCCAGGACGACCGACGACAATGGAACGCGTCGTTCTCGCTATAGTTTGGTTTTGCTCCGTGCCACTATGGTAACTAAACTTTTTGTTCCCCGACTGTACAATACTCTAGCTGCCATACTGCCACTTCTCCCACTAGCTCTGCATGCTTTGCTGGGTGGCGCGTCATGGGAGAGGTTTATGAATGCTTATCTGTGTTATTTTCGGCAGCGGTGAAGCTAATGCTAGTTGAGACTGAATATATAGCACGACATTGTCGGTCGAACGCGTCCCATGTTGTTCTTTTTCGCAAACAGGAAAAAAGGGCAGACAGAAAAAAAGGGCAGACAGAAAAAAAAGGAAAGAAAAGGATCAATTTGGGCATTTTACGGGAAAAAACAACGTTTTAGGCGCAAACGTCGAAATTGGCATTTATAGGCACAATAAGATTTTTTATATGAGATCCTTATCACTAAATTCGTGCTCTTGCATCAAAAAGTGAAATGAACGACGCGTTAAACCCAGCTTATACAACGAATGTAGCACATGCACGTGTATGACACTGTCATAGGCACTCTTAATATCAAAGAAAATGGCGACCGTTAGCCTGTTCTTCAATACTTGTAACTAGGTCGAGTATGCAGTCCATTGCGCAGCGGGACTTCCGGAACCCTTCCATGCAGTCCGGAAGGAGCCTGTTTGACTCCAGGTACCATTCGACTCTGTTGAGAATTAAACGCTCCATTATCTTACATATGCAGCTCGTCAGACTGATCGGGCGGAAGGAACCCAGCTCTCGTGGAGACTTGCCTGGTTTCAAGACTGGAATGATGTGCGACGTCTTCCAGGATTCAGGGAGGACACCTTCACGCCAGCTCTTTTAACATCAAGTTCAACGCCAAAGGGCCAAAGCTGGCAATCGCTTTGTAGGTAATCCCATCCGGGCCCGGTGCAGAGCGTTTCCTACACGAACAAATGCCTGCTTCCAACTCCCATAGCGTAAAGTCTGTGTCCACTGTACCATTGCTGCTTCCATGAACTGCAGCACTTAACTCTTGACGTGCCTTGACCACTGATTCCACGCAGACGTTGCTAAACGATGAGGCAGATGGGCTGAGGACTAACTGACAGAACTGGTCCGCTAGAGATCGTTCATGCAATCCGCTGTGCAGGGCGAGAGCCTGAAAAGGGTTCACTTAAGTAACAGGGGTGCCCAGACTCTTGGCAATATGCAAATCCCTGTAGCCGGTGTGGAGCGAGTTAGTGACGCACCTAAGCGCCTCCACGACTGACGAGCTAGCCGCGCCAGATGACGTCGAATGATCCCACAAGGTTTGCAGGCTTCGTTGTAGTGGACGTACTCCCTTGTTCTGCGGAACAGTCTTTCTGCTCGCCGACGGATGGAGCGAAATCTCTCGAATTCAATGGCCACAGCACTATATCGCGAAGGTGCAGTGATTGACTTCGTCGACATGGTCTTTGCATTCGGCTATTGTAGTGCTGAGCTCGTCAAATGAGGTGACACTGTGCACCTTTGCCTCCATCCCATTTTTGACCTGACACCAATCAGTAACGTTAACCTTGCGCGTTAGCATTTGTCCCTGAGGGAAAGAAATTTGAACAAAGGCATGGCCACTTCCCATAGCATCGTAGCTCACCATACAGGAGTATTGGATGAGGAAAACAGCGCGAGCATAATGAAATGTCCAAACAGTTGCTATATGTCGGCCCACGAAAGAATGTCGGAGATCCATCATTGAGTACGGTGATGCCCATATCTTCTACTATCTTTTCTAACAACCTTCCGCGTCCATTTGTAAGCTCGCTTCCCCATAGTCTACTACGCGCGTTGAAATCTCCGCAGACAATGTACGGCTCTGGTAGCGATGCAAACAAGTCCAGGAATTGTTGCTCAGTGATTGCAACACAGGGCGCAGCGTAGCAGCTTACCACAGTTATAGTCTGTGATCCCAGAAGAACAGAGCATACGACGTACTCAAACTGATCATCCGTGGACGTTTCGATGAAGTCATGCACAATATTCCTCAGTATGCAAAGCATCGCGCGGCCGCTGTCCCCGGGGCGTTGAGGCTGATGAACATAGTTCGAGCTACGCACAGTGCAGGGCACTCGTGGGTCGTTCAACGTTACCACCGCAGCCCATTATTTAGGACAGGGCGTGCGCTGTTTGCGGGCGATGGAACGAAAAAGAAAAGTAGAAGGAACACAGCAGGAACATTCCGAGATGTGTCGCCTTGACCACATCGCCGGGGCTCTGGCAAAGTCACGAATAAAAAAAAAAGGGTCCCCCCCTTTCTCTTAACGGCGCACATGAGTGCCAGACGAACGGAGTTGGTCTCACGACGGGTCTGGTGACGACCTGTTATTTCTTTGGGGCTCCGAAGCGCCTGGGTGCCCCTTTAAAAGTTCTTTAATTCATCATTTTACCGCTGACACCATTAAAAAAAAAAAAAACACTGAACGGTCGCGTTTTACATTGACGTCTTCACCAGCCATTTCTTGCCAGATAGTTCGCACTGTCTTTCTAACTACAACATCTACACTGACATCAGGGAGAGGGTGATTAGATTTTGATTTCACCTGACTGGCGAGAGGATAACAGAGATCACAGTGAGAGGGTGATTCACATTACTGCGTCCACGGCCGCGTCTTAGGTTGTGCCTTCGTTCCATCCTGAAGGATGTTCCGTTGCAATGATTCGCTGTAGTGCGTAACCGTGTAGGAACGAGGAAATATCTCTTCATGCAACCTACGCCGTCGGCAAAATCCGCCTAATGCTTGCAAGGCATGAGCGAGAGAGACAAACGAGAGGACCAGGAAAGCGCGAAATGCCAGAAATAAAGATAACGGACGGCGATAACGACTCGCCTACTACAAATATTAGACGTTTGCAGCAGTAGCAATACCTTGCCTTTTGCTTCAACGCAAAAATCAAACGACGCTGAATGCTGCTGAGCTAAGAAACCACAGTAGCAAAATTTAGAACATTCCGCAAAAGTGCAGTAGAGAAAAATGTAAACACCATCACCGTCCCTTTCATATTTTCTGAACAACGCGTCCTGGAGAAGCCAGTCCCGAGTGGCTCGGGACTAACATTTCAATTTTTTTCCTTTCACATATCAAATCACCGTCACCACGTGGCCTTTCAGCCCTGTTTGCGGGATAGTCGTCATAGGCATTGCAAAGATGAAAAAGCGATTGTGGTGGTCCTGTTTCGACCAAAGTAATGCAAATACTACTACCATACGCTACTCTCTTTTTAGGGCGAACTGTCAACGTATCAAGCGCTAAAATTGAGGAGGGAAAGCGGCGACAGTTCAGGCACCCCAAGTGTCAACAGACTGTCACGAGCTACACTCCACCGCCATCTTAATTCGAGACGTTGACATGTCAACAGTTTTTTTTAGCCGAACAACCTTTCAAATGCTGTTATTCCCACACACGGAAAGAAGAAGTACTCACACTCTTATTGTGTTCCCGCCACCGCGGTGTCTGACATTCAAACCGCCCGCATGATCAATCCCACAAACACACACTTTCGCGCGATCGTCATATATGCTATACGACCCCAGGCCAACATCAACACACGTTCTACGTACCTTAATCTCTCCAAGTAAGCGGAACTTTCCTTCGACTCCAGCGTGGACGTGTTTCAGCACATCGTCACCCACTGTACTTCACCCAAAAGGACTCAAAACAATGCTACACGTGGTGAGACGCCCAGACAATAATCGCAACCACGACGCGTCACTCGCGTGCACCGGCGAGCACCTGAAGGCCAGAGTTCTGCCAAACCGGTTTCACCCCCTCGCTCAGAGCCCCTCACCTCTACAACAAAAAAACAAAAAGAAGAAGGAAAAAAAAAAAGCGTCACAGGTGCCTGCAGCAAGTGGCAATCCGTTTGTCAGGTATCCACATGGTCGCTCTCGTGATGTTCGACGTGCGCTGATGTGTCACAGCGGCCTCGCTTTTTGTAGCAGATGACAGGGGAGTTCCAAAACGTATGCTGCACACGACTCTCAAAAACGCGCACCAGCATAACTGAGGTCGGAATCACGGCTCGCTGGCGACAAGCGGGCGTGCGGAAACTTCACGAAATCACGCACTTCTCGGCCTGCACCCTGCCCCGCATAAAAAGAGAAAAGCAAGAGAGAGCGAGTTCGTTGTATAGCACACCGCCTTTGTCACGTGACTCTCTCACGCGACCCTTTTGAGCGAAGGAAAGGCCCGTCCGTCGTTTAGCAACCCTCTCTCTCTCTACCGTTTTATTTGGTTCTTGCGGCATGCATGTGCCCTTCCCCCTCCCCAATAAAAGGTCCAAATTTATTTAATTCCCACTAGGAGCGCTCCGACATCCTCTTTTTTTTCTCTCTCTCTCTCGCGCGCAGAGGGGTCTGTATCTGATTGCCACGTTGCTTATCGGTGAGTGCATGTACCTGTTATCATGAACCTTTGATCGTTGCCCCGGAGAGGGGAGACACTTGTCGATAATTCACTTTCGGTCCTCCTCGGTCGCGGAAATTGATTATAGGCGAATAGGCTTCAAGAAATGTCCCCGTAGGTTGTTGGTTGCCCCGGCGACAAGTGTTGCAAGGAAGTACACAAAAGCAGTGCCAGCTGTGCGTGCAGCAACAAGTACTGTGCGTCATTTTCCAGCCCTCAGTCACGGGTTGCAGACGTGTCGTCATTTTTGGAATGTTATGGATCACGGCCTTGCGATGTGCAGCTTTCGGTGCGTTCCAAAACAAACCCTCCCCAAGCAGCACAATGTACTGAAAGTCGAGTGCAATGGGGGTGGCCGGTATGTCTGATCAATGTTCTTTAGTTTCGCGAGTCGGTTCAAGGCCTTCCACCTATCCGTCCACCCCTGTCGCACTCGACTTTCAGTACATTGTGCTGCTTGTGTCGAGTCGAATACGTCACATGACTGAGTTGTACCATGTGACCACAGAGTACGCGCCCGGTCGAGTAGCTTTGGGAACGCATGGGGGACTCCGACCGAGTTAAGATGGAGGCCGGTGTCATCACCGCTCTCATCTCGCGCGCGTCAGATTTATTTTACAGAGACTACGATAACGACGACTGGGAATATATTGTGAGCTGTTTACAGGAGTCACCATGCCCCGTTGGACATAGTTGAACTCTGTCTTGTCGGCCCAGTGGGCATTTGGCTTCTTCAGCACTTTGCGTATGTAGTCACTTACTGTACAGTTACATTCAGAGGTTGCTTGTCTGGTAGTATTTCTTCCAAGACACTGCAGAATTATTCTTAAGCCCCTCTATTGGAGAATGAAAGGGAAAAGCAGCTGACATTATCGTCATTTATTTGTGAATGTTTTGTGGGATGGAAGACTTCACGTACCATTAGCTACCCCAAATGCATGAAGTGGATACATCCCGTTGCATTTGGTAGTCAAAAGAAACAACAAAGAAAAATGTTAACATCATGACGACAGAAGATGAAAAATACGAAAGGTGGAAGCTGCTGGTTGGAATCCTGGAACTGAGGTAGTGGGGCGGGCGTGGTTAGGGTCACGGAAATGTCCGCGGCGTTGGAGTCGAATGTGAGCTGAACGGCTGAAACAAAACACGTAATCAGAGCGCGATAAAGCAGTTCTGATAGTACGCGTATCGTGAAGCGCGCAAAAGCCTCCTGTTTCATTCATCTTGAAAGAAGTCTGAGCTTGGGCGAAAAGACGGGAAATTCGTGACAGAGTTCTGTCGTGTTGTCCCTTCCTTCCACAGCTCATCATTTATCCAAGTTGCACCCAAGCTTTTATCCACTAGCTAGCCTGCGCCTATGGTACGTATTTTATCTGCAGCCTGTTCACACGAATGTACCGACAAACCATCTTACAACTGTTAAGGTAAAGGAAGAAAAGTAAAATTCCATTTAAAATCCCATTTCCGACACACGCACACAAAAGTAATAATAATAATAATGCTGGTCAGTATAATAGCCCTTGCTCCTAATATAGTTTTGAACGTTTCACATAGAGTTGTGCCTTTACAAGGACCACGTGGCTACAAGGCAGTGAAACAAATAAACATTGCAGGGCAGCTGTTAGTGAACATATATGCTAAATAGATAATAGAAAAGCAACGTACATTAAGGCAAAATAGAAAAGCGCACCAGCGAGACTCACTTTGTCCTGGGAAATGTATCCGGCTCACATGTCTTTGGACGTTCGCTTGGTCCTCAAAAACCATGTAGCACAATCAGCATCGGAACAGTGTTGCCATTCCGGTGTCCAATTGTGTATTGATAACCCGTCGTGGAGATCCAGGCTTTTCGACAACCACAGGTTCAGCTGGTTTGGATACCGCGCTTTCGCGGAAAAGAGCAGACGACAGAAGCATGACGTCATTACTCGAGCGAACCTTCCCTGACAGGCCTTCGGAGGAGAGTTGAATCGAGTTAACTCTTTGGTTACTCCACCTTGTATTGGAACGCGGGTAGTGACGTCATTGAGTTACTCGACCCGGTTTTGGAACGGCGCTTCGGGTAGAGAGCTACTCCCGAGTTGACTCGAGTAGGTTTTGGAACGCACCCTTTATTTCTTCAGCATTTGCGGCTTCGAACTACAAACGACTTGTAGCGCAAAAATAGTACTAGTTACAAATAGTACTAGTACGGGATTTTACGTCACGAGACAATTATGACAACGAGTGAGGCAACAGTAGTTTGTTGATTCAGTTTGTTCGTCTGAAGGCGCCCTGCGGCACTTTTACTGAAAATCGTGCTCGCTGACCCTTGCGCGTGAAGAATGCCGTTTTCATGTCGTGAAGAATGTCGTTTTTTGCCGAACATCAGCAGATATAACGATGATGCCATGAGGTGATCATTTGCGCCGTTGTCTCCATGTCGAATGGAAAATGTAACATCGCCTCGGTATGCGTTGTCACACTACTGTAGGGAACAGGACGTTCTTTGTGAGGGGCGACAGGCGTGCAACTACATGACAGCAGTGAAGGTACTAGCATTTTCATGTGTGCGCGGCGGCAATGAAGAGGAGGAACATCCCTCGGGAGAGCATCCCTTATAAACGAACAAATAAAAACAATAGAAGCTAGCCTGGGATATTGCGAAAACTATTCTTCACAACCGTTGCAATATCTGCATGTATACCATATATATAGTTTCCGGCTCATAGCGTGCACCGATGGTAAGGCACACCAACCGAAAATTATAAGAAAAAAAAACAAAAAAAAAACGCACAAGCTCTGTGCTTACGCTCGGAAAACAACGAAGCATCACGTTGAGATAGATTATCCCGTGATAATAATTCGTGATTTTGCGTCTCAAGAGAACTATGATCATGGGCGACACCAGAGTTAATAGTGCGCCGAAATCTCAGTACAGAGCACACTGTATATAGAAGACTGCGTGTCCAAGCAACTTGGCGACCACCCAGCTCATACCAAGACAACTCACACCTGAACAACTCATACCACACTGAACTCATATCAGAACAACTCATACCAAGACAACTTATACCGGGACCACTCATACCAGGACAACTCATACCACACTCAACTTTTTTTTTCTTTTTGCGGGAGGAGGGGATTGTTTTGGGGAATTAGCTTTTCAAACTCAACTCAAGCCACGCCAGGCAATGCCATATCACACACACAAAAAAAAAAAAAAAAGCCACAGAATTTCACTTATACTGAAGGCAATGTGAGAATTCCACAAATGTCATACCGAAGCGCACTGAAGGATTTGAAATGAAATCAAATCGAAATTGTCCCACATTATTGTCGTCGTGTAGAACTCTTCTGAGTTTTTCATAGTACATCTGGTTGGTTGCAAGAATATGAGGCTTATCCCTCATTGACCTTAATTGTATCCAGACCGAGAAGCCGTTCTGGAGAATCGGACTGGTTCACTGGACGTGGAGGCTGTTGTTTAGTTCTTCCCACCGTTCTACTAAAGTTCTACAAGTCTGTCTGGCCATGCCCAGGCAGCACACCGATGTTGGGCTGACAGCGGCCCAGTGTTCGTTTGCCGACACCTATCATGTCAGCCCAACATCCGTTTTGAAACATCCCCCGAGGTCGGGCTAACATCACAGCTGTACACAGGGCCGATGTCACAATGAGGCAGTGGGCCGATGTCAGTTGTGGATGAGCGACCGATGGCGGGCCGATACCTCTGTGATCGTGGCTCTCGGAGGATCCTCTGACTTTTGTCGCAGTTTGGACTATGCACTACGTATAATTTGTGAGATGTACCAGAAGTGTGTGAGCTACGTGTGCTCAAATTGTTTATCCCAAGCAGCACGTACCCCGATGTGCTCCTGCCGACAACCCCGATATCGCCCAACATACACTTTGCAACACCGCCCAGAGTTGGGCAGATATCATTTGGACATGCTGCCGATGTCATTTCGACATGCTACCTATTTGTGACCGACGTTGTGCCAACATAATTTTATATTTGTATTCGTGTGTTGGCGATCGTAACTACCATTGTTTCTTACTCCTTTCATTTTCTGATGGTTTCCTTTGTTCCTCGTATTTCCCGTGGCGGACAATGAGCGCGGCGTTACAGAAAGCAAGACGAAAAATAGTTTAAAAGCTCCTATAGGACCACGAAGTGCAAGAAGCTTTCAAAAGGAACCGGCATTCCTTTCAAAGCGAAAACAGATACTATATATTTCATGTCTTACGAGCTTCCGCAAATTCGAGAGCCCTGCTCGTCTCGGAATCAAAATGCTGGAGGTGACGTGTCTCAGTTTAATTCGCTCAAGCATACAAACGAGGCTCAAGTGAGGAATTGCTTCGAATGGTAACTCGACATGAACGTAACGAATGTGTTTCCTACTTGCTTTTGGCGCGGGACACCAAGTAAGTCGATGGAAAGCCAGTGTCAGCGTCATGTCGTTGGCTTCGGTCAACACCGAGCCGACATTGCCAACTTCAGCGTGATATCGGTCGCAAGTTGGCAGTGTCGGCTAGATGTCGCGTTTTCCCATCAACATTGAGCCGACATTGCCAACTTCTGTCGTACATCGGTCACAAGTTGGCAGTGTCGGGGATATGTAGGGCCGACATGCCCAACTTGCTGCTGATATCGGCCCGATCTCGTGTGTTGCCTGGGTGATGAAGAATGGGTTGCTAGTCCTTGACTGGCACTAGGAGCCCCAACGCATCGCGAAAACAACGCCTGGAGAATAGGGTTGCCACCTTTCGGAGTGAGAAACACCGGCTGAGGTATAGAGGGAGATGAGGAAAGGCCCGTGGGAAAGGGAAAGTGTGTGAGGAACGTTCTAGCTGGCTCGACACAACCACCAACAGCTTTGCACAACCGCTGCTCTTGTCCCCTCCGAACACAAGACGTAATGGATAACAATGATAATAATAATAACAATGCATATAATCATAATAATGAATAACTAAGAAAACGACTGGTGACCGCGGAGTTGGGTCTGTGCTCCAGATTTATTCAAGCTGTAGTGGAATGTTGAAGGGAAATCCCCGTAGAAGCCCTTATGAAAGGTCTTGAGTCACAAATACCGGCAAAAGGCTGCCGGTATCACCTTCCTACCGGCAACCGGCGCGCAAATAGCCGGCCGTGCCGGTATAATACCGGCCTGGTGGCAACCCTACTGGAGAAGCGTGCCAATGAACACATTGCGAATAGTGTGTCATTGCCCTGTGTTTCCATGTGCACTACTGGTGGCTGACCGTTTCGGCTGGCCCAAACAAAGACAAAATTTAAACCCGGCATTAATTTTTTGATGTTCTCAACTTACCCATAGGGTGGGGTAACTTGATGAAAATATGTAGCCTGCCATTTTTGGATCGTAGGAAATAAATATTTGGTTTAGCACCACAGTAATTTGTGGATTATTTCTCAAAGGTTTGGGGATTCAGTTAACGAATTATGGTACAATTTAGGCGATTATTCTGACTGCTATTAACAAAATAGTTCAACTGTCTTCAACATAGACCACCTTACCCTATTTGCTTTTCTTTTTATAATTTGGGGGTTACGTGGGGAGACAACTGAGATCATGAGCGACACCACAGCGGTCTGTCTGTGGATTGCTTTTGCCCACCTGAGGGTTCTTTAACGTGCGATGAAAGCTCATCACACGGCACCCCGTATTTAACGTCCCTCGCGGAAGACGGCGTGTCTAAGCAACATGTACCCTGCCACCAGGTTGCTGGCGTCCTCGGCCGGGTTCGAACCCGCGATCAGAAGGCGA
Source organism: Ornithodoros turicata (assembly GCF_037126465.1). Taxonomy (NCBI): domain Eukaryota; kingdom Metazoa; phylum Arthropoda; class Arachnida; order Ixodida; family Argasidae; genus Ornithodoros; species Ornithodoros turicata. The sequence goes on along the minus strand of NC_088201.1, from coordinate 64,425,852 downwards.
ACACGCTACCGACTGAGCCACCGAAGCCGGTATACCCCTATTTGCTGCTTGCGGTTGATTTTATTATCCTGGAGTATACAAGTTGCTTTTCTAATTGTCTAAGATGGAACGACTCACTGCTCACAAGCTGTTATTGCTCATCCCAGACAGTGCTTGTGTTACCCGTGCATGCTGTCCAGTCTTCCACCATTTGAAATGCGGGAATGATTGGTCATCTGATATTTGTGTAAAATCTGGATTAATCGGAGAATAAATGTATGTTTCCGCAATGCATCGTGAGCAATGAAGTATCTGGCATCCGTCTGCACGGATAACTGCGTCATCAACTTGTTAGGGAGGACTGTTTTGGATGACAGACTGAAGAAGGCTGTATGGAAGTAAATGCTGTAAATGCTGTATGTTAAAGGACCAGCCCACTGGTCCTTTAACCATCATTTTAGAGTCTAGCGTATTTTCGCTTTTAGTTAGAAGTAATGCCATATTTTCAGTCATTCGATTATTAAAAATTAAGTCTGCGCGAAAAATACCTATTTGAGAGCAGTATACGAATGAACACTCAAAGCGGAGAGAGGAAGAATGGATGACAGAGCAACAACAACAACAATAAATGATGACGATGAGATGGGGTGTTTCACCACGGTGGTGCGGTACCGTACCCTATTGCACGGGAACATTATGTGAAGATGATGAAGGAAGGACGAAAACACAAGAAAGAACTAAAGCGTCTGGAGCAATCCAGTGGACGACAGGAAGTCCATGAACAGGTGAAGAACCCGACGATGGAGCACAGGATCTTCATAGGGGCCAATGAGTTCAGCTAAGGTGAGCGGCCTCTTGCTGATGCGGGCAAGCTCATCACACAATGTCCGCCTTTGCGGGCAGTAGAGTGAACATTCCATAAGAATGTGCTGGGCGGTCGCCACGACACCGCAGGTGGAACAGAGGCCCGTGTCACAGCATCAGATCATACACTTGGATTGCGGGGTGAAAGCAACATTGAGCCGGAGTCTACGCAGGAGGGAGGTAAAACGGCGTAGGAGACGGGCAGGGAAAGAAAACGACAGATTTGGGTCTACCGAATGCATTAGAGATTGAGCCGTGATGTCCCGGCGCAATTCCTGCAGAGCCAGGGGTTGAAACCATGCAGTTAGTAAGGCCCTTCTGTCGCCTCTCGAGAGCATAATGGGCACGGCTGTCGGGGACTCGTGGTCAGCCGTTGCTGCTCTGTCAGCCTCCTCATTGCCTCTTAGACCGCAGTGACCTGGAATCTACTGCAGGGATATATGATGACCTTCATCATGTACACGCCGAACTTGGTGGAGAATGTCTATCACGATGGCGGCTAGAGACCCACGAAGCCCCATGGTTGACACACATTGCAGAGCAGCCCGCGAATCGGTGTATACCACCCAGGCACGCTGAGGAAGTTGGGAGATCTGCTGTAGAAACAGTAGAATGGCATACAGCATCCGCCGATGTTGATGACGTACGATGTGACAAACGACATCCACGTGCGACTGCATTTGATGGGACAAAAAAAGCACATGACGAACCATCCCATGTGGAAGATCCATCAGTGAAGACAGCAGTGTGGTCAGGATATTTAAGGTGCATCATGTCCGCTGCCAACTGCCGAAGAACTAAAGGTGGCACTTGATGCTTTGGAACCTTGAGGCCAGGGACAGATAGGGAGAATGATGTGAGCGGAAGCGACCACGGAGGGGTCGTGGGAACTGTTGGGTGGATTATGAACGGAGGAAGCTTGGGCCTCACTTTCATTGGGCACTTCAAGACAGCACTTTGGCTTCGCCGATAAATTTTTGCTAGAAGGGGATGACGACGGTGGTGCGTTCTGAGGCGCAGGTAATGGCGAATGGTTTCCATCTGCCGTAGGATTTCTATCGGTAGCTCACGGGCTTCGGCTATCACCATTCGAGTTTCCGCGGCTCTCGGCACACCAAGACAGAGTGAACAGTCATCGCGATACAAATGTTGTTTTTAACCGTGGATGCGACAAACTGTGAATACAGAAAAACAGTGCCTTGATTAAACGCCATGCTTGTCTATTGGGAGTTCCAGAACTAATACGTTTGCATGTTCGACGAGCGCAATGCATGACGTTTCGTTCTTTAAATGATTCTCGAGAATGTTTCGCTTTACCTTCCGGTGGGTGTAAAAGTAAAACCTCGTATATCTTATCTTTCACTCGTTTCATTAACACTTTTACGGTATGCTGCCCAAATCAGAGAGTAAAATGCTAATCAGCATATGTACTTTCCACTTGAACGTTGATATTGATTGATTGATTGTTGTCGACAGTGAGCCGAGTCGTACTTGTCAAGCGTGATCGATGATGATGTATGTGAGTGCTGTCACACATAATCTATTTGTAAGTGTGAAGAGCAAACTTCTGGATTTTTTTGTTTTGTTTCTGGCTGCGGCGTGTTCCGCAACGAATAAAATGAGCTCCTGCGAAAGCAAGACGGGCGTGGCTGACCTGCAACGCGCGCACGAGGCCTGTATTCCGCACACTTTTCAAAAATCCTCAACTCCCGGAAATGAGCGCATCGCAGAATGAGAGAACGTCGTGACGTAGCCCATTCATTTGGCACGTGACTCGTGACGTTGCTGCAACTTTTTGTGCTACCTGGGTTACCACAGCGAAAGCACCGGCGCAAGCCGCCCATCCCCACTAAGGACAGTTCACGGAGCAACCTCACGGTGGCGACACTGTTCGATCTCGAGGCGAATTTAAATGTGTGAGGGCATGGAGTGGCCCATCGCCTCTTCGTACCTATTTGCTTTTCTTTTTATAATTTGGGGGTTACGTCGCGAGACAACTGAGATCATGAGCGACACCACAGCGGTCGGTCTGTGGATTGCTTTTGCCCACCTTAGGGTTCTTTAACGTGCGATGAAAGCTCATCACAGGGCACCCCGTATTTAACGTCCCTCGCGGAAGACGGCGTGTCTAAGCAACATGTACCCTGCCACCAGGTTGCTAGCGTCCTCGGCCGGGTTCGAACCCGCGATCAGAAGGCGAACACGCTACCGACTGAGCCACCGAAGCCGGTACCCCTATTTGCTGCTTGCGGTTGATTTTATTATCCTGGAGTATACAAGTTGCTTTTTTAATTGTCTAAGATGGAACGACTCACTGCTCACAAGCTGTTATTGCTCATCCCAGACAGTGCTTGTGTTACCCGTGCATGCTGTCCAGTCTTCCACCATTTGAAATGCGGGAATGATTGGTCATCTGATATTTGTGTAAAATCTGGATTAATCGGAGAATAAATGTATGTTCCCGCAATGCATCGTGGGCAATGAAGTATCTGGCATCCGTCTGCACGGGTAACTGCGTCATCAACTTGTTAGGGAGGACTGTTTTGGATGACAGACTGAAGAAGGCTGTATGGAAGTAAATGCTGTGAATGCTGTATGTTAAAGGACCAGCCCACTGGTCCTATAACCATCATTTTAGAGTCTAGCGTATTTTCGCTTTTAGTTAGAAGTAATGCCATATTTTCAGTCATTCGATTATTAAAAATTAAGTCTGCGCGAAAAATACCTATTTGAGAGCAGTATACGAATGGACACTTAAAGCGGAGAGAAGAAGAATGGATGACAGAACAACAACAACAACAACAATAAATGATGACGATGAGATGGGGTTTTCACCGCGGTGGTGCGGTACCCTACCCTATTGCACGGGAACATTATGTGAAGATGATGAAGCAAGGACGAAAACACAAGAAAGAACTAAAGCGTCTGGAGCAATCCAGTGGACGACAGGAAGTCCATGAACAGGTGAAGAACCCGACGATGGAGCACAGGATCTTCATAGGGGCCAATGAGTTCAGCTGAGGTGAGCGGCCTCTTGCTGATGCGGGCAAGCTCACCACACAATGTCCGCCTTTGTGGGCAGTAGAGTGAACATTCCATAAGAATGTGCTGGGCGGTCGCCACGACACCGCAGGTGGAACAGAGGCCCGTGTCACAGCATCAGATCATACACTTGAATTGTGGGGTGGAAGCAACATTGAGCCGGAGTCTACGCAGAAGGGAGGTAAAACGGCGTAGGAGACGGGCAGGGAAAGAAAACGACAGATTTGGGTCTACCGAATGCATTAGAGATCGAGCCGTGATGTCCCGGCGCCATTCCTGCAGAGCCAGGGGTTGAAACCATGCAGTTAGTAAGGCCCTTCTGTCGCCTCTCGAGAGCACAATGGGCACGGCTGTCGGGAACTCGTGGCCAGCCGTTGCTGCTCTGTCAGCCTCCTCATTGCCTCTTCCACCGCAGTGACCTGGAATCCACTGAAGGGATATATGATGACCTTCATCATGTAGACGCCGAACTTGGTGGAAAATGTCTATCACGATGGGGGCTAGAGACCCACGAAGCCCCATGGTTGACACACATTGCAGAGCAGCCCGCGAATCGGTGTATACCACCCAGGCACGCTGAGGAAGTTGGGAGATCTGCTGTACAAACAGTAGAATGGCATACAGCATCCGCCGATGTTGATGACGTACGATGTGACAGACGACATCCACGTGCGACTGCATTTGATGGTACAAAAAAAGCACACGACGAACCATCTCATGTGAAAGATCCATCAGTGAAGACGGCAGTGTGGTCAGGATATTTAAGGTGCATCATGTCCGCTGCCAACTGCTGAAGAACAAAAGGTGGCACTTGATGCTTTGGAACCTTGAGCCCAGGGACAGATAGGGAGAGTGATGTGAGCGGAAGCGACCACGGAGGGGTCGTGGGAACTGTTGGGTGGATTATGAAGCTTGGGCCTCACTTTCATTGGGCACTTCAAGACAGCACTTTTGCTTCGCCGATAAATTTTTGCTAGAAGGGGATGACGACGGTGTTGCGTTCTGAGGCTCAAGTAATGGCGAATGGTTTCCATCTGCCGTAGGATTTCTATCGGTAGCTCACGGGCTTCGGCTATCACCATTCGAGTTTCCGCGGCTCTCGGCACACCAAGACAGAGTGAACAGTCATCGCGATACAAATGTTGTTTTTAACCGTGGATGCGACAAACTGTGAATACAGAAAAACAGAGCCTTGATTAAACGCTATGCTTGTCTATTGGGAGTTCCAGAACTAAGGGTACATTTATGCTGCAGCATCGCTGCTCGCTGCTCGCTGCAGCTTCAAGCACATCGCTGCTCGCATAACCGCTAGGGTGCGTTTACCCTGCAGATTGCTCAAGATGCTGCTCGCTTTCGCTATATCAGTCGCCTAGCAGCGTTCACTGTGGAAGGATGGAAACGAGGAAAAGTGGGAAGGAGGAAACCGACTTCATCACAACCAATCGCAGGTCGGATTTCAAGACGCCAGTCATCAATGATACCAGGAAGACAAACATGTTTACATTCCTAGGTGCAGCGAGCAGAGCGGCAAGCAGCGGCGAGGATAAGCGAGCAGCCAGGCTGCAGGGTAAATGCACCAGCAGAAAGCTCTGTGTTTGACCTGTCATCGCCAGAAGTCAAGTAGTCCCCGGGCATGTTCAAACGTGTTTGGCAGCATTGTTGTGGCGATGATCATGGCGTGCATCTTTGGCAAGCAGCGATGCTGCAGCATGAACGCGCCCACAGAGATACATGTGTTTGTTTCGTCATCGCCAAACAGCGATGTGCCATGTGCCAGCAGCGATGTTGCAGCATAAATGTACCCTAATACATTTGCATGTTCGACGAGCGCAATGCATGACGTTTCGTTCTTTAAATGATTCTCGAGAACGTTTCGCTTTACCTTCCGGTGGGTGTAAAACTATAACCTCGTATATCTTATCTTTCACTCGTTTCATTAACACTTTTACGGTATGCTGCACAAATCAGAGAGTAAAATGCTAATCAGCATATGTACTTTCCACTTGAACGTTGATATTGATTGATTGTTGTCGACAGTGAGCCGAGTCGTACTTGTCAAGCGTGTGATCGATGATGATGTATGTGAGTGCTGTCACACATAATCCATTTGTAAGTGTGAAGAGCAAACTTCTGGATTTTTTTGTTTTGTTTCTGGCTGCGGCGTGTTCTGCAACGAATAAAATGAGCTCCTGCGAAAGCAAGACGGGCGTGGGTGACCTGCAACGCGCGCACGAGGCCTGTATTCCGCACACTTTTCAAAAATCCTCCACTCTCGGAAATGAGCGCATCGCAGAATGAGAGAACGGAGAGAACGTCGTGACGTAGCCCATTCATTTGGCACGTGACTCGTGACGTAGATCGGCTCAGCTCAAGCCAACACCACCTATAGTCAGTGCCAACATAAGTCATACACTTGACCACGCCCCCCCCCCCCCCCCCCCCAGAAACGCTCCGCGCGCGCTAATGTGGTGCGGCGCGGCCAAGTAGGCACTGGGAGAGAGTCGGCACTACATCGCGAAGCGGGGGCGTCGTGCAAAGGCTGGTAGCCAATCGCAGGGCCCTTCCTTAAGTTGTCACTGACTATAGATAGAGAAAGCCTGCGCATTGCCTCCTCTCCCTCTTTCAATTAAGAGTCAGAATTCGTCTGCTATTGCGATTCACCGTTCTGCGAATTCAAGAACCCGCAAATGATTGCAGCTCCCCTGGAACCTGCAGACCTAAATATTTAGACAAAAAGCGCAAGACGCTTTCCAGAAAATCAGTTTTGAGAAAGATTGAGACCGTTTTGCACTTTATTTGCAAGTTTTCCCATTTAGTAAGCGGGGGCGTTCAATCACAACTCGCAGACGACAGTGGTTCCTCTACATGACCACGACCGCTGAAAGCACGTTCGTGATTGGCTACGGCCGTTGAAAACACGATCCTGATTAGCTGACTCTTAATTGTTACGTCACGTCGACGAGCGCGCAGGCTTTCTGTATCTAGGTGGTGTTGGGATAAGCTGCGCGTGAGCTGAGAAGAACGAAAGAAGAAAGACACGGAGACCTTTCGACGTCACGCGAGGATCGTGTCGGTCGTTGAGCTTGAGTTTGTCGGTCGTCCGTAGCTGTTTCTCCGAGTGTTTTTGTAAATTTGATTGCGCAGGTATGATCCACCGCAGGGGAGCGAAAATATTTTGCATAGTGACTCCTGATGGGCAGCTTGAGGAATGATACAGGGTTTCGAGCCACGTTAAATGTCGCCTTATTACTCCTTCAAAGTGGAGCCAATGTTGAGGCCAGGCGCTGTGGATAGGAGAGTCCTTACAACTTCTAATTCCTCTCCTCCTAATTCCCCTTGAGACACAAGAGGTAGGGAAAAAATAATATGTCGTGCCACGTTGTCAGAGAAATTGAGAAAGAGGGTGATTCAGAAGCCGTTGAGCGAGTTCTGCAGGAAAGCCAACAAGAAGTGTCTCCGGCCCGTCGGCGTCTCACTGACGCCGATAGATCGCTGGGTAAATACGTATCAAGAGAAAGAGAGATACTTCCGTATTTGCTTTGGCGTTGCGGCCGGTCGCGAACATGGGAACGTATTGGTATAGGGTCTCCTCTTTGCGTTCCCTCCTCGACCACGTGGCGTCGCCGGTTCGTGATGTCTGTGATTCCACTAAGATGGTGTAGCATGCTGGTGTCACATCTTTCATTTCGTGTTTTCTTTTTCGATTATACTTGTTCCGAGTTCGATCCGCGCCTCTTTTTTCCTCTCCTTTTGTTGTGACATTAATCTCTATACCAAGCGCCGTTATACAGCTGTAAGAGTAAGAGAGCTGTGTAATAAATAAGAGAAGAAGCTGCAATGACGCAAGGTTGAGGGTAATGTCGAAATAGGCTTGCCGTTGTTTGGCCACACGCGAATTGGCATTGTCACGACTATAGCACAAAAAAAAGAAAGAAAGAAGGATGAAGGGGTGAACGTTAGCTATGTACAAGATGAATGAGACCGGTGAGGCCAAAGTGCACTGTGGATGGAAGGTACGCAGAGGGGTCTTTGCGCAAGGCCCATTTCTTGGAGAAAACGCACGAGCGAGTTTTTGTACATAGTTCTGCGTAAGAACCTCCGGGGGTAATGGATGTTCGCCAATCTGCCAGTCCTGGAGCGTGCAAGATAGGTTTCTCGCATAGTGTTGTATGTGCGGCATTCTTTCAGGCTATGTTTGACGGTTCCAGGTTGATGACAGTGACCGCAGCTGGCATCATTCCTAGAGCCGATCTTGAGTAATTGCGAGTTGGCCAACGCAGCAGCATCGTCAGCGGTGTTGGATGGTGGTGGTGACGAAAACTGACATCGTCAGCAGTTCCACAAAGCAGAAGGCCCTGGCCAATCTCCCTTTGCGGCTCCACCATCGTTGGTACCCAAAGTAAATAAAGAGTAAGAGATCTTCTCGTTCGGAGGAAGACGCAACGGTTGCCCGCGCCAGAGGCGGCAAAACAATTTGTTCCGCACGATATGCAACATGTAATGTCACAAACGTGGACACTTCGCAGTACGATATATGTCATGGTCGTGGTCACACCTGGGCAAAGAAGAAGCTCGGGAGAAAAACGCGCAGAGTGTGTGACGTCAGAGAGAGCCTGTCTCGAGCTGCCCCCCCACCCACGCCCGCCCTATGAACATCTCTTCTTTTCGTGGAACCCTAACCTCTGCAGCTCCAGGCAGACAGAAGTCTGGGTGACGAGAGCTCGGTGCCTGGCGCTACCGCTAAATTTTTACCTTCACCGTGCTCGACGGTCTTTGTCCCCTGTTTGCTCCCATTGTGGCCAGGATGAAACAAGTGAACACGTTTTACTAATCTGTTCTCATTTTGGCGAATTACGCCTCAGGTATATCTGGACCTCTTTGCGTTTGTTAGGAGCCCCACTCTCATTGGCGTCAGCGCTGTCTCTCGGAGCATCCCACACTGCGCTCTGTCATAGGTCTGTGGTAGCGGGTCTTGTATCGTACATCGTGCTCTCCAACCGCTTCTAGGCACTTTCTTCCTACTCTCATACACGTTCACGTACACACATATTCCTACATTCATACTTTTGCCCATGCATAGTCGTCATACGCATATCCCTACATACATGCATACCCACTTGTTCATGCCTTAGTCATCATACGGGCAGCCGAAATCCGTTCAAAGGTCCGTACCCCGTCAAGAAACTGGTCGAAATTGGAGGAAATCTGAAGGCCATCGCCTATACAGGACCAAACGGACTGGATAGGAAAGAGCATCAATGGGAAACATCATACCCTACCATCCACGGGGGGATGGACTTCAAGGCGGCGGAGTAGTGTGAGCGACAAAGAGGAGGCGGGATGCGCGAGCTCAATAAACGTTCATTCTAGGTCTGATCATCCAAGGAAACGGTTGTCTGGGTCCCTATACTGTAATCAGGCACACTATGTCATAAGCAGTGTTGGGCAGTACTTGAAGTACCAAGTACTCAAGTAGTACTTTACTTTAAGTACATTTCAAATCGTGTACTTTGTACTGTACTTAGAGTACTTTTTTCCGAGTACTTTCCCATCAAGTACTCAAGTACCCAAACTTGGACTCCAGACACAAAATTATAAAGGAGTATCAAAGATGCACCCTACTAAAAGCGCTAAAATGACAAGAAGACGACGAAAACACATAGATATAATAAGGGCTATATATCTCTGAGTTTTTCTCGTTTTGCCGTCATTTTAGCGCTTCTAGTGGGGGGATGCAGTACCAAGATTCCCAGTATGACATTTTACCAAAAGGATATTTGTGCATTTAAAGTGCATATTGGTTGAAGCAAATCTATTGTTGAGAGGTTTGAAATGTTGAAAAAGTATCAACTCTTCTATGGTTATGTCAAACGACTGGAATGCAAAGACACGCACACATTATGATACTGCAACCGGCAGCAGAATGACTTGGTCGATTGTCATTTCAGTTCTCCCAATGTAGGATGCTTTTATATTGTTTCCTTCATTGGCAATTAATAATCAATTTATATCACAATGTGTGATTGCATTACACGATGAACACTCTGAAAGACACACGTGCTTTCATTTTTTACATTTTACGTTTTTTTTAATTCGTCACATGAATTACATTGCTGCATATCACAGTCGTATAAAAATGAAGGCTTACATCGTGTTCCATCCTTTTTAATTTTCTTCATATTCTTTTTCTAAACATGTTGTATTTCAAAAAGCAGCAAAGAATGCCCAGAAATGTATAATCTCTGTTGGCTTGTACTTTCCCGCTCCCCCCTGAAATTATCTAGCCTCTTATACCCGAAGATTAGTACCGGAACACCACACTATAGGGGGTGGGGTGCGGGCGATCTTGGATCAGTCAGGGTATAATACTATTTTGCATAATCGCAGCACAGCTGACCGATTACCTTTCTACATGTAACTGCAAATTATAACATCTGATTAAGTTGATATACATGGGTTAGCACTTAACCTAGGACTTCATGCGGTTTCAGAGCATTTGTCAAGAATGCTCGTTAAAGTTTTGCAAGAAAAGGAAGACACAGATACTAAACAGTGAAATGCAAAGTAATACAAATTAAATTGGCGATGTACTTGATGAGTACTTGAAGTATTTTGCTTAGTACTTTGTACTTTACCTGAAGTACATATGGAATTGGGTACTTTGCACTGTACTTGACGTACTAATGACACCAGGTACTAGGAACTTTACTTTAAGTACAATTTTGAGGTACTTTGCCCATCACTGGTCATAAGTACGTGCGGCTTACACGGCCTTACTCCCCACCACTACCACGCAGACATAGTTTGTCCTTTTTGTCCTGGCCAATCTCCCTTAGTGGCTCACGGCCACCATCTAATTGGTGGAAGGAGGAGAAGAAGGGGCCCGGACGGAAGTGCACGGGGGTTGGGTTCTGCGAGGAAAAAGACTACGGGCTGACCGTCGGCATCGGCTTCGAATTCTACCGCCTGGCTCTTGGTTCCAACTTCTATCTGGTCCTGGGTTCTTGGTTCCGACTGCTGGTCTGCCCACAAGATTCCTGCCTCTGCCTCTGGATCGGAGTATTGCTTAGATGCTGGCGTTGCGTTGTCCGCGCCGGTAGTTACTTCTGTTGGATCTGTGTGCGAGGTGCTCCCAGTAAAAGCGACAGGCCCAGGGTCTCGACCTATGCTCACAGTGAAGTTTCTGTTTGACGCCAACCTTGTTTGACTCTGTCTCATGCTAGCTTCTAACCGAACTACCCTGAGGGCTCTGGCGTCCGCGTCCAGTGTAGGCTACTGTGAATTGACCCGCTGTCACGTAGGTTGACTCACAGCCTGCCGCATCACAATATACATGATGTCTATGAAACCACAAGTGCGACGATTAAGTTTCTGCGAATGCTGCTCCCAGAACGATCTACAGCTCCTAGAGTGAGCTATTTACTGCGAAGGAGTTGAAATTCATCATAGACATGGGTGCTAGGGTGAACATAATCAGCGTCTGATACCTATTAGAGGCGCCACGCAATTGGTCAAACCAGTTGCGCACGGATCGAAGAATGAGCTACCTTGTGGAAGGAATGTTCCGCACGCCTTCCACGTCCTTCAAGAATACGGTGATGGATGACACTAACCTTGTAACAGCAACATCTAGCGTGTCATGACTTCCTTTTTCGGTTCGCTGAAGCACTGGGACTGATATCCGTTGCTTACCACGTTGCTCCAACCAACGAAACACAACAAATGTTTCCCCAAAGGAAGACTTTGCTGCCCAAGCTATTCGCTGTGGACTTTGGAAGCAACCGAACTTGAGATCCACGTTCACCTTGCCGTCTCGGAAGCAGCACAGCACTACTCCCGTTTCATATTGTGAAGCAGCAACAAAAGAGATCGACAAGCCAACGCAGCCGTACGTCATTGAAAAAGCCACAGGCCCTATAATATGTCAACAATCGTCGTGGTTCCAAAGCTATGTGGATTCGGCCTGGCACGTCAATGCGATCGGCATGCGCCGAGGGTACCAAGCTATTACAGGAAAGTGACACGTAGCAGTAATGTTCCCCAGGCGGGAACTATACGACAGTTACTATACCAGTTACAGCTACATGAATACTGCTGTGGCATTATTACGGTTGCAATGCACATGACACTCTATATAGTGGTACGAACGCTTGATCTAGGAATCAACGCAGCTGCGTTGAACTTTACAAGCAATTCATACTTGCCGGGATTGTCGGTGTAGACACTAGCGAGAACATCTTGATGCATTGAAAGTATGTATACGTAGTAAGTCAGCGGCAACTGCTTGAACACGCCGTACTGACTATTGTTACATTGCAGATCGCGACACAAGAACAACACTGTCTCACTCCGGTCGAGTGCGTTGATAACCGGTTCTTCGTAGTGCACACAGAACCCCCCCCCCCCCCCCCCAATCGACGATACAGTGGTATCATCGCCCTGCGATTCGTCGGAATTTTTGCAAACATCAGCGCCACTGCTTCAAATACACCCCAAGGACTATCGCTCAGCAGCAGTCAGCGGCAACTGCTTGAACACGCCGTACTGGCTATTGTTACATTGCAGGTGAGCTTGTACATCAGTTACTGACGCAAATTTGCATTTTCTTACGCCGCCGACTGCAATTTTTGAACTCTGTTACAAGCTGTTGTCATGTCTGTTTGTGGTGATGCGTGTGCTAGTTGTGAAAAGTTGTTCACGACACGTGACTCTGTCATCTTTTGCCATGATTGCAACGCCCCATATCATATAGGCGAATGCTCCGGAGTTAGAACAAACCGAGCAAACTGGTCCTGTCAGACTTGTAAAAGTGGCACAGGCAAAACAAAAAGAGTTACATCCCCTCCTGGAGACAGTGACAAGCTCGACAAAATATTGAACATGCTATACGAACTTGTTCTACTGAAAGAGTGAATACGATGAACGATACTCTAGTCCAGATGGAAAGTTCTCTGCAAATGATGTCGGATAAATATGATCAGGTCTTAGCAGAACTTTCCTCGCAGAAACAAGAAGTGGCTGACCTGCGTAAGCGGGGAGACCGCATAGAACGTACTTCCGTAAAAGCATCAGCCTTAGATAACGTCAAACAAGATCTAAACAACCTTGAACAATATGGCAGAAGAAACAACCTGGAACTTCACGGCATCCCCTTTGTACAGAACGAAAACTTGTTGGAAAAACTCGAACAAGTGGCCGCCGCACTTCAAGTTCCAAAGCCTGATCTTAACACTGTTGAAGCAATACACCGGTTACCCTCAAAGCCAGGAAAAATACCTGTTATCATCGTCAGGTTTACTAATCGCTCCGTTTGTGAACGATGGCTTCAGAACAAGGCCAAGCTTAGATCCCAGACGATTGACGGCCAGACAGTTTACGTAGAAGAGAACCTAACTCCCACAAACAGGGATTTGTTCTTCAAGGCACGAACGCTCCCTAAACAACTTCAATTCAGATATGTATGGCACAAGCAAGGGATTATTTTTATGAGGAGAAATGAATCGGAGAAGGTCTTCCGTATCATGTCTAAGGCTGATCTTGACAAGCTGGTGTAACTCACCAGGTCACTCGCCTAATTCCGCGACCTGCTTACGTTTATGGCCCCACCGTTGTATGCACGTATTAGTTCCGCTTTTACAGCACAAGAGACACTTGTTACTCTTAGTTCTGCACAGTGCAATAATAATCTTTCCTGTCTTCACTTAAATGCACAATCCTTGAGAAATAAAGCGGATGACGTTGACACGTTTTTATCTTTGGGATTTAGTTTTGGTGCTATCATGTTCAGTGAAACATGGTTTACATGCGAGGAGGAAGGTTATAAGTTACCTGGATACGGTTACATCCCACTTCGCCTATTCCCATTTCGCCTAATACGGATTATCGGATTAAAGAGGCCGGAGGGGTGACAGGCGTTAGGCGAAATGGGACTGCCGTGCGATCTCATTAGGCGAAACGAGACTGTCTACAAGTGGGCGTTACTTACATGTCCCACCCCGATGGTGACGTCTGTAGGAAATGAATACGCTCTTCCGACAACAACCTTTCATCGCCCGACACAAGTTTACATTTGCAAATGAAGGTGTGCGCGATGGGGAGCGGACAATTGCTCACCGGACGTTTGCTCACCAGTCCAGAGCTGAGACCGGACCTTTGCTCACCCCGTTCTATTTTACCATGAGCCCTGAGGGCTTCATAATTTATCTTCTCTTTTCCACTGTGTGGAACAGTGAATTATAGTAAGCGTTGTATTTTCCGGATCAATTTCATTTTTCGAACCTTTTGGAAACGACAGCATCGTCCGACAGGTGATATCTGTATGTGTATATACAAAAAATCGGTTTTGGTCTTCCCTTGGTGAAGTAATGGCTTCGATAACGCAAATTATGACAATCTTAGATGCTGTCACTCGTTTTCGCCCTTTATAGCCGTGGCCACATCACGCTTTTCTTTGTTGTTTGGAGGTACTGAGCACAAAATTTTAGTCGGCATGTTTAGTCGGCCAATGAGTTTCAATCCCTTGCAGCATATGCATTAAAAAATCATTTCAAGGCGCCAATAATTTGGGCTCCAAATTTTCACGACACGACCACAAGAAATATATGCGCGCTCCGTGCATTCGCGAAGTCAGGCTTGAAGTCTGTGGCTGGACTAGTTTACTTAGTGCTGAGCCCTATAGTACTCTCACAGCATTTTGTAAAAGCAGCACTGATACACGTTATTTTTCACTTTCACCTCCTCCATGCCTCCAGGCTCTCGACCAGCCTCTAAGGCCCACTTTTGTGTTTGTGATTTCTTATTTTTTTTAAGGAGTAGCAAGTCAGCCCACGCCTGACTAACCTTCCCTCCCTTTCACTTTTTAATAATCATATCCTCCCGATAAACGTTCATACACCGCCGTTGTCGATATAGCGCACATCCGTGCGTGAATGAGTGAGTGTGTGAAAAAGAAGAAGAAGAAGAAAAAAAAAGAGGAGAAATTGACGCCACTTGAGTCCTACATTGCTTCCATGCTTATGCTCATATGCTTCCATGCTCATGCACGAATTATTTTGCTATTACAGAGCTACAGCAATGTGCGTGATTGAAAACATGAAGAGAGTAAGAACCTGGGCTTGTTGATAGGACATTGTAAGAGAGGAATAGCAGTGAGGAGTACCATATGAATCCAGGACGAAGACGGAATGACGATAGATGATGAACCACTGCATCACTGCAGTGGTTCATCGTCTACCGTCATTCCGTCTTCGGCCTGGATTCGTCTATAGCATTCCTCACTGCTATTCCTCTTTTAGACTTGAAACCATGACGCATAAATTTGATATTTCTCGGGTCCCAACAGTCACTGCCCCCCCCCCAAAAGCTGATGATGATGATGATTAGTATTTTTATGGCGCAGCAGCCCCAGCACCACCAAGCCAGAACAAGGTATGTTCTCCTGTGACAAACATTTATTTATTTATACTGTGTCACAAACCACGGCACCTAACTTACGAGAAAAGAGGCACCTATAGATAATCCGTTACAGTAATCCGTTCCACAATCCATACAGTAGAGCCGTTGCAGTAATCGATACCTTTTCGGTATCGGAGTGCGGGTGGCAATACTTTTTTTAAATCGGCATCAAGAAGTATTTCCGTTACAAGTTCATTGTCCGTGATGAACACGAGCTTGAATAGAAATAGCAAAGGGATAAAGTTGTTATGTGGAGATGTGTAATTAACTTTGGCATCCCGATATAGAATAACGAATTTCTCACATTGACTTTTCTGTAAGAACAAAAAAAGAAAAAAGTCAACGCGAGGCTGTGCTTGAGTAAAATCAACAAGGTTGTAAAGTTATATGAGGCTGCGAAAGTGACATTTGGCAGCACGTCAGGGGACCGCCTGCTATCCTCACGTGACACGGATCAGTAGGCGAAGTGGGACTGTCTGCAGCATACATTAGGCCAAATGGGACCCCCTGCAGTTCAAGGTTGGTGAACCTGCTAAAGGACGGCGCGATAATCCGCTAAAAAGCATTAGGCGAAATGGGAATAGGCGAAATGGGAAGACACACTGGATACTCTTCTTACTTTTTAAACCGCAAGAATAAACGTGGCGGAGGTCTTCAGATTTTACTGAACGATAGCTTCAACAATCCCACGATTGTTAATGGCCTAACTGCCTCTGAAACAGACTATGAGATGCTCTCTATTGTCTGCAAAAACCTGCTGTTTGTTGCTGTTTACCGCCCACCTTGTGGTAACATCCACAATTTCCTTACGTATCTCGATCGAACACCTGTTATCCTATTACTGTGATAAAAAGTTAACAGCGATCATCAGCGGGGACTTCAATATTGATCTCCTTACCAATACACTCAGTGCCTCTAAATTTAATGACATTCTTTCAAGCTATGGGTTTAGCAACGTTATTGTCACTCCAACTCGAATTACAAGGACGTCATCGACCTTGTTGGATCTCATAGTAACAAATTCCGACATATCTACAGCTGTTGCAGGCACAATAACGACTGACATTAGTGATCACTTCCCTGCCTTTATATCGGTAAAAGTACCCGGTTTCCGTTCCAGTAGAATGACCGCTGTTTTTAGGGGCAAATGTATTACAGCCGCCGGCCTTGCATTACTTGAGGACACATTAAAACAAATGGAATGGGAACCAGTATTACAGGAAGGTGACCCAGACCGTGCCTTGAATGCATTTTTGCTGAAATATAGAGAAGCGCATGATATAAGTTTTCCTGTAAAAACTCACAGGATCCACAAGAAAGCGCGCAAACCATGGATTCTACCGAGTCACTTGCGTAAACTCCGGAAACGTAACAAGCTCTTTGCTCAATTTCTTAAACAACGCACGGAAGCCAACTGGCTAAAATACAAAGAATTCCGCAACGCATTATACAGCGAGTTGCGCGCATGCAAGTTAGCCTACATTAATGCCCGGCTGACGTTGGCTAATAGAGCCACCCTTTGGAAGAACTTGAGCTCGTTACTGGAGCGAAGTCACATATGCAACCAGATATCATCACTCCATATTGATAGCAGAGAATACCATGGTCCCCAACTAGCTTCAGCGTTTAATGAGCACTTCATTAAATCCACAGGTACTGGCGACTGCTACCTAACTGTGTTTTATGACGACGCGCCACTCCAGTCCCTTTTCCTCGGACCGACGGACGTAAACGAAGTGTTCGCCACAATCACTTCCTTAAAAAATAGCACTTCTCTAGACCCTTTTGGATTGGACCTGAAGAGCATAAAGCACGTGGCATATGTTATTGCGCCTTTGCTCAATTACATTATTAACATAAGTATCCAGCGGAGTAGATTTCCTGCTGAGTTGAAAATTGCGAAGGTCGTGCCCATATTCAAAAAAGGCGATCGCAACAAACTTTCCAACTATAGGCCCATTTCCATCCTGCCCCATTTTTCAAAGGTTATCGAGAAGGTAATCTACAAAAGACTAACCTGCTTCCTTCAAAAGAACGGCATTCTGTCGCCCCGGCAGTACGGTTTCAGACCAAACAAATCAACAGAACATGCACTTATTCGACATAAAGAGTTTATTCTACGTAATTTCGAATGTAAAACCACCACCTTAGGCCTGTATATACATTTTTCCAAGGCCGTTCGACACCATTAATCATAGTCTCCTCCTTTCCATGTTAGAACACTATGGTGTCCGCGGCTCGTCCCTTCTGTTCTTCAATCTTACTTATCCGGTCGCAGTCAGTTCGTTTCGTTAAGCCATTCTGATGTTTCCAGTCCGCTCCGCATAAAGGCAGGGGTGCCACAGGGAAGCATTCTAGGCCCCCTGCTGTTCTTAGTTTTCATAAATGATATCAGAACACTTCACCCGGAGATAGTGCTTTACGCCGACGATGTCTCACTCCTCGTTGCAGGGAAAACATGCGATGATGTTTATCAATCTGCCGACCTTGTGTTACAGGAAATTAATACCTGGGCCTCTCTTAACCATTTAACAATCGACACTGATAAAACGGTTGCTATGCCGTTTGTACCACGTGGGCAACGTCTTGATCTTGGCCGGGATCTATTTCTTGGAGATTCCAAGGTCAAGTTCACAGACGGCACAAAAATCTTGGGCGTCACATTTGATAGTAATCTTTTGTGGTCCGACCATATTTCTGATGTCGCTTCTCAGATTAGTCGGACACTCGGTTCGCTCAACAGATACAAGTCGTTACTCCCACCATGGTGCAAACGTCTACTATCAGGCACTAATCCATTCCCGCTTAACCTACTGTAATCTTGTATAGGGGTCGGCGTCCAACACGTCTTTGCAAAGGTTATTTACTCTTCAAAAAAGGGCTCTCCGTTTCATTGATGCGGCGCCGCATGATTCACCCGCACAGCCTCTTTTTCCGAAATATAACGTCTTACCAATCTTCCAGCAGTATCCCTTTCGCTTAGCACTAACATATAAAGAATCTTTAAAACTTCCCAGTGAATTGTTTACGCAAGCACTGGTGCGCAACAATACTAAACAGTACACTCTTCGTAACAGTGACCTGTTCTCTGAACCATTCTCTAGGACAAATTACGGACGTCAAAGACTTGAGGTCGTCTATACCACGTCTCTTAAATCACCTAAGCCTTCATAACGCCGACTTATTTACGATGTCCTTTCGTGAATTAAAACAATTTTTGTTCCACAATATCATTACCCTTTTTTGATATGTGTTTGTTTTGTTTCCCACAGGTTTTGTTACATAATGTCCTGATAATGCTTTTGTCATCCTGATATGTGCAGCTGTCTTTATAAAAGGATGTACGCTTTTCTTTTCTGTTTTCAAGCTACAGTGCGGTATTGCTGTTGGTGTGCCTTATTGTAGTAACCAGTGTTCTGTGCCTAATTGATTAATGCAGTGTTACCACTTTTTCATTTTTCTCCTTCCTGTTTTACTGTTATCTCTCCTGTCTTAAATTTACATTGAATCTCTATGGCCCTTGCAGTTGCTGCTACTGTAGAGGAGTCGAGGCACCTCTCAAGCTGCGAAGCTTTTAGCCTCGTCTCCTCCCATCTTTCTGATAGAAATAAAGACGTATGCATGTAAGTGCGTATGCAAACGAAGAACTCCACGTGACGCGTACACCTTGCATTCTCCTGTAAATACCCATAACGAATATTACAAGGGGGTGTCACAGAGCTGGAGTGGTTTGTTAACCAAGGTCAGCGGGGAAACCCGTGGTTCCGAGAACACTAGGCAATATAAAGAATTTCGTTTAACGAGGGGTGTCCGGCAGCGACCCTGCCCCGTCTCAGAAGCGGGGATAGGCGACGCTCGCCTTTGAAGTTCCAACTCACAGTTGTAAAAACTCATTTCGACCCCATCGGGCGGCTCCCCTTGTTCCCGGAGAGTGGCCTGCCTTTTGTCTCCAACAATGCTTCGTCAGTGTCAAATGCTTCGGAAGCGTTTGAGCAAGTGGATAAAGCAAAATAATAAGGCGAGAAAGAGGGGAAGCGCGGAAAAACGACGCAAAACGCTGGGCAGTCGGACGTCAGCAGGACTTGTGATCGGTTGTGTGTGGGGCCGTGGCGTGAAAGTGCGTGGACCGAGGACAGCCGCCAAGAGGTGTGCCGTGTGTTGCGTGAGTGGTCACCGCTACGCGAGAGATCCCCGACAACGTGCACCAACTTCGGCGCCGGCTCAACTCCGGACCCCTTTCATCGGACTCGGGGACGCCACACCATCACAGCTAAGGAATTTTCACCCCTTCACTATCGAACTGGCCATAGCTTTCGCAACAATCGTTGATTTGATTTGTAACGTCTACCTCGTTCGGCTTGTAACTTGAAACCATATATATAAGCTCTGTCGATTGTGATCATTGTTGTGCAATAATTGTTATGTTTGTTATAAACTGGTAAACTTGTTATTGAAAAAGTTGAACGATGTGTCCGGCCTCCAGTTCCTATCGCCGTCCGTTGTCCAGGAACATCCCAGTCGACCGTCCAAACCTCAATCTTCTTTTTGCGCGCTTGGTACGGTCTCAGTGAGGAACGTGATTCCATCTAGTGAGTTGCACGAGCTCCTCAGACCCTGCCGTGCGTGGGATAAAGAGTGGCGTCCGCGACACCTGGACAGCGGAGGCGCGTTGGTGAGCTGTAGAGAGCCAAAAGTGTTGTAGGGTTAACAGTGAAGAGTATGGAGGTGTCTGATATAATTGCGGCAGGCAAGACACCGGGGCTTGCGGGACAGGAGCTTCGCGAATGGGTGGAGACCAAACAGAAAAAGGCGGATTCACGTGTACGGGAACAACGTGCATTCGACAGGGACGCGGCAAAGGAAACGGCAGAGGCAGCCGCAAAAGCGGCTGAGCTAGAAAAAGCAAAATTGGAGGAAGAGCGAAAAGTGCTAGAACTCAGACTGAAGCTCCAAGAAAGCCAGGTACCCCAGAGCCGAGGAACTAACGATGGAGCGAGCAACGTATTCCCTGCCTTTGGCAGCCCGTACCGATGGATGGCCGCGTTCGACGAAAAGAAGGACGACTTGGATGCGTACCTTCTCCGGTTCGAGCGTCTCGCCACGGGTCAACGATGGCCGCGGGAGCAGTGGGCCGCAGCCCTAAGCATGAGCATCACGGGAGAGGCATTAGCAGTATTCGCGAGACTGACCCCAGACGATTCAGTCGACTACACTAAAGTAAAGAACGCCCTGCTGCCACGATTCCGACTGACTGCCGACGGGTTTAGGGAAAAGTTCCGAAGCAGTAAACCCGAAGAGGGCGAAACGGGCACCCAATATGCCGCAAGAATTGGAAGTTGTTCGATCGGTGGATCGAATTATCAAACACGAAGAAAGAATACCCGAGCTTGCGAGAGATGCTCATCATGGAGCAATTTGAGAAGGGATGCCAACCAAAGCTAGCACTTTTCCTGAAGGAAAGAACAGGAGGATCCCTAGAAGAAATGGCAACCCTTGCCGATCGCTTTATGGAAGCTCAGGGGCAGATGCACCTTGGACCACCAGCATCAGCCCAGGCTGGAAGAAAAAAGAAGTGACGAACAACCAGGCGTGCGGTCCAATGGGAAAAGCACGACCGACAGGAGAAACCAGCCGAGATGTTATTTGTGTGATAGGTTGGGTCACCGAGCGTCGGAATGTCGCAGCAGCAACGCGCGCAATCAGAAGACAGCCGTCACCTGTGGAAGGTGCGGGAAGAGAGGCCACTTGTCGGAGCAGTGTTGGAGCAAGACGCAGGAGAAGAATCAAGCCGCCTGCGTGGTCGCGGTACAGCCTGATGAAAGCGAGATGGCGAACTCACTGACGAAGGGTTACGTCGAGCTGAAGGATGGGCAGAAGATACCCGTCGTTAACGCCATGATGGCACCAGACCTTGCTCAAGGGGATGCCAGTTAGAAGAGGCAAGATAAAGGGGCAGGTGATATCTGTCTTGCGGGACACGGGCAGCAACACCGTGGTCGTTCGCAAAAGCCTAGTGTCCGAGGACGAAATGTCAGGCACAAAGAGCCCTGTATACCTTGTGGATGGAACCATCAGAGTTCTGCCGGAGGCCACCATAGTAGTGCAAACGCCCTTCTACTGCGGAGAAGGGGTGGCAAAATGCATGGAAGAGCCGCTTTACGACCTTATACTGGGCAATATTTGTAACGTGCGGGAAGCTGACAACCCAATAGAAGATTGGGAAGAGGAGATGGCATGGGAGCAGACCGCGAGGCAACGGGAGGATTCGCCGTCGGAACACAATAGTGAAACCGAGGTCGTTGCAGCCATGGAAACGCGAAGCCAAAGGAGAAGACGCGGCAGGCGACACGCAGCGAGACTACCGCGACTCGCAGCACCGACAGCTGACGACGAAGCACCAACAACAGAAGAAATAATTAATGAGCAAGCGAACGACCCCAGTCTGAAGTGCTGTTTCAGCCAAGTTGGCAAACGGCTACCGTGCCGGAATGAGGCACAAGAGTTCGAATTTCGAGTACACAAGAGGCTTCTCTATCGACATTACTTTCCGATAGGTGGTGGGGAGGTCGAACAGCTGGTATTACCGAGCAGATACCGAAACACGGTCCTTCAAATCGCCCATGAGGGTATTATGGCAGGACACATGGGAGTCAAGAAAACCATGGACCGCATCCTGGAGGAGTTTTTCTGGCCGGGCATGCAAGCAGAAGTGCAGCGTTTCGTTCGGACCTGCGACATCTGCCAAAGAACCACGCCCAAGGGACGGGTTGGAAAGGTACCGCTCGGTCAAGTGCCTACCAGCGACACCTCTTTCCGCCGAGTGGCAGTGGATATCATCGGACCCATCTCCCCACCGTCATCAAGGGGCAGCCGCTACGTTCTCACAATGGTGGACTACGCTACCAGATTTCCGGATGCCGTGGCATTGCCCAGCATCGAGACGGAGCGCGTGGCGGAAGCCCTTGTGGAGATGTTTGCAAGGACTGGGATACCGAGCGAAGTGCTGAGTGACAGGGGCACTAACTTCACCTCCGACGTGATGAAGGAGGTAAGCCGGCTCCTCTCGCTCAAGCAGCTTCACACGACGCCCTATCACCCTATGGGGAACGGCCTTGTAGGAAGGTTTAACGGTACCCTCAAAACGATGTTAAAGAGGATGTGTCAAGAAAGACCAAAAGATTGGGACCGTTACCTGGCGCCAGTTCTATTTGCCTACCGGGAAGTGCCGCAAGCCAGCTTGGGGTTCTCGCCGTTCCAGCTTATCTACGGACGACACGTGCGGGGCCCCTTATCCGTGCTCAAGGAGTTATGGACAAATGAGGCCATCGAGGGCGAAATAAAGACTACATACCAGTATGTGATGGACCTCCGAAACCGTCTCGAAGAGACATGCAAGCTCGCCCATCAAGAGCTACAGAACGCAAGCAACAGGTACAAAGGGTACTACAACAAACGGAGCCGCGCCCGGAAGCTAAACCCAGGAGATCAGGCACTCATTCTACTCCCGACGTACCAGAACAAACTGCTAATGCAGTGGAAAGGCCCTTTCCCAGTTGTGAGCCACAGGAACGAAGTGAACTACGAGATAGATCTCGGCCACCGTACACGACTGTTTCATATAAACATGCTCAAGAAGTACGAGGAGAGACCAACGACAACAGCTGAACCAGGCGGGCAAGCAGTATGCGCAGTGGTGACAATGAGTGAGACGGACGGAGAACCAGGCCTACAGGTGCTCTCACTCCAACAAAAGGAGACGTTCCGAGACGTGTCACTCTCCTCTGATCTGAGCGAAAAACAAAAAGAACAAGTAAGGGAAGTGCTGGATGCCCACAAGGCTATTTTTTCGGACGCGCCAGGGAAAACGGATCTGATACGATGCGACCTGAAATTAACGACCGAAAAGCCCATCAGCACGAAGCAGTACCCGCTGCCATTTGCTGTACGGGAAGCCATCAAAGAAGAAGTGCAGGCAATGTTGCGTATGAGCATAGTGGAGAGATCGGACTCCGCTTATAATTCCCCGCTACTGGTCGTGAGAAAGCCTGATAAAACACACCGGGTGTGTATTGACTTTCGGAGGCTTAACGATCATCTGACGCAAGATTCAGAACGTATCCCGAGAGCTGATGAACTGTTTGCAGCAGTCGGAACTAAACGGTACTTCACAAAACTAGATTTTTCGAAGGGATACTGGCAGATCCCGCTGACAGAAGATTCCAAAGAGAAAACAGCATTTTCTGCGGAATCCGGGTTGTACCAGTTTAAGTATATGCCTTTCGGCATCAAGACTGCGCCAGCGATATTCACACGCCTCATGCGCAAGCTCGTTGGGGACATTCCGGACGTAGTCCATTATTACGACGATGTACTGATCGCCAGCAACTCGTGGGAAGACCATCTCACCACTTTGGGCCAAGTATTCCAGAGGATCAAATCTGCGGGCCTGACCGTGCGCCCGACTAAGTGCGAAATCGGGGCACAGGAAGTATCATTCCTGGGCCACCGGCTCGCTAACGGCACCCTCGCACCCCTCCAAAAGACACTTGAGAGGGTCCTCGACGCCAACCGGCCAGAGACAATACGACAAGTGAGATCCTTCCTCGGGTTAGCCGGTTATTACCGGGAGTTTATCCCCGACTACGCGAAGATCACAGCCCCCCTCACCGACCTCACAAAGAAAGGCAAAGGAAACCGCGTGGCATGGGATCCGGAGCAGGAAGAAGCGTTTAACGAGTTGAAGAAACTACTCTCGAGCGCACCTATACTGATTACTGAAGCTGCCGGATTTTACACGGCCTTTTGTTATTCGCACAGACGCCTCCTACCGCAGCCTTGGGGCAATTCTCCTGCAAGAGGAGAACGGTGTCCTACACCCGGTATCTTACGCGAGCCGGAAGCTCCTGCCTCGCGAGGCCGCCTATTCCACAGTGGAACGGGAGGGATTAGCATTGGTGTGGGGTATAGACAGGTACAAGACGTACCTGTACGGTCGGCACTTCACAGTGCAAACAGACCACCAGCCGTTGCAATACCTAAAAAAAAAAAAAAAAGCATCTCAATAGCCGCCTCCTCAGATGGAGCCTTATGTTGCAGGAACACTCGTTCCGGGTGGAAAGGGTAGCGAGAACGTAGGCGCCGACTACCTAAGCCGCATTGCTCGTGTGTATCGTAATGCAGGAAGTGTATTCGTATTGTTAAAAGTATTCTGTCTGTTTCCACTATGTATGCAAGTATATACAAATATGTATGCAAGTTTCTTCTATTACACGTCTTGGCAATATGTTTGCAGAGTCTTACTCTTATACGTTCACGTGTCTTAAAAGAGTGTAAAACTGATGTTACCCAGGGATGTTATTGTCGCGTCTGCGGGGGATCTTCCCGTTTGGTCGCCCTGTTTGAATTGCCAGGTACAAGATATCTATGTTACAAAGGAGACTTGTTTTCTTGTTTTTATATGTAAGACATTCCTATCTACTGATTGCGTACTCGATGTAGGGTATGTTGTGCGTAACTTACCTATCTCTTGTGTATGCGTTTGTATCTGCGATGCCTGTTAGACTACTATAGCACACGCATTGGGACCTGTTGAGCTCTGTGAGCTGCTGCAATATTAACCCCGTTAATATTCTTGAGGTGGGGGTAATGTCACAGAGCTCGAGTGGTTTGTTAACCAAGGTCAGCGGGGAGACCCGTGGTTCCGAGAACACTAGGCAATATAAAGAATTCCGTTTAACGAGGGGTGTCCTGCAGCAACCCTGCTCCGTCCCAGAAGCGGGGATAGGCGACGCTCGCCTTTGAAGTTCCAACTCACAGATGTAAAAACTCATTTCGACCCCATCGGGCGGCTCCCCTTGTTCCCGGAGAATGGCCTTCCTTTTGTCTCCAACTGCAGTGTCAAATGCTTCGGAAGCGTTTGAACAAGTGGATAAAGCAAAATAATAAGGCGAGAAAGAGGGGAAGCGCGGAAAAACGACGCAAAACGCTGGGCAGTCGGACATCAGCAGGACTTGTGATCGGTTGTGTGCGGGGCCGTGGCGTGAAAGTGCGAGGACCGAGGACAGCCGCCAAGAGGTGTGCCGTGTGTTGCGTGAGTGGTCACCGCTACGCGAGAGAGCCCCGACAACGTGCACCAACTTCGGCGCCGGCTCAACTCCGGACCCCTTTCATCGGACTCCGGGACGCCACACCATTCACAGCTAAGGGATTTTCACCCCTTCTCTATCGAACTGGCCATAGCTTTCGCAACAATCGTTGATTTGATTTGTAACATCTACCTCGTTCGGCTTGTAACTTGAAACCATATATATAAGCTCTGTCAATTGTGATCATTGTTGTGCAATAATTGTTATGTTTGTTATAAACTGGTAAACTTGTTATTGAAAAAGTTGAACGATGTTTCCAGCCTCCAGTTCCTATCGCCGTCCGTTGTCCAGGAACATCCCAGTCGACCGTCCAAACCTCAATCTTCTTTTTGCTTGGTACGGTCTCAGTGAGGAACGTGATTCCATCTAGTGCGTTGCACGAGCTCCTCAGACCCTGCCGTGCGTGTGACAGGGGGACACCATCGTTGCCGGACAACAGGCAGGGTATCTGTACGTCGCCGCCAAAGCAATCCCGCTCCGTAAAAGGTACACAGAATGTCGATGGCGAGAAGATGCGGGCAATATTGGAGCTCACCATATTTCATCAGAGCAATATTCCTGACTTGTATGTTTGGCTGTGGAAAGTGAACACGACACGAAAGCTTTTGAGGTCTGTTGTCACCTGTTTCCATGGCAGAGCCACTGTGTGTTTTGGGAGCTATTCAGGACATGGGTCTTGTTTTGAGAAACGATGGGGGGAGAGAGCGTCAGCAACAGTAGACTTTGCACGACGATAGACGACTACCACCAGACGACCACCCAAAAACAGGAAGAGCAAAACTTTTGCGTGAAATTAATAATCGTTTGGAGGAAGGCGCCATGCATGGTTGTTGGTAGGTTGGTTGGTTGGTTGGAATAAAAATAAAAATATGGAGATGGTGCATGGCTGTAATATGTACCATGCAAAATATTTTCGGTCTGCGGTGCGTTATAGCTGTGTAATCGAATCTACAAAAAAAAAAAAAAAACTGTCGGAGAAAGCAGCCGCGAACGGCCGACACGATCCTCGCGTGACGGAGGAGAATGCCCCGAGCCTTTTGTTTTTCTTCTCAGCTCACGGGCCGCTTATTCATGCTTGAGCTGTGTCACCGTACGTCACTGGTCACGTGAGGGGAGTAGCCTTTGTCACGACGTCCTCTCGTTCTGCGATGCGCTCTTTTCACGACAAGAAGGATTTTTCAAAGGTGTGCAAACGGAGTCCTCGCTCTAGGATGTGTGTCACCCGCGCTTATCGTTCTTTCGCGGGAACTCATTTTATTCGTTGGAGAACACTCTGCACCGAAAAACGAAAAACATTTGGGGGTCACCTCAGTGTTCTTTAATGGTGACCTGTACAGGGAGTCCGCCCACTGCACCTTCTTCTGTGCCACGTGTACCGAGCGTTTGATATCTACAGGTGTACTTACCTTGATGTTATGGTGACGGGTGAATACTAGGCGTCACACTAATGGACGACGTCTCGCGCTGTGTGTGAAATGGAAATCCTCCTTGTGAAGACATTCCGGTGGACCGCACGGGGACTCCATGCGTGTTCAGGATACACTGAAAAAAAAAAAAAAAAATTAACTGATTAACTTGTTGAGTCTTCACTCCCTTTTTGGTGTCACTGTTCCCCATCGACGGAGATGTTCACGCTGCTGCTTATCGCGTAGCTGAATCGAATGCGAATTTGCCGATCGTGTAGTGCCCACACGTGAGCCCACACTCTCGGCCGCACTTCTAGTCCAAATTGTCGCCAATGCGGTGAACCAGAAACGGAGGAACACATCATAGTGGTCTGCCCGGCTACATCCGACGCCAGATGAGAACTCCAGAAAGCGGCGCAGCACCCTGGAACATCAGAGCTCCAGATTGAGGAGATCGTCCATCCGTGCGGCAACCTGCCAAGCCCTGCTGAACTTTCTAAAGGCAGTCGACCCTCACGGACGGCTGTAGTGCAGAAAACTATCGAACCAGACGTGTGAGCCTTCCCCTACCCCGTTTGGGAGCCGGAAAAAAAGTCCCTGGAAAAAACGTCCAGGAAAAAATGTTCCCTGTGGAAAGGCTACCGGAACTTCTCGAAAGAAACAAAATAAGGGTGTTGAGCTTAGGATCGCATGGAATTTAGACGGCAGTTTGTTGCAGCACGTTTACTGAGCATCCTGTCAATCTTAATGCTTATTTTTGCTGTGAAATGAGGGTCAACGTATTTCCAAGCAACAAGCTGGAAACTGGCGCCCCCCTCCCACCCCCTCCGCCGCCCCCCTCCCACGCTGGGAGGGGGTCAGCTCAGGAGGGTTAGTTGCCCTCAACCCTAGCTAGTCTTTAAAGGGACAGGTCCTGTATGCGGCCTGCTGCATCATGTTTACTGTAAGCAGCTTGATATTCCGACCACAAAAGCTGTAAGGTATGGACGGTACATGGAAAAATCATCCAGTTTGAGAAATACTACGACAGCAGATCGCAGAGATGTAATATTACTGTATGTATAATACTACTGCATCAGCCATGCCTGTGTTGCACGCCCGATGGTGTTATCGTGAAAGACAGTGAGATATTCATTCATTGATTCTCCTTCATTTATTATTATTGTTGTTGTTGTACTTCTCCATACAGAGCTGGCGTGTCCATTCTCACGTGCAAACATGTACATAGTCCCTACCTCGCTTTCGACGAGGTTAAAATGCAAGGCTAAAGGTGTGTAGGTACAGCTTTCACTATACGTGCTTGAACTTAAGAAATGCTCTTTTTATGTGTATTCGACAAAACAAAAATTCAAGTCTTGCGACATGACAGGTTTCTTCGTGAAGCTGTTCCCAGACATGAAGAGTTTTATTTCACGCAACAACAGATAAATTAATGGCTATGAATGGGGAAATTCGCACTTTGTGCACATCCTTAGCAAAGCCGCTATGTAACTAAGACTACTGCTGTGCTTTTAAAAGTGCTTGTTGCATTTTATATACACCGTGCAATTTTGCTTTATGATACAATGCAATGATCTGAAGACCATGGAAGTTACTGCAAATGTTTTGTAATTAATAATTACGTTTCTAGTATTTTTTTATATTGTAGGAATTAAAAAATCTGATGCAGGGTTCCTAATTTTATTCAAGAGTGTAACATGACTGCATGATACACAGGGTTGCAAATAACCGCGATAAAAAAAATCTTAAAAAATGATTTAAAAGTCTCCCTCCTAACTGACCATTTTCCTCATAATCGTGAAGTACGACGACGTGGTAATAATTCGTAGTAATTCGTACATGGCATTAAATTTACGCCCCATGACACGTAGGTTTCCTTGATGATGTATAGTGTCATGAGTTAAACAACAGAGCTTGGCCGATGCAATTATTGGCCTGAGCGTTTTTGGAATGATGTTGAGGAATACAAGCTGAGATTTTACGCTATACATCGTGGAGCCTTCTTCAATTTCACGAAGCAATTTCCTTTCCAATGAAAATTATTTGGTAAAAAACTATAAGATGCTTTAAATCACGATTAGCACCAGTGATTAAAATCGCGATTAAACTCAAGATGCTATAAATCCCGCAACCCTGATGGTACATCAAATGAAGAAGAGCATGCTTATGTTGGGAATGTAAGACAGGTTGTGTCAATTTCTGACACCTCAGCCACGCGGCATTTTGTTCTTAGTGAGTAAGTGTAGAGTGAGAATGGTTGTTCTTAATTATTGGCTTTTGCAAGGAGCTTGAGCTTGAAGGAGCAGACTTCCCAAGTAAAGGGGAAGGAAAAATACACGGAACATACGAAGTACTTCTTGGATCAATTGACATAGCGCCTTCTTCAATATGGTGATTACATATGATGGTGGGCATCCACGGCGAGCTATCTTTACTAAAAGAAACAACGAACGGAGTTCGCTTAGCTTCCCGACAGTGGTTAACATCTCTCAAAGCGAACACGTTTCACTGCAGCGATCCACTTCAATCTTCTCTCCTTTTCATGAGGCTTTCCAGGTAACGAATAAAATTTTGTTCCAGGCGGTGCACTTCTATAAGTGAATGCAGATTTCACCATGCAACAATTGTTCTTCGACTTCTTCGGCGCCATACGAAGTGCAGCACACGCACAACAACAACAGGCTGGCTGGACGCTGCGCGCTACGGAGCCCCGGAAAAACTTTCCGTGCAAGGGCGCACCGCGAAGTACTCTGGCGGGAGGGGAGGGGGGATATGTTTATTAAGAAAAAAAAAAAAAGAAAGGAAAGGTAAGCCAGATGGATGTCGGCTTGTTATTCAAAGAAGGAAGTGAAAGGGGGAAGACAAAAAAGGCAAAGAAAAGAAGTAAGCAAGAGAAAACAAAAAGAAGGAAAGAAAAGGAAAAATAAAATGAAGAACACAAACCTAAGCTGAAGAATCACACACTCTGGCGGGATATTATGCAGAACTGGTATAGAAATAGGAGGAAGGAAGAACAGAAAGAGAGAGAGAGAGAAACAGAGAGAACGTAAAGAGTGAACATGTGCACAACTGAAGGCATTACGCCTTTGAAAACTGAGTGCAAAAGGAACAAAATGCATTGAATCCTCGGTGTTTGACCCGAAATGCGCGCAATATAATGAATATGGTCATTGAAATTGAGCAGCGGGAGTTGAACCAGCTCCCAACGGATATGCGTTCCGAAGATCCTACCGTTACACCTCACTGGCAGCTGCTGGTACCTTTTCGACTGCTTCGTTTCATTGATCTGATTGCTTTGGGCGAAATTTATGGCTATGTGTTGTGTCATCCGCTGCGTTTCTTCGCCTCACTTTCTACTGTGATAATGAGTATTGTGGGCGGATACATATTTTACAAATTGCAAGATGCATTTTTGGGGCTGGTGCCTCTTCGTTCTTTTGACCCGGGCGCGCCGAGCCCTAAAGGTTGGTGTCAGTCTCTTAGGGGGACTGCCCGGTGGAGGCGGCGGCCCCCGTAGTTCATGTTCCGGGGGGGCAACCCCCCCCCCCTGCAGTCGGCGCCTATGCACGTATGTACGCCGCTCATAGCGGAATAAAAAAGCATTCGTGCGCCCCAAAACGTAGGCGTTTCTTCTTATACTATGCGAAACCCTCCTGGAAATCCTCCCTCAGGTGCGTCACTCTGTGACTGACTATATCATTACAGAAGGACTGCCAGTCCAGGCCGGCTACGGTGTCCGCAAACCGAACGTTTACCGTGTACTCACACGAGCGACATTCCCCAGAATACTCCATGTGAGATGCGGAAAACGTCATAGCTTTCTGCATTCACGTGAACGCAAGCGCTCAACGTCGTATCTTCACGTGCACTGCATAGCCACAAGATATTCCGTAGCAGACGACAGGAGATAACGCTGACAGTGTCGTGGTGTCGTCTCCAAAGTCCGCAGTACGCCACTCCCGATATTCCAGCAACGTGTGAATGCTCAGCATAACGCCGGGCGGAACTTCGGCACCATGAGCAGTTTTTCCTTTTTCTTCCACCGCAATCTTCCATTGAGGATGCACGTGTGAATACACGGTTAGCCGTAGCTCGCCGATAGTTTGACTACATGCTAGTTCTGGATATCGTCCGACCATCCCTCAGCAGCCCATTTGCTTCGGCTTGGCACATGACCCGTAACAAACATCCTGGAGACCCCTGACCTATTGTGATGATCCTAGCGAACAGGTGGCTAGTTAGGGCGAGTAAGACGGTGTTTGCACGGGGGTTGACGCCCTTGTCAGCGGGCTAATGTCGTAGATATTCCTATAAAATAACATGTGGGTGCAGTTAGGGTGGTTCAGGGAAAGCCATTGGTCGGTTTTATCTACGTGTGCACCATTGGCGACCATACCTTGGCAAAACTCACCCATCAGCATGCTCATCCATGCTCACTCATGCTCAAAGTGGCGAATGAGTTTAGCATGAGTGAGGAAATGGAGAGCTGAGCAGGGGTGAGTGAGCATGAGTGGGCATATGGAGAGCTGAGCAGGGAGTGAGTGAGTATGAATGTGCAAACGGAGAGCTGTAGTGAGCGGTAACGAAAGCCTCCGGACTACCGCGGCCGCTATTTAGATCAGCCAGACGAGTACCACTAAGGGGATCCCTTCCCACTATTAATCTAAACATCATAATAGCCCATTGAGACCTTATCGATATCATGAACAGTAACAATGGTAGCATAGAAAGAAAATAGGAAATCTCAGCCAGGCTGATGTTGGCTTCCTATTTCACAAAAAATATAAATTAACTCAAAACATAAAACAAAGAAAAAGCGCAAAGAAAAGGAAAAGAAATAAAACAGTTAGTGCAGCACAGGCACGACATGGCGCGAGACAGCCCATTCAGTGGGATGACGCAAGGCCCGAATCTTGCAGGAAGAGGAACAGAGCTGTGGTGACGGCCCACTGGGTAGGACGATAGACGGAACCAAGGAAGGTAGCCATGAACATCGTGCTGCACCCAAGCTCCATTAGACGACGACGAGGGCTTGCCGTTGGGGAAGGTGATGCTGGCAGTGAAGAAAATAATGAGGGATATCGGCCACATCAGGGACATAAGGGGGAGTTGGATTGGCCCATTTTGTATAACAGCAATGGGATGCGGGCAAAGTTGAGACAGAGGCGGTGCAGAAGTGATTCCTCGCGGCGGCTGCACTGACACGCACTGAAGAAGGCAACCGAGGGCTAAGGGCAGTCTGGTCAAAGCGCCTGCAGCTGCTACACGGAGGAATGTGATATACTTGACAAAATGCACACTCATGAGCATGCTCGCTCATGCTCAATATGAATAAGTTGAGATCAGCTCCTGTGGCATAATGGTTAGGGTGGCCGCTTTCCACGCCGAGACTGGGAGGTGACACGGGTTCGAATCCTGACGCCGGCTGTGCTGTCTGAGGTTTCTCCTGGGTTTTCTGAAGACTTTCCAGACGAATGTCGGCACAGTTCCCCCTGAAGTCGGCCCAGGACGCATACTAACCCATCTGTCCATCACCCCTTCCTGCTGTCCTCTCTCCATCTGTCCACGTCTATACGCCGCTCGTAGCCACAGTTGCTTCGCGGCGCTGTGACGGAATTAAAAAGTTGATCATGAGTGAACAGGGGCCGTAAGTGCCAACCTCTGTTGGCGACACCCTTTGCTCCAGAAGTTATCTTGTCGCTCGCACAGCAAGGTACTACGATCAGCAGCTGGCGCAACTCTCGGATGCCGTCCCCGGCTGGCCTATGAGACACTCTGGGCGTTTTCAACGTTTATTATACACACAGACATGATCATGTTTAGGGATCCACGCAGTGTTGTTGATCGCCTTTAGGCCACCGTCCTTGCTTCTGTCGTCTGGTACATTATTTCTCGCTTGTGCGTGTTTGGGAACAAAGGTGGCGGAAGCGATATCACGCAATTAGTAAGGAGGTAAGGCTGACTCATGCTGCTGCGGTTACGGTTGCAGTTGCTTGTTACGACAGCAAACCATTGCAACCGAACGTCCTTCCAGATGGGACGAAGGTACACGTAAGTTGCTGACGCAGTCGTAAACATAGTAATGTGAACCGGCCTTTTGAGACATCGGAATGTTTGCCTGAGACTGGCGTCCGAGGGAAGGGGGTAGATTGAAGGCTCCACTAAGATCGCGCATTTTTTTGTGCGATGTGTCCCAGGGCTTCTAATCCTAATTTCTATTCCTCCTGACATATTATTTTCCAGCACTTTCATGCTCCTTTAGAGGACGTAAACTAATCGCAAAAAAAAAAAAAGTGACTCGGACTCCCTATCTGCCTGGCGCCCGCTGCCTTGCTATTGTCCTACTCTCAATAGACCTCTACCGAAGAAACGTTACCGTGACGTGATCATGATTTTGGTAGATATAGCCAGGGCCGGTGCTAGGGGTTGTGCAGGGCCTGAGGCAAAGGCATATAGCGGGGCCTGTTTTACACGATTAAGTGCATACTTGATATTTAAAAAAATAAGTAATCTCTGGTTGAGGGCTTCGTGCGCGGGGCCTATAGGGCTGTTGCGCTAAAGTTTGAGGAGGGCGACTGGAGCGCCACTCTGACCCCTACCGTTGGAATGCTACGACACGCGGCCGCTGTCGCCCCGTATGCATAACTGATAGCAACTGGTAGGACGCGTCAAAGAGTGCGCCGTTCTTTTTTTATTTTTTCCGAAATCGAACTCTACTAGAAATCGCAAACTGCTGTTGTGTCGTACGCATAGCAGCAAGAAGATGGCTACGGCAAAAACTTGCCCACCCAAGAAAAGTCCCCGGAAGAGATGTCGCCGAAAGAAATGTCCCCGAACTCCAGCGCTATTCCGGCTGCCGGCGATATGCAGACGGCTGTATTATCTTTTGTACTCCAGAACTAGCTAATTCTTAAAATATGAAGCCCTGTAATAATTATTCCTGACTGCTGCCGCCGTTTACCGTTTTCAGTCATAGACTTGCATTGCGACTATGTAATATACAGGTATAATTATTGCAGTAGACAAATATCGGCATCCGTCCTAATGAAATAGAACACAAAAACTTTGACCAGATATACTTTTCGTTTTCTTGCATTTGCTTTGCAGTTTTCTGCTTTTTATATTAAAGGTCGACTGTGCAGCCGATGCTTCAGATAATTGTCGCTGTGCGACAGTAAGATCTCGAGTCTAGGGACGACGACAACGGACACACGCAGCCAGAGTTTGGAGACATCTGTATGTGTCTGTTTTCGTCGTCCCTAGTCTCCGGGTCTTACTGTCATTAATTACACTCACCAGCTGACTTGTTTTTATCAATTCTTTCACTGAGTCGTCGTCACCAGAAACCCCATATATACATATACAAGGAAAAAATATAGCTGGAGCTCTTTCGAGCTCTTACAAACATATACATATACAATATATAGCCTCGTGTATATGTGCACAACCTTTAATTGTTTCCGTACGCATTCAGAAAAAGTTAGATGTCTCTTTGAACGAGGTGGACATATGATAGCTGATTCCAAATCTAAATAGTCGAGAAGTTCGCTCAGAGGTCCCAGGAAAGAGCAACTATTTGGGTGTTGAACCACAAAACAGTTTGTGTTTCTTTTAGATGTCCCGTTAATATTGTTCAACTATCTTCAATTATAACGGCGGGCGTTTTGTTAAGTCCCCTTTGAATTCGATGAGCACCCTGCGAATTAATATTTGCCACGTTCTTGTTAAGCCTGATTTTTCTCAGAATGAAATTTATACTTTTACTGGTGCACCCCCAGTGCACCAGAGAAGCACACTAAACACCTTAACAAACAACGTCATTCGCGACATACACGCGTTCTGCATATGTACATCATGCCGCGCATTGTACACATGTTTCAGCGACTTTTTTAGAAAGAATTTGTCGATCCTTTTGACTTTTTTTCTATCCGGAAAACAGATGATAAACGATAAAGCCACGCCAAGTTAGCCAGCGTAGACTGAGTGGCGTCTGCTAGGGAGTGCCATATGTTGAAAAGGTCGCCACTAGCGGCGCTGACACACAAGGTTTGCTGCGCCACCTGGCCCAGCGCAACAGGCCTATGCAAGCGCGGGGCCTAAGGCGGTCGCCTTACTCGCCCTCCCTTTCCCCTATCACCGACCCTGGATATAGCGAAACCGAAATAGCGCGGGCAGAGAACACCGCCGTTTCAAAAAGCCGTGTTCCTTCACGAAGGTCAAGGATCACGTATTTAGATATCGAGATCACGTATTTAGTCGCTTTGGTGTTTTTATTCGTGTTCCAGCCCACCGCCGAAAAGGAAAGATAGCTTCAACCAAGGGTTGCATCGTCTCGAAAGTCAATGTGGTAATCCTGTGCGGAATGTGACTTGTGATTACGACTTAGTTCCCGCTTTCTTTGTATGGAGACACCACGTGCACTCCGAGAGAAACTCGTGCCCTTCAGGCTCCTGAAGATGGAAGAGCCCGGTAGCCATCTTTAGAAAGGGCTACCCAAAAGATAGGGCTACTGGTAGAATGGAGCGGAACAAAGTCATACAACTAGTAATATGTAACAAATTACATAAAAATCTTACAATATGAAAAGCTATATTTAAACGTGGCTTTCTTGTGACAAAGTGATTTTTTGCTGTAGTAGTTCCAGTCTACCAAGTTAGCGGGGCTGTTGTACCACCTGACGAGGAGAGGTCTATTGACTAATGTTGTCCGTTCGCGGAGATGTACAGGGTGTGTGCAGAGAAGCTAAAGTGCCATTTGCACACGTAACTCGCTGTCTGCTTACGTGACGAACTTCCGGTGGCGCACGATGGCGCATTTATGCGTGCGCAGACACGTACAAGATACTCAAAAATGTATTTAAGATAAGATAATAAATACTAACGTAAGAATGTAATTAAGATAGAGTATAAATACATGAAAATTAAAGTAATTAAGAGAGTACAAAATACTTAAAAAGTATTTGAAATACAGTTAAGATACTATTTATCCTTGAACGCAAAAAGTCACCGGTCACTGGTCAATGCGGCAAATCGGCGCTATGTGACATGAATCACCAAAACCCTGCGCACTAGCGCAAGCCGCCGCTGTGTGGCAGGAGTCATCTAAACACAAGTCCCAAAAAGATGACAAAGAGATACCACATAACTCCAATAAGTATATGTGACCCAGAACAAAGCAAAATTCTAGCAGGTCCCCGCTCGGCGAGGTCAGAATTCGGCGTCACCGCGTCAGGGTACACATTATAGGACCCTCACTGGCAGAGGATTAAGACACACCGGGCAGGATCTCTAAATGCAGACTTCCAAGAAGGGCCAATGTCCAGGTCAAGTCCGAGGGACTCAGGAAATTTCCACTGAACAAGCAAGATAATGTAAAGACGAGACACAGCAAGTTTGAGAGGGAGACCCAAAATATGTAATTAGAGTATTGAGTATAAAATACCAATAAAATGTATTTTAAATAGAGTACAAATACACAAAACAAAAAGTATTGAGTAGAGTACCAAAATACCGCAAATTGTATTTAAAATACGGTATTTTAAATACAATACTCCAAATACGT
The DNA here is from genome assembly GCF_037126465.1 of Ornithodoros turicata. Classification (NCBI taxonomy): domain Eukaryota; kingdom Metazoa; phylum Arthropoda; class Arachnida; order Ixodida; family Argasidae; genus Ornithodoros; species Ornithodoros turicata. The sequence continues at coordinate 64,389,401 of NC_088201.1, read as the reverse complement.
ACAAGTCTGTGCGTGCGGAAACTACAGAAAAAAAGTGGGGAGCCATACTCATCGTAAAAAAGAGCGCGACGAAAACATCGACTTCCGTGCATAAGAATAGGACAACATGGCGGTCTCAGGAGAGTTGTATTCGGGTACCGCTAGCGGAGCTGTCGTTGCAGAAACCGAAACGATGTCCCATACGGATGGTCATCGGTAATGGCCCTAGCGGTACCTACAAACAACTCTCCTGAGACCGCCATGTTGCCCTATTCCGATACACGGAAGCCGATGTTTTCGTCGCTCTGTTTCGATTTGTCTGTAGCTTTCGCACGCATAAATGCGTCATCGTGGGTAACCGGAAGTTAGCCATGTAGACAACGAGTTCTGTGTGCAAATGCCATTTGAGTTTATCTGCACACGCCCTGTACCTCTGTGAATCTCGTGTCTTGTGTGGTGTCGGATATAATTATCAGCCAGGACATCCTCATAATGCGCGGAACTGTGCGCCATCCGCTACGCGGTAGATTCAGGTCGATACGATTCCGTCAGGAGCATTCCACAAGGACGTGCGCGCTACAGTTTTTGGCTATGAGAGGCATCAGCGCAATGCATTCCTTGGCCCAGAAGATATTGATGTTCATATTCGGCCGTGCGTCAACGCCGCGTATCACTTGCAGCATCTCCGCCGGTTGTGGAAATCTTTGGCGACGATCTGTCTCGCGAACCAAAACCGTAATATACTAATGTAATCTAACCGTAATCATCTCACCAGTTCTTCAGAAGACAATGAGATGGAGGTCAGCTTTAACGGCGAAGAGTCCCACATCATCATTAATGTAAAACACCGTGATATTTTAGAAGTTGGAAGTAGTCCGGAAATTTGTAATACACCGGCCGAATCAGAAATACACTCGTACCGGGAAACAGCGAAAAAAAAAAAAAAAAGACGAAAAGACCAACGTTTTTCTTGTGCTACACGCCGCAAAACATATCCCAATCTTCTTGCCAACCTTGCCCACGACTCCCTTCAAAGCTGACAGTATTGTCCGCGTCACGATACAATATCATGGATTTCATCTGTGCACATGATTAGCAATTGTCCTCAGTCGTTCACGGGCTGACGTTTGCGCTTCTATGAGTCACTGAAACATCTAATCCCATCGCGATTCATGTAGTTGTTGTCTATGACTATGAGCCACTTTTTCCACCCCGCTGTACACACACAAGTGCATTTCGACTATTGTCACCGATTGTGTTACACGCAAGAGTCTAAAAAGATGGATACTGTATACGTTCTGAAAGGCGGCAGCTGACATGAACTTTTAGTTACTGAGGCTACTAACAGGTTACGTACGTTGCAAAGCACTGCTGCAGCTCTTCATCACACTGTTCACTCGTTCATGCACATGTGCTGTTCGTCCTTGCCAGTTGATTGTCTCTCCACCTTTTGCGACTGTGCAGCTGACGCTCAGCTCTTTCGAAATTCTGCTCGTTTGTGTAACTAAGCAACGTGTTCTAGTTCCTGCTACGTGTGGCGCTCGCCGCGTGGGCTTCACTTGCGTCCCATACGCGGATGAAAGGTCGCGCGATTATTGCAAAGCGTCTTCCCTCAGACGGACACGTTTGACACTATTGACAACGTATCTCTCGGACTGTCATTGTTCCCAAACGGTGATACTTTGTTTACCACGTCGTTGGCGATGCCACGTCACTGGGAGGCACAATGCGATCGTAGATTCGACTGATCGGCAGATCACGTGACCAGTCTGTTATCGTAAACAAACCATCTGTATACTCCTCGTCTCATCTGAGCTATCATCTTTTCCAATGAGACTACCGACACATAAGAGCATATTCGAGTATGCGGAACTGACACTATAGAGTTTTAGCAGACCGTTGATAATGTGGCTTGCGTTGAACCGTATCAACCGGAGCCAATCAGAGGATAAGATTCTGAGTCATACACGACTGCGATTGGTTCCGACAGACATGATAACCTAATCAACGGTACACTAAAACTCACTACTGTTGTCCGCAGGGATCGGAACCGTTATTTCTTTTTCGGTTTTTCGGTTCGGGTTCAGATTCAGGCATATTGATTCGTTTCGGGCTCAGCTCCGCGGCAGCGCAAAATATCGGTTCGAACCGGTTCAAGAAAGTGAATTTTGAGCAGATTGCCATGGGTTAAAAGCAATCACACCCTTACAATGCTCAAATAACAGAAATGTACATTTGTTGTCGTTTTTGCCAACACAGCAGTGGTTCACGGCAACACTGCGCACGTGTTACAGATCTGCATTTCAGGTGCAACGTTACGGTTGCATACTGTACTATCTATGCTCACTCATCGTATACATCCTGTTACAAACTGCTCAGGGACTGACCGTTATTTTCACAGCCCATAATGAAACCTTGTGGTTGCTGGACGACAAAGATCGCGTACAAGGAACGCCTTTGTGACAAAATCCGGCACTTTCCTCTCCCGCTTATCGCACCAACGTTGAGGGCACCCCTCTATGCGTCTCCCATTACGTCCACTTAAAAGAGGGACACAAGTAAAAAGGGTACCGACGGGTTGGTTGGGAGGCCCGTCCTTATTGTTCCTACACCTTCGGAACACGTGTTTGTCATTGCCATCAATTGCCATCACGTGTTTGTCGTTAAGGGTAGGAGGAACGTAAATTGAAGATGCGAGTCGGAATCTTAAAAGGGAAGCGACGAACCCGAAAGAATGGCCAGTAAACATGGAGAAAAACAACCGAGAGTATAAAACCTAAGGGAAGACAAAGACTGGGGCAGTCGGATCGAAATGTGAACCCAGAACGGACGCGCCAGCACCAACTCCGAAGTTTATCCGCGAATCAGTGTGTTAAAATTGTGAAGTGAGGTGAAGTGTGTCATCGACAATCATCAGGAACTCCATCTGAACAACTCATCCATACAAATCATCAACGGCTGCTATCAACGAAATCATCGCCATCATCACTCGTCCATCAGATAAGACATTTTATTCAAGAGAGAAGAAGACCCAAGCAGCACAATGTACTGAAAGTCGAGTGCAATGGGGGTGGGCGGTATGTGTCTTATACCCCTGTCAGACGTACTAATTTAGTGTCACTTTCAGCGAGTACACTTGCAGTAAGTGTCATTCTTTCGGAGTCACACGGCATCTTTTAGTGACACTAAATGCAAAGTACACTTACGATGAAGTGAGTTCGTCAAACTCACTTCACTTTGCCTGCGACAATCAAGTACGTAGCCTCCACGGCAGGGATTGCGTAACAAAAAGCTTATTTTTGGAAAAGGAAAGAAACAACCCAATCGGAATTTATTTTTGGACAAATTTGTTAAGACAGCGCTGATTTGTATAAGAAAGACGTAAGGATTTTTGGCGTGATTTACCGGTACTCTCGTTCACAGACTGCCTAGTAGAGTTCGTAATCCACTTCGCGGCAGCCATATTTGTTGACATTGCACGGTGGTTAAGTGTTACTGGCGAAATACTCGCAGTGAAGCACTGAATAATGGAAGACAAAAAAGACAGCGCATCGTAGTCTGAGATAGAAACCTATGCTATCAGAACATGGGAGGACCAAGCGAAACGCGAAAGTGTATGCTAGTTGCACGCGCAAGACATAGTAAACACCACCAAAGAGATGAAGAAGTAGTTTGAAAATTTGTCAAATAAATATACTTGTGTTGGTTCGCTACAATTATATTTATGACGTTCAATCGACTTCAACTGCGAAGAAAATCTTTATGAAATGTTTCTGGACGTAAGAAAAATGATTTTACCAAGAAAGCATGGCGCGCTCCCCGATGTTAGGTGAGAGTTCAAGCTCGCCCATCGTCATCACCATGACTGCTTAGTGACACCACTGATCTCTATGTATAAAGGCTGGATAGCGGATGGGTGAGGGTATCGCGGGAAAGGGTACGACAACCGGCCGCCATATTGCGGTGCTCAAAAGAGCGATTACAGCCCATAGGAATGCATGTAAGCTGTGACAAGTTTTGCTGTTTGTGAGCGCTTCCCTTGCTGCTTCGCTAAAATTTTGCCACGGATCGCTGCAGAAATCCCTCGTGATCGGGTTCCTTACGTTTTTTGTGTGAAATCCCGTCACATACATGTTATTTGCTGTCTATTTTGTACTCGTGTGAGGTCGTGTCGTTCCAATTTTGTACTTCGAACTTCGATTATGTGATTTGCTGGTTTTGTGTGGTGTTGTATTTGTTGTGTTACGTTTCCTTTGTCGTCTGTCAGCGTGTGCAGCGTGTTGCTTCTCGTGTTTCTCCCATTTCCTTTCTGCTCGGGGGTGTGGAATGCCAAGGAATGTTTGGCACGTTTGTTTATGTAACCACCTTAATATGCTTGGGTATAAACATTATGCTTTGCACAGGAGGTTTAGATATGACTAGTTATGACACGAAATGCCGAACGGCACTAAAGCACTTTCAAAGGACTAGAATGATATGTGATATAAAGGCTATATGACGGTAAAAACATACCGACTAGAAATATGTGCACTGGGGAAATAAATGGCGGTAAAGACAGTTCACAATGACTAGAGGTAGAGTGAATAAGTCATAAAAACGCTAAGTAGCAAGGTCTTGTGGTGAAAGCTCCAACATCAAAGTATCAAGTCCAGTCGCACTAGCAAGTTTGAAGCAGTCAAGCAGGTAAGTGGGCAGAGTGCATTACTGGTTGTTGAATATGATCAACCTTGACAATTTCTTTCGCAGCTGAGGCCTGGCTGTCACCTTCTCTGTATATTCCTTGGCAAGGTGGTACAGTCCGATACTGCTGTAGCACTGGGAAACTTCTTTGATCAGACGGATCACATTGTTTTCATTTGGGCTGCATTCAAACATATGTTGTCGCAAACTTAAGCAGCGAGAATAAAGAGTAGACATTCGAGGTTGAAAAATTATTTATTGTCTCTAAGTAAAGTAAACATGCTGGAACGCACCAAAGAGACATGTGGCTGGTGTGTTTGTATGTCCCACTAATACGAGTTTGTACGTAAGGCAACATTTTCATGCAATACTTTTTTCTTTATATGCTTTTGCCCATCTTAGTATTGTCCTATCCAATATGGAGTGGCTTTTACTGCATATGAATGGATAATTGTAATGCATGAGTGTTTTCATATATTGGACAAGCTGCAGCTTTAAGGTGCCCTTCGTGCAGTACTGATTCCAATCATCAACCATCGCTTGAAACTCTTAACTAGGGAACATAATTCTAGAGGCTAGATTTTCATGCAAATACACACTTTCAACCAGAGTTCGAGGCAACTCGTTACTGTAACTAAGTTCCTTTTCTTGGTAACTATATAACTTAACTCGCTACTTTTGCGCCGTGGTAACTTGCAGAGGAACTCCTTTTTCAGGTAACTTTGCCAAAGTAACTTAAGCTACGTTCCAAGTTACTAATTCGCTTTTCACTCACGTCCACTTATTTCCTTGCTTTCTTTACGGTTCTTCCACAGCATTTTATGTCATAAAACATGATGTCCAGTCAATGACAGTATTCTGTTCAGGAAGTAAGAACTGCTGCTATTGAAATGAAGCTGAACCATCGTGTGCCGACAGGGAATAAGATGTAACATGTTCGAATTGTTGGACATAAACGAAAACTCAACGCAGGCGACTCGGGGTCGAACTCAGCTGCACCTGTGTAGTGTTATTTTGTGTCCGAAGTAACTTGGGAGTAACTCGTTCTTTTTTTTTTTAAGTAACTCTGTAACGTTTCAAGCTACGTTTCGGGCTGAATAACTTAGTTGCACTTTTCACACGGCAACTTTGTAACGAGTTCCTTTTGACGGGCAACTTCTCGATCTATGCTTTCAACTCTGCATGCTTTTTGTACACTACATAAAGTAAGATACTTTTGCCCCAGTGAATTTGTTGAGTATTTTAAATGCATGCAAGTGAATTCCTAGAGGTGCATATTTTGAGCAAGATAAATGAATTTTTCATGCATGTGTGTTCAACCAGCTTTTAGTGCATATAAATCCGGCCTCTACATATGACGCATGCATTATTACTTTCTGGAGGTGTTCTGGGAAGTCGAACTTGTTGGGCACAGCGTCAGGTCTCAGTCGAACGGTTTGGCCCGTTCTGTCGAAGCATTTGTTTTTAAAACGTTTGCTGCAGGCCAGTGATGTCGTCGACGACGTCCAGTCCTTTCGCCTGACATTTACCGCACACTTTGTGTAAATGTTCTGGGCGGCCGTGAGGGAACCTGCATTGAACAGTTCATGCCATCAATGACGGAAGGGATGACAAGGCTAATCCAAGCAAGCAATCGTCGATACCGTGACCAACAAACTGAGCCGTAGATACCACAGCTGACAAGCGCACTTCAACGCCTGCTGCGTGCCAAGACCATACCCGTGAACTGCAGGAAGGCTAGACTATCACAATGACTCTATCCAGATAACATACGGCTTAAAGTTTAACGCTTAGATCTTGAGATACGATTCACAAAGTGCCGCGCACATGCATCAAAGCAACGTTTTGTCACCCCGCTCGTGGACTAATAAATCACATTTATTTGTAAAACCAAGTCACTTACTTGTGAAATGTTGTCCCCGGTGCCTTGCCAGTACGGTCAGCACACCCATAGCCACAGCAGGCGGGCATGACACGACAAAAATGCTACGCAAAGGCGCATGCACATAATGCAGCTGAGTGGCGGACGGCAATGTTTTGAGCTTCCCAAGATGGCGGCCGGTGACCGTACGGTTGCACCCTCAATCCGCTATCCAGCCTATTACTATAGAGATCAGTGAGTGACACTTACTTATGCCGTGTAGCAGGAGCCTAGTGAAAGTGACATTACAGGACGGAGTGCACTTCAAATAAGTGACACTAAATTAGTACGTCTGACAGGGGTATTATCAATGTTCTTTAGTTTCAAGGTCTGTTCAAGGCCTTTCACCTACCCGTCCACCCCTATTGCACTCGACTTTCAGTACATTGTGCTGCTTGGGGAGAGAACAAGAGAGAACAAGAAAAAGACACTTTTTCCCACTCCCACTCCCCGTTCTACTCGAACTGTTGTGAAATTAGTCCTTGTACTGTATGTTTAAAATCACTGTTCGCACTGTTGATAGTTAGTGTTGTTAGAAACCTTATATTAAATATTAAATGAAGAAAAATAGCATACGCTCTTTGGCTGCACGTTGAACATATGTTTATAAGTCCCAAACGTCGCCACACCAGCATTGGACAGCTGTTTCGGCCTTATTGGGCCTTCATCAGCGATGCGTAGGTGGGCGACGTTTGAGCGAGTGGCGTCGGAAGGTCACGTGGAACGTGATGTCCTCCCGTCAGGGTGAGAAACTCACCTCTGACGGGAGGACATCACGTTCCACGTGACCTTCCGCACGTGACCCACCTACGCATCGCTGATGAAGGCCCAATAAGGCCGAAACAGCTGTCCAATGCTGGTGTGGCGACGTTTGGGACTTATAAACATATGTTCAACGTGCAGCCAAAGAGCGTATGCTATTTTTCTTCATTTAATACTTTACTGGCTTCGCACTGGGCTTTCAGAGGTGAGTCACTCACTCTGACGGGAGGACATCACGTTCCACGTGACCTTCCGACGCCACTCGCTCAAACGTCGCCCACCTACGCATTGCTGATGAAGGCCCAATAAGGCCGAAACAGCTGTCCAATGCTGGTGTGGCGACGTTTGGGACTTATAAACTTATATTAAATTTTAGTTGTTCTATCCTGGTACCTGGACTTTGTTTCGATGTGTGTCCCATTGAGTGTATGTCGGTCGACATAGGACAGCCCGTCCCATATTTTACTCTTATTGTCCGGATCTGTGATTGAGGTACCGCGCGCAACGAACCTCTGGCGATTGCACACCTGGTTTCCGTGACAGCCTTCAACTGCCACAAGGAAGAAGAAAAAATGAAACACGACCAATGGCGCTTGTTGCTCTTTCTGATCACATATATTCATATATTCAATTGTGCCATCTCACATATTACATAACATACACGCTCAGCGTTGGCTCAGGCCCATTGGACCAAATGGCTCCTTCCTGAACGCGCAGACAGGCGCTACTTCTTCTCCTTTGGGAGCAAGAAATTCGACTCACCATAGCACGATTTCCAATACAATTGTGTTTAGAATGTCGTTTCAACTTACATTTGGTGCCCGAAATACCCGATGAATGACCGGTGTTACTTCAGCTGGTGAAATCAAGCACTGCTAGACCTGACAACTGCATTAACGGAATAGCTGCGAGGAGGAAACACCAAATACCTTGCGCAATGGGGTTGCAGTTTTGTTTTGTTCAGTTTCAGTTTCGAATTTGTTTGGCAACGAGGCTCAATCTGCCGTGTAAATCGTACTTCGTACACTCTCAGTGTATGAATAATAAGTAACAGTAATAAGTACTGCTACTAATAATAAGTACTTCGTACGAGTTACGTTTGTAAATCGTACTTTTGCGGTCCCGTTGAAAAACTGTATACATATTTGTTTGACAAATAAGATAAAATATCTACATACCTGTAGAGGTCGTTAGAAAGCTCAGGGTGGACGCCACTCGCTGGCTACCACGGAGGCTACGCAGCTGCAGCGGGGGCGACAGGGAACAATTGTTTTCCCCGACACTAAATCAGGGAAGAGGCTCCCGTGTCTTGCACTGCTCAAAACTACGATGTGCACGACTTGACAGCCGAGACCGTTACTCGTAAATTGAGAGTGAAGGGCGGAGAATTCCGAGGAACTGCTGCTGTCAAAATTTAAACCAGTCCAACCAGGGGCTGATGAAGTTTGAACCAGGGCTGCCCGATTGGCCATCCCAGTTAAGGTTGTGGCCCAAGTTGTCACCCTTTTAAGGGGAGTCAGAGGGTGAGAAGGGGGATCTGAGCTGGACAACGGAGTCGGAAAAGTCAGGTTACTCGACTTTACTCCGTCATGTGTTATATTTGACTCTTGTAAATATAAGTTGTAAATAAATCCCTCGTACATCACGGGAACTTCAGTCTCGGCTCCAGTGCAGTGAAGACAGGTAACAGGTCCAGTATCAACCGGACCCGGGAACGACGATTGGGAAGAGATCGTCAACGACTCCTCCAGGTTTATCATCGTCGGGGACTCCGGCTGGCGAACTTCATAAAGTCATCATCATACCATTTCTACTATACCTACTTCCGATCTCCCACAACGCAGATTACGTCTGAACCGTTTCGCGAACCGGTAACCGCCTATTTCTTTATTCGGTTCAGTTCCGGTTCGGTTCAATGAGAGAAAAAATATTTTGGTTCGGTTCAGGTCAGGTTCAGCGAAAAATACGGGTTTTTAGCGGTTTTCGGTTCGTGTTAAGTTTGGCCTTCGATCCCTGGTTGTCTGCCAGCGAGGACTAACCTCGAGTATATACCGAATTAACGGAATCAACGACACCATTTTGCACTTCAAAGTACAGTGATCACCTTTTCTATCATCAGTGGAGACATCAAAAATAGAAATTAAAAAAAAGAAAGAAAGCTTGGTCTCACCGATACCACGTTGTCGGTTCTTGAGAGTTCTATGTTTATTGAAAAAGAGAAATTGTGAATAATTGAACGGCCAGGACGGATTCAACGTGCATTCGCACGAGACTCCGGGGATTGAGAAAGATGCGTAGCACTCCTCTCGTACAAGAGCTACTTCTGGAAACACGTACGTGTTTCCAGAAACGGAGGAGGACGTCATCGTTGACAGGAACCAGCCATAAGACTATCCGTAGCGTCTGCCGCTTGCTCGTGGAATAGGGCCCGTGCGGTCTTTGTTGCACGTGTCGCTATTGCTGGCGAAGAGACTTTTCTCCCTTACAAAAGTTGGCTCCCCTGTCTATAGAATTTTTAACTTCATTTTATAGACTCTATCTAGTATCTATCCACTGCTACTTCCTATCCACTTAATCGAAAGAAATTGTATCGAATTCCTATTGACAAGCTATGATTTTTCTACCCAGTGCTGCTTTCTACTTTCTATACGTGAGATGTATAAGCATTCTATGCAAGTTCAACAGACAAATGTATATACACAACTTAGATGAGATTTGAGAAAGCCCGATAACAATATAATTTTGATACAAATGTGTACAATTCTTAATGAATATGTTGCCAATATTGAGAAGTTTATAACTGAGATGTTACAGTAGTACTGGTTGTGATGACCTGTCGGCTGTTTCAATCATTGTCCAAATCAAGTCCCTGACGGAATGTTACATGAATCATTTATTGCGAGAGAGAGAAGTACGCGTGCGTTTGTATGGCACTACGCATGCTTGACTTTCGATGGACCTAGTGAATGTCACAAACCAAAAGCAATAAGAAACACACGTTGTGTTGATGGTGAATTAATACTCCGATCATTTCTTCACTTCAGCGTTGTTTGCATGCGTAACTAAATTATTCTTAGACACCTCACCGGGAGACGAGCAGGACTCTCGGATTCACGGAAGCTCTCAAGACGAGCGCTATATGGTATCTGTTTTCCATCGGAAGAGGCTTTGTGGACTTAGGGGTCCTGGGACCTTTTTGCTTTTTAAAACACATCGTCCGTTATTGGAAGTCCGGAAAACAAACAAAGAGAAAAGCAGCAGAAGAACATTAAATGTGTGGTGGCAGAGGCTGAAAAAGAAAAAAAAGAAGGTACGGAAGGAGAGAGAGAGAGAGAAATACATGATGACGATGATATGGGGATGACTTCCGCTCATTGAGCAGAATGCTACCCCATTGCTATTGGGGAAAAATGAGAGGATGGTGATGAGGATGATGCTGACGACGCTGACAGGGTTTTAGAGAGAGTCGATGAGGCCGGTAGTTTGCAGGAATTTGATGAAGGGTCGCAAGACGGACATCTGCTTTCGTGTGTCCCATGGTCCCAAAATGAGTCTGAGATCAAGGGGTCGGCTGTCAATCCGCGCAAAGTCGTTTGCCAACAAGTGACGCTCCCTCCGATAAGTGGGACATGTGATGATCACATGGTCCGCGGTCGCTGGCACACCACACTCCGGGCACAAGGGACTACAGGCACACCCTATCTGGTAACGGTAGTACGGCGAAAAGGCAACATTCAGCCGTAAGCGATGTAGGAGGGACTTAATGACGCGCGGTACAGATGTCGGTAAGCGACACGAGAATGTTGGGTCTACATTTCCCAGTATGGTACTGGCCGGGACATCCCGACGCCATTGTTCGACGGATGAGGAGGCAGCCCAGTCACGAAGAAGGGACCGTCTGTCGACCCTTGGGAGGACAATCGGAACACACTTGCCCTGGTGGTGAGCGGCCGCTGCGGCAGCGTCGGCAACGTGGTTGCCGGAGATTCCGCAATGACCCGGAATCCATTGAAAAGCGATGGTGTGGCCGTGGGCAGTTATGGACTTCAGTAGGAGTAGAATGTTTATCACAAGTGTGGCCAGTGAGCCGCGGAGACCTGAGGTTTTCAGGCATCGAAGAGCTGACTTGGAGTCCGTACAGACTACCCATCGCCGTGGATCGCAGGTGGCCGCATATTGTAAAAACAGCAGGATTCCGTACAGCTCGGCTGAGGTCGAAGGGGTGCGATGGGACAACCGGCAACCCCGGGTGAGCGGTATCGAGGGTACCACAAAAGATGAGGATGACGAAGTTTTCGTTGAGGAGCCATCCGTGAAGACCGTGCAGAACCCGTCATATGCGGTGCCGATGAAATCCATAGTCAGTTGCTGTAGTACGAGGTCGGGGTAGCTCCTTTTGTTGTCCGTGATCCCTGGGACAGAGGCGGTGACGCTTGGCGACGGAAGTGTCCACGGGGCTGTGCTTTCAGCGGCGGGGCTGATCACGAATTTCGGAACGCGGGATTTGAATGACATTATACACCCGTGGATCGGCGCGCTGCGCCTTGCCCGAAGTTTCCGGATGAGCGGGTGGTGGCGATGGTGTGCAATCAGGCGGAGATACTGGCGCACAGTTTCTGTGTTTCGGAGAACTTCAAAAGGTACGGAAGGAAGAATGCCGACTTCTACTGGAAACCTGTAGTTTATTGGCTCTGATGGATATTTCGATCGCATGAATACTCATTCTTAACAATTCTTTTTTTCTACTTTGAAAACACTCCTGCTGTCAATGTTGTACGTTAGACTCCGTAGAGGAACAAAAACCCAAGTCGAGCTGCCGCTATAAGAGAGCTGTTTATTGTACGAGTACCAAGTGCGGACTGCCTCTAGACAAAGCCCGCCAGGAAAGATAAACAAGGGCGGGAATGTGAGACGCGAAAGCCTTGAACTAGCCGTGCGAAGACGCGGTGTGAAGATGAGTCAACGGCTGAGCTCGAATGCCAGATACCTCACATTTCCCCTCCTTTGGAAGTCTCTGACTCAGGAAAAGTATTTGGCGTAATGCAGAGTCCACGTCTGGTATGCATGTGAGACATATTCTCACAAGTGCTAATTCTTTCATGCATTTGTGCATCTGCGAGGTCTGTAGTTTCGGCCAATTGGTCATCACGTGAACTGTGTGACAGCGGGATGAGATGCGACCGATTGCGGCGAAGATCACCGCTCTCTGTTGCCACAAGATACGAACGTGGTGTTGAGGCTGGGCCTTTCACGCATCCTCTTCTTTGTACATCGATGACCCATACATCTTGACCCTCATCAAGATCAGAGAGAGGTCGAACGCCTATAGTGTCTATCGAACTGTTGTTTCTGCCTCTTTTTCAGTAGCTCTTCGCACTTCTTTACGGCCTCGTGGTCTACCTTCTTGGGTAGCAGCATTTCTTCCGCTGTGGAAAGTGTAGTTCGTAATCGTCTACCCATCAGTAGTTCGGCTGGACTGTAGCCATTCTTGAGGAGTGTTGACCGATAGGAAAGAAGCGTTTCGTACGGATCCCCCGTTTTCTTCATAGATCCTTTGATAATCTTTACGGCTGCCTCTGCCATGCCGTTGCTTTGGGGATATCGCGGGCTCGAAGTGGTGTGTTTGAACTTGAATTCCTCTGCGAATTTTCGAAATTCTGATGATTCTGCTCCTGCAAACTGTGGTCTGTTATCGGATATTACTTCGTTCGGTATGCCGTGTCGTGCAAAAATGGACTTGTAGTTGTTCACAACCGTTGCGGCCGATAGACTCGATAATCGCGCAATTTCAGGGTAGCGCGAGTAGTAGTCGGTGACAATTGACCACCATTGTCCGTTTAGGCAAAACAAATCCATTGCTACCTTTTCCCACGGACGTTGTGGAAATGATGTAGGCATTAGCGGCATTTTCCTGTTGATGCGGTGTTGCGCGCACATGTTGCAGTCCTTCACCATTTGCTCGATGTCTGCATTTATCCCTGGCCACCACACTGAGTCTCTCGCACGAAGTTGACATTTGACAATTCCAAAGTGACCTTGGTGTAGCATCTGTAGAATGGTGTTGCGGGTGGACTGTGGGATGACTATTCTTGAGCCGTACATCAGTATTTTACCGCTAATAGACAGTTGATGTCGATGATCCCAGAATTGCTTAAGGTCATGTGGGGTGTCCCTTTTGCTTGGCCAGTCGTGCTTAGTGAGACAGACCAGTTGCTGGCAAGTAGGATCAGCTGTTTGTTGCTCTTTAATCCAGTCAAGCGTTGGAGCTGTTGCTGGTAAATTGGCTGTTACGCATTGTATGTAAGCTTGAACTTCTTCATCGAGGTCTCCACACTCTGTTGTGGGAAGCGGAGCTCTTGACAGAGTATCAGGGAGACAGCGAGAAGCTCTTTCCCGGGAACGTGAACAATGTCGGAGGAGAAACGCATTATACGCATACGTAGCCTTTGCAGCCTTGGCGTAAGGTCATCCAGGGACTTGGTAGAGAAAAGGGTAACTAGCGGTTTGTGATCGGTTTCTAGAGTAAACCGGGTTCCAATGAGGTAGTCCCTAAACTTCTCACAAGCCCACACCGCGGCTAGAGCTTCCTTCTCGATCTGAGCGTATCGCCTTTCTGTTTCGGTCAGGGTGCGAGACGCGTAGGCGGTCACTTTTAGCTTTCCGTCGCTTTGCTGTTGCCTTAGAAGTGCACCTAGTCCGTACGCGGAGGCGTCGGCAGATACGATGGTGTCCTTTGTTGGGTCGAAAATTCCCAGAACGGGACGTACGTGTCGAAAGAATGTCTTTCCACTGTTGAAACGCGTGTTGTCGCGCCTTGTCCCAGACAAAGTCGTTTTTCGTACTTAACATTGGTGTAGGACATCAGCAAGACGAGGCATGAATCTCGCCAGATACGTTGTCATGCCAAGTAAACGTCGGAGTTCGCGTTTGTTTGATGGCGGTGGAAAATCCTGTACTGACTTGAGGATGCTATTATCCGGTCGAATGCCATTGTCGTCTATTCTGTGTCCTAGGAAAGTGATGCTGGAAGTTCCAAAAACGCACTTTTCGGAATTCAGGGTAAGTTGTGCGTCGGCTAATCATTGTAGCACTTTCCTCAGTCGCTGGGAATGTTTCTCTTCTGTACAACCGTAGATCAGGACGTCATCCATGTGGCAGAGTACCCCTTCGAGGCCTTCTAAGATCCTCGCCATTCTCTTCTGGAAGTGTTCTGGCGCCGAACTGATGCCGTGCGGGAGGCGATTGAAGCAAAATCTCCCGAACGGTGGGATGAATGTCGTGAGCAGTTGGCTATTCTCATTAAGAGGAATTTGCCGAAAGCTAGAGTTAGCATCCAGCCGCGAGAATATTTTTGCACCTGAGAGCTGTCCTAGTGTCTGCTCCACTGAGGGTATGGGGTGCCATTCGCGGTGCACATGTCGGTTGAGTCCTGGTGCCTTCTCGCAAGTCGCTCTAACGAAAGTGGTAACAGTGATTCATGTCTTCTGGAATGCCACTGACCCGTCGATCCATGAAAAACACACAAGGGCACAAAAAGGGTTGCCACCTTTCGTAGTGAAGAATATCGGCTGAAGGAGAGGAGATGGAATAGAGGGAAAGGAGGAAAGGCTCGTGGGAAAAGGGAAAGTTGGTGATGGGTAGACGAGACACACATAGATAGAGAGAGAGAGAGCGTGCTCGCTCAAGATAATACAAGGAAACATATGTTCCTGTGTTTGGCTGTATCAGTGGGGTAGTGTCCTGTGGCTACCACGAGGAAACATCCCATGTCATCATCACCTCTTCATTTATTGTTGTTGTATCATTGATGCTAGAAATAACAATGATAATAATAATAACAATGAATAATACCAAGAATGAATAACTATGAAAACCACTGGTGACTGCGGAGCACGGTCTGTGTTCCAGATTTATTCAAGCTGTAGTGGAATGTTGAAGGGAAAATCCCGTAAAAGCCCTTATGAAAGGTCTTGAGCCACAAATACCGGCAAAAGGCTGCCGGGATCATCTTCCTACCGGCACTCGGCAGAGCGCCCAAATAACCGGCCGCGCCGGCATAATACCGGCCTGGTGGCAACCCTAGGCACAATCCGATATTGGTAGAACACTTGAACTGGCCTCCTTTGTTGTACACAATGCCGACCTTGGAGTATGGGACCACAGGTTTTATGGTCTTCTCTATGGTCTCTTTTGCCGCACAAATCAGTCAGCGTCGTATTTCCCGCGGCTTATCTGCGAGTGCGGCTTATTTGCCCCCAAATTTTCAAAACGTTCTCAAGAACGGGTCCTGCGGCTTATACGGGTGTAATTACGATATTACCAATCACTTTTCCAGTGCTAATCCATTTCCTGTCTCTCTCTCTCTCTTTTACTGTTCTGTAATCATTTTCATTTCTGTTATGCGTTCTCCATGTAATGCCGCAAGGCCCTTGGAGCACCACAATAAATAAATAAATTGTTTAGAAAGTAGTTAGGATCTCTATACACATTTTATCAACATCTTCTAGAGAAAGTGTATAGACAGTAGACAACTTTTTTCTTTGTAAGGAACGCTTCCTTTATCCTTTCTGTAACGCTTCTGTAACGAACGCTGTGGTGCTAGAAAGTGGTACATCGAACCCAAGAAAGTAGCCTCGTTGAAATGAAGTGCACCGCCACTTCGGACAGCCTTTGGATTGGGTTACACGACGAAGAAATGCGCAAAATAGCGTCGACAGCAGACAGACCGAACTCTCAAACTGATGATGATGATGGTAACAAGAAAAAAAAAGTACATAAGTCAAACGTAAAACAAAAGAAGAAAAAGTGAAAGGGAGGAATCATGCTATTCTGGGAATTTTCACCCTGCATGAGTTTGTCTTAAGCGCTTGAAAGGCCACGCGGAGTCACCCCAGTTAAGGACACACCCAAACGGGATGCGTGATTACACCCTCGCCACATAGGGAAGCTATTAAAAACATTGGGTGTGGTCCGACTTGTAGGATCAGTGGAATATAGTCCCTCACAAGCCTCCCCCTTTGGAAGCCCAAACAAAAGGTCTTGGAAAGATAAAAGGAAGGCAGTACGAAGACGAATGCAGTATAGTGGGCAACCAAAAAGTCATGTCAGTCGAAAACATTGCTACCACCGAGAGCGATTAGTACACAATTCTCATTTCTGGCAATGAGCACGGGTAAAATTTATCATGATGATGATGATTCGGGTTCTTCGGGCGCATTGACAACTACGTTCATAATGCGCCATTGCAATGACAAGAATGAATTAGCTAAAAGAAAATACCATGTTTATTTAAAATATCTCATGGATGTATAAAAGGGTAAAATTTATCAAGCGATCACCTCAACTAGAGAGTAAGATTATTCATTCAGTGCGTCTGGGGGTGGGGGGCATCCTGACGTCAGACGACATGTTTTCGGGTTGTAATCATCATCAACAACAACAACTTTATTTTAATGATGATGATTGGGGCATCGCCAGTGGTTTTACTCTTCCCCGTTGCTGGCGGTTGAAATCTAATCCCACGCATGTAACTGAAATGAAGTGAGTGGATAAATAACTGAAGTTCTCGTGGTCCACCCTATCAAAACTATATGAGACTCGGTACCCGTAGAAAATGAAATGAACAACTTCAACTTTATTTTAAGATAACAAAACGAAGCGCGAAAAGAGGAATCGAACCAATCAATTAAGGGTTGGTTGGTTGGTTGGCTTGAAAAAGAAAAGAAAAAAATATGGAGTGGTTGACCCAACTCTACACTGGGCCGGCTGCTCCAGCGCGCTTAGGGTGGCGAGGTGTCGCTAGGAAATTTCTAAAACGGTATTCGTTTCACAAGAGTCCCAAGAAAGGAGACCACAAAGTGGGACACCATCGTGTCGATATGCGGCTGATGTAAAGACGGCCCTTATCGTGCCTGTCCAATGCATTCCTAGCACTTCCGACTTAGAGAGAAAGAGAGAAATTGATGTTCTGAGGCTTGAACAACATAGAAGGGACAGATACAACCAAAGCCTGAAATTGCCTAAGAAATCAACGATGAAAGTCACTGAAAAGGTTAGCCAGCTGTAGGGATCGAACCCACATGAACCCATTTGTTAGCTTAGCTCAATTGGTAGAGCCCTGGACCGGTAATCCAGAAGATGTGGATTCGATCCCTACAGCTGGCTAACCTTTTCAGTGACGTTCATCTTTCATCGTTGACTTCCGACTTGCTACGAATCGCTCACTGATGAGTAGTATGCGCTCAGTGTCCTCTGGAACTTTACATTGAACTCATTCTGATGAGGAAGCTATTCCGATACCGGGTGTATAGGAACGCGTGGCCTGCGGGGAACTTTCAGCTGGAATCGGTGGAGTAATGATTCCAGTGATCTGGGCGTCCTTGAAGGTAAGGAGGAGATCTGTCCTCTGGAGCAGTGATGTTCAATCAATCACTTTTTATCAGTTGGATTCGCAGAAGACCTACAGCACGTTTCGCACCAGAGCCGGTGCAATCAATCAAAGAGGAAAAAAGCGGGGGAATTCGTACCGTGCCACCGAATTGCAAGCATCCTCGGCCGAATCTAAACCTACTGGTCACCTTAATGACTAATGCGTCAATGAGAAACAAAAATATACAAACGTTTGCGGGCGTGGAGAATGGCAAACTTGAGCCTCGACACCATAGAGGAACACAAGTATACTCTGTTTATTAATTACACAAGTGCGCCAACTTCATATATACATCAGTGTAACGTCTCTAGCCGTTGCTGTGTGTCATTGTTTCATATCCCGGAATGCCAGAATGCCGTCGAATGCATGAACAGCCGCTGCACAGCAACCGAGCACCTGAAACAAGAAAGGTGGGCATGCTTAACAATATGTCACTTCGTCTTAAAAAAAACGTGTATTTTTTACCACAGAGATGCAGCGATGACGCAAGGACAATTTTGCCCAAGCATTCAAACTAGAAGACCGATGTTCTTTTGGCCAAATCGTTCATAAAGGGTCGTCGCATTCTTTCCAGTTGATTTCGAAACTATGGTGTCATTTTATTTTTCGTTGACCGCTAACTACTGTATCAAAAGCCCACGCGAAATAGTGGAGTAGTTTGACTGCTATTCGATGGAGTACATGATGAGAGCAGACGCCGGATGTTGAGAGTATGCATGAATTCCCTCTGTGGAAGAAGGCAAAAACGTCATTCCCTACACCGCCAATTAGATCACGGCCTTGAGAAAAGTGATGTCGCGGTCATGCGGGCGTCTGAACGGCGCCTTTCTAAGCTGAGCACAGCCCTCTCACTCCTCCTGTTAGGGAGTGTCTTCACGCCGATGTCGTTGCCCCCGCTGCGAAAGCAGTGCTGATCTTTATTCGTTTACTGTAGAAGTGTTTTTTTTTTTTCGCGCGAAATTATTTTTCGCGTTTTTCGCGCACACCTCCAAAATCGCGAATTTAAGTTCCCGCGAATAACTCTGGCCATATGAGGGCGAAAATCGTTCGGCGTTCGACGCTGTACCGCGACTACCTGACCCTTTCTACTCCATGTAGCATAATGGCCGTGTAAATGGCATGTAGCGTAGGCAGTTTAAGCAAGCGCAGAAGATTGTTTTACCCCATCAGGCAAGATGAAAAGAAATCAAAATTCATCATGCTTTTGTTACTCCTATAAACGCTTTGCACTATACATGCAATATACCACTATACCACGAAGCCAGAACATGCCTTTCCCCGCATTCTCAAAACCAGCTTGAATGATAGTACCACATCTCAATCGAACTGGTCAGTGCCCCGAGTGATAATTAATAAGAACTGCTAAAATAAACTGGCTAACTTGCACACGGCCAGTACTATGGCCTCCTAAAGGGTCCCTAAAGGCCATTTGACAGGGCCTTTCCTCCCATCTCTGTGAGGAGAAGAAAGGAATAGACCTAGAATGCCGCAATCCACGTGAACAACGGATGTCTTAGTACGTGCTGAAATAT
Source organism: Ornithodoros turicata (assembly GCF_037126465.1). NCBI lineage: Eukaryota > Metazoa > Arthropoda > Arachnida > Ixodida > Argasidae > Ornithodoros > Ornithodoros turicata. The sequence goes on along the minus strand of NC_088201.1, from coordinate 64,370,098 downwards.
GACCGAGTATTGACGGCGGCACGATATGCAAGAGCAAAGCATTCCCGGAAACCTGTGTCGCGAATTTAAGTTCTCGCGAATCAATCCTCAAAGCAGCTCTGCTCGAAAACGCGAAACTATTTTCCACGCGGAAAAAACCACTTCTACAGTATTTAATTTTAATTTGTTTAATTGTTTAATAAGTTTAATTTGTTTAATCCGTTTATTTAATATCTAAGTACTTTTCGGACGTAAAAATTAGCCAAGTATATTGTCGCCTGATGCCGAGCATAGTGGTATCTGTTTCATATATCCAGTTTCCGGATGCGACATCCCTTTAAAGGGGTACTCCAGCGCAAAAAAAAATTCTCTTCGCGGTATGAAAGATCCCGTGACCATGACAGTAATGCAAAAAAAAAAAAAAAAAAAAAAACGGGATTCATCCGTTCCGGCGTTTGTAGTTAAAACGTGAAGAAAAGTAGCAATTCGGAGGTTCCTTCTTCCTTCCTCCAAATCGGCGAAAAACGTCAAGGGTACGTCACCTCCAGCGCACTCAATGAACCTTTTTCACCATCGCGTCGTATCCTAGCGGCTGTCCAGCGAAACACGATCGGCGCGCGCCAAACCACAGCCGGAGCCATATTGACGTAATTTATTGAATAAGTAGTGTAAACGTGCGAAACTCGAGCACTTCGAGTCGAAGACAAGACAAAAGCACGGCGCCAATCAGCCACGTGATTCAGACGAGGCCAGAGGCCCCCCCAACCCCGATAGATGTTTATGTAAGCCAATACCATGTACATCCTCGAAAGAGGAGAACCAGTCGGACAATAAAGATGCTCCCGACCAGACGTGCGGTTTCGATCTAGACAATCGTGAGTGAGATTGTCTACAGTAGGGAACCCTGTTCGGCGCCGTCAGGGTCACAGAGCATACCCAGAAAACCACCAATGTCCCACAAATGTCCGGAAGATAATCGCCACAGATATTTGGATATCCACTGGAGTTTCGTGTGGATCCAAGTTATATCTACTGGATATCCACAGAAGTAGCACTTTTACCTTTTTGTTTGGTCTCCTGGTGGTCTATTTAACGAATTTCACGGAGTATCTGGATATGTGCTGGACATGCTAGTGCCCTAGCATTTTAGTGTATATTCACTTATTCTTATGAGATATATTAAGACGCATTATTTGCCACTCTATATTATTGCTAGGTTTCCGGCAGTACCATTCAAGATCTGTTATAGTACAGCAGCACTGTGTAACCACCATATAAATGGCGTACCCCGCCGAGCCGTCCTGGCCGCCTCACTTCGACGGAGGAAGAGAACCCTTGAAATCATCTCTTTGGGAACTGTACGGAGCCTATACTGAAATACAACTTTTGGGGGGCACGTTCAGTAGACATAGTGGGGCGTAAAACGTTCGTAAGAGTGACCGTAGGTGGATGCGTCTTCGCAATTCCTGTGCATCTGCATCGAGTCAAGGTATACCGAACAACATTCCTGACATCCTTTGCTGACAAATACTGTCTTTTAATTCAGGTTATCTTCTCGAATGTGATCACCTCCTCAGCAGAGCTGTAAGATGAATACGTTTCCTCTGTCGCTTGAAGAACACTAACTAAATACTCTGCACAACACGCTAACGTTCATATATATTGTTCAGCCTATACCTCGCGCTCACACATTGGATGATGATGATGTGGGCGATTCACCGCGGCTGAGGCAGTACACTGCCCTATTGTACATTGGGAACAGATGAGGGGATGATGAGGGGGGGAGCACTTTCAGAGATCCATCACCAGACCGGTGGTGCGTAAGTACTCCGCAAGAAGACGAAGGCCTTGTGTCTGGTGGGCAGCGTTCGGCCACGGTCCGAGGATCTTCGCGAGGTTGAACGGCCATTTGTCAATATGTTGCATAGAAACTTCCATCAGTGCACGCTCGTGGTGACATTGCCCACAAGCCAGGATGACGTGGCAGAGGTCGCCGTACACTCCACAAGTAGGGCAGAGGGAAGACGAGGTGGAGCCGAGACGGTGTTTAAAGGCCTGTGTAAATGCAACATTGAGCTTCATGCGGTGGAAGAGTGCAGTAAAGGGCCGCCGTAGTCGCAGAGGAATTTCCACAGAAAGCGTGTGGTCTGCACCCGAGATAACGGAGTGGGCTATGTCGTATTGCCATTGGGCTTTCATCTTGGAGGTGTCTTCGGTCGCCCGGAAACATCATTATCGAAGGAAAAGCTGCATGCTGATGGGCGCTCAAGGCGGCTCTGTCAGCTTCTTCATTACCGCTGATGCCGACATGTCCGGGGGTCCATTGCAATGCGACTGTGTGCCCTGCAACGGCCGCCTTCTTATAAACTTGCAGGATGTCAAAGACAACAGGTCTGAGGGACCCGCGTATCTCCAAGTTGGCCACACACTGGAACGCGGGTATTATGTCTGTAAAGATGACCCAGAACTGAGCTGGGCTGGCAGATATTTTTTGCATAGCAAAGAGAATGGCGTAGAGCTCGGCACGCGTAGATGATGTTCTGTGCGAGAGATGGTAACCACAGGAGACTGACTGAGATGGAATGACAAATGCCGAGGACCAGCCATCCCGAGTAGATGACCTGTCAGTGAAAACCAATGTTGTCGTCGTGTACCTGTCATTCATCATGCCCAGGGTAAGCTGCTTGGCGACACACGGGGCGGTATCCCTTTTCCTACCATGCAGGTCAGGAACAGTTAGGCGGATGATTGGGCTTGACAGAGACCATGTAGGGGCACTGGGAGATACCATCTTCACCACGAAACGCGGAACGCTAGGCTTCAGCTGAGCAATCACCTGGCTGACCTTGCAGTGCTTGCGTCCCAAAATCTTCTATACGAGCGGGTGCCACCGATGATGGGATAAAAATCGGAGGAAAAGTCGGCAGGTCTCACCGTAGCGAAGAACGTCCAGCGGGGTCTCCTTCATTTCAGCAATAACAGCTCGGGTCTCTGCTGCTCGGGGGATGCCAAGGCACGCACGAAGGCTTCGCGCCAGGAGGCACTGGAACCAATGATCTGAACATGTCGGGAGGCCATTAAGCACCGGCAAACTATACGCGAGCGACCTTCCTACTAAAGCTCTTTGGACGGCCAACAGAGAGCTCGTGCCACTGTCCCACATGGTGGACACTCGAAGGCAAGACGGACACTACTGCACGTGTCTCGACCAGAAGACACAAAGGAATGCATGCGGCCTGTATCTCACAGAAGATGAGTGACTTCACGATAGGTAGAGACGTCGCGTAGAGATCCATATTGATCTTCTTGACAGTAGCCTTGGTCGTCACTGCAGTTTTGTCTGCGTACTGGCCAGCTCTACGTCGTTTCGTCAGACATGGTCTACAAATTTCTTCACAGTAAGACAAAGAGGAATGTTCGCCAAGTTCTTCGTCGAACTGCACCCATTGCACGTGTTCAACCCTTTCTTTCTCACGGAGGTCCACGACCGGGATAGCGGCATAGTGTTGTGTACCGACCAACCAACGAGAAGATACTCTTTGAGCTTATTTTGCTTGCTGTGCGATGGCTAGAGTAGCGTCCAAGGGGAGGTCCGACTCGAGTAAAATGCGATCCTAGACAATTTGACTGCCTTCTCCACCGGATGATGACAAAGAATAACAAATTCACCAATAGATCCACTTGTCTACTGCCACCTGGTCCGCCTTCGACCACACGATCTAGGACTGGCGAATATAAGCACAGTAAGCCCTGCACCGCAGTAGCATATTCGATATCAGCGTCGGTAGATAAAACAGTTGTAGCAAATAGACTACGTAACACCGGCTGTCACTATGCCTAAAGGTAGTAGAGTAGAATGCCGAGGCATGTTTCTCTGTTCCAAGAGTTATTACGTTCCACCGCAGGCTTCAATGTAAGTGAGAGTCGTATCCATTCCTCCCGCGCAAATGCCATCCTTCCACCAGAATGGTGCGGAAAGCAGGTCGATTTCAATTGCGTCTGGGATTTTCCCAACACTTCTTTACTTCTTTCTTTCTTCTTTTGAAACTCACACCCCCATTTTTTTCTCTCTTGATCACATCATCATCCCCATCTTTACGTGGATATACAAGGCAGTACCGGACACAGATGTCGAACCGCAGAAATTTGGGGTCCCAACATCTCCCTTGAGATGCAAATCCTGCACAAGTCACTGGTGAAAACAGGTGAAAACACCGATCATTTGCGACGCCACAGTGGTCGGTCTGCGGATTAATTTTGTCCACCTGAGGGTTCTTTAACGTGCGGCGAAGGCTCAGCACAAGGCTCCCCGTATTTAACGTCCTTCGCTGAAAACTGGTGTCTGAGCAAATTGTACCCTGCCACCAAGTTGCGGGCGTCCTTCGGCCGGGATCGAACCCGCAACCTTGGGATCAGTCTCCGCAAATCAGCATATGATACTGGGCGACCTGTTACCTTCTCGGTTTGGTGTATGTGCATGCAATTTTGCCCGTCCACTGCAAAACAGGAAAGTATATAACCCGGATAACCTTCTCGTCTCTGTGTGCCATTGAAGCCGCGCCATCTCTACGCGGAAGCACGTAGCCGAGGCGGCGGCAAAAACTTGGGCGCATTCAAACGTCTAGCGTCAAACGTTAGGCCGAAAACGTGCAGTCATGGAGACCGTCCTTGAAACACAGTTAGAAGAAGCAACAAAATGAGCAGCGGTCATTGACTTTTTCCGGAATATTGTAATGCCGCAAAGTACAGAAGTTAGGGGCTTGGAACTATCTCGCAGTACCCCTACATTGTCTCTGTCAAGCCGGTCAAGCCCAATCATCCGCCTAACTGTTCCTGGCCTGCATGGTAGGAAAAGGGATACAGCCCCTTGTGTCGCCAAGCAGCTTACCCTGGGCATGATGAATGACAGGTACACTACGACAACATCGGTTTTCACTGACGGGTCATCTACTCGGAATGGCTGGTCCTCGGCATTTGTCATTCCATCTCAGTCAGTCTCCTGTGGTTACCATCTCTCGCACAGAACATCCTAGATCCGCCCCTGGTGTCATCACAGTGACGACTGCGCACAGCCCACCACTCCGGAATATATCGTTTGACACGTAAGTTAAGCGCCTAACGTATCGTTTAAGCGCCTGCTCTACAACAATGGCAATAAAAAAACGGTTATGTTGAAGCTGCTTTGGAAATCATTCAGTGGATGTTACACACGTTGTAACGTTCGTTACATAGTGTTTCATCTAACGTGATAAAAAATCGTATTAAAAAATTCCCTTGTCTGAACATTATGAGGTCAACGATATTTATCCTCATGGGAAATTTTGCCATTACTTCTGAGCGTTTTTATCAAATTTAATTCGCGAGAAATTGAATTTTGCCAACTGATCTCTGAAAGTTGCCAAGCCAACCTCACGTTTTCTTTTTTTTTTTTTGTTTTTTTTTGACAGGAACAGAAAGCGCACGTCGAATTTACTCAATTGCATTACGAAATGCACTCCCTACTACTTTGGTAATATCTGACAAAAAAAAAAAGAAAAACTAAGTTATGTAAAAATGGCGGCCGAGCTCATGCAGGTCTCCGTTGAAGTATATGGCGGTCATTGAAAAAGCCAGACTGCGGCGGGATTTGGCTTTTTCGATGTCTGTCATTCCCAGGCAACTGAGGCTTGTGTTGTGTTTGCCTGTTTGTATGTTCCAGCCTCAGAACAATTACGTTCCATCATATCAGTTATCCGTAAGGTTAATGCAAGATGCGGCGGTTGGTTGCATTGCAACCATGCTGCCCTGATCAGCCGCAGCTTGGAAAAGGGAAAGTGGAAAGGCAGGTACATGGCCACCTCGCATCGCTTCTTTCGGAGATCTGAGCGTGGCCGGTAATTTGCGCGCCTCGAAACGAAGGTTTTTCGCTTTTTTTTTTTTTTTTTCATGCTATTACCATTGTAATGGTGAACGTATTTTGCAATAGAATGGGGTAATTCCGGCATGCGCTTTCTGTTTCTGTCACACAAAAAAGAAAAGAAAAGACCGTTATATTGACTTGGCAAATTTCGGGGTTCAATTGAGAAAATTCAATTTCTCGCGAATTAAATGTAATAAAAAGTGTCAGAAGTCAAAGGTTGCGGGGCAAAAGGTTTACTAGCACCTTGTAAGACCTGAGAGTGGAAAGTTGAGCTAGTTGGCTGTTGTACAGCTTGGGACAAAAGTTTACGGAACACGGCAGTAGCATATTTCTTCATCGGAGCGGCCTCCTGCTAGGCATCAGGAAGAGATCGAATAAGAAACGGATGACTGGCTATTCTATCCATACATATCCGTATGTGTGTCCGCTCCTCTTTGCTGCTGCGTGTCACTCCAATGCAGAAATGCGACACCCCGGTGTTCCGTAAACGTTTGTCCCAAGCTGCAGGTACATACTGAACGGAGAGCGAGAACACGAAAACAACATCGGACGAGCTCGTTCGGTGTTTTTTTTTCTTCGCTCTCCGTTCGGAATTTAGCTTCCAAGAGGTATTTTAGAGGCTACAACCTGTATTACTGCGTACAAACATACCCCAGCAGCCATCATGGCGGGATACGCCTGGAAGAAAGGAGTCAGAAGGTAGAGTGGCCAGAGCCATAGCGACGTCTGCACCACCAGGAATGCAGAGGACCCACTCAGAAGCAGGAAGGCGATTGTATTCTGCACCGTCTCCTGCGGAAAGATAAACGGGGTGCCATTAGTGAGGTCAAGTGAATTATCGTGCAGCACAGCTTTATGTCGTCCAAAAACCTGAGACATGTGACCTGCTTCGCTTCTAATCGGGGTAAAGTCGTTGAATGTTTCCACTAGTGACTGTTGCAGAATACACTTCACTTACACTGGTGGCAACGCCACCGCGCGTCGTGCATCTAGACAACTGGCGCTGCTTTGCGTCCCGTATGCCGTTTTGTGAGATTATTAAGATATTTCGACTCACGTTAAACCTAAACTCAGGACCGGGCCTAATCCAGTACAGGAATCTAGTTACCAGTACCGGCCCAAGGCTCTAATATGTACACCCTCTTGCGTCTTCTTCTCGAAGGCATGGCGGACATGGCAGAGCGGCAGAACGGCTCTCTTAACTACATTCTTGATATTCATGGCTTTTTTCGGGAACAAACAAAGTGCGCCGCAGTTGCGTGCGCCGCGAGGGGGAGCAAGGTACGTTAGTCATTTACGGTTCCTGAATACTAGCTCCCTCTGTGCAGAGGGAGCTAGTATTCAGGCACCCCATATAGCCATTGGCTGTCGTTCTTCCAGGTTAGTAACACAAAAATCACTTGCTTTATTCCACGAGAATTTTCGATAACTTCCAAGTCTTTTTAACGGAGAACGAATCTTTTTTACCTCGATCAAATGTGACACACACACACACACACACAAAATCTAGACTTGGGAAGACAACAGATGAAAAAGGTTGATGATGATGATGATGATGATTCGAGTTTTTTTGGCGCATCGAGATGAAAAAGGAAGCTTAGCGTACCAGTACAGTATTTCGTGCAACAAGGTATGTCTTTCTGGAAAGAAGGTAAGAGAAGAAAAAGACGCTGGAGCCCATGAGAGAAGCGGCAACTGAAGTCAGGTAGAAGGCGTAGGCTGGTCCCAACATGAGCCACACAGGGGTACCATAGAGCAGCACCAGGTATAGACAGATCGCGCCCAGAATCTGCGCAATACATAAGTGGAACAGTCTGCTTTGTGCTTTTTTTTTTCTCTCATAGTTAATACGGCATTACACGAACACGTGTTTTACAGTTTTAAAGATACATTCTGCGAGCACTGTATAGGCGAATTTGAATCTGTCGAAAAGAGCATCACTACCTTTGCGAAACATCAGTTTATGGGTAGGTGCTTGGCACAGCTCTTACGGGGTAACAGCACAGGTTCGCAGGAAACCAGAGGGGTGTTCCTGGAAAGCTGGAGTGCAGCCAGACGACTGTCTTGGTGTGATGGCGAAATCGCGCGACAAATTCGTGTCTTTCAACGGATGTAAGAAGGCAATGCTCACCGAAGTCTGAATTGGTTCTGCTTTGCATAGAATGAATCCAGACTCTGTAAAGTAACCTCTGTGTTGAGAATGCCTCTTGCCTTTCTGCGGCGATCTACTGAAGATACATCTCCTCCAAAATTTGGAGTCACCGACTTGCTCGATGCTAGTTTTCTGCTTAAAACATTACCGCGAAAATCTAATAACTCCAGGGCAAGCTCTGTGCCTTATGAATAAAAATCCGGATTCTTCATAATCAACTATTTCAACTGATAGTTAAGCAACATTCATCCAAACACAGTTAATCTCCTCGAAAACTTAGTTATCAGTTACAGTTTATCGACAGAGTCCGAATTTGCCTATAAAAGCATGTAACCATCTGTTCCTGCATTTCGACACGCGAAAAATTCCGCGATCCAGTGAGCGTGCATATAATATGCGGTGTCATGTATAGGTAGAGGGAAAAACGAGAAGAAGAAGAAGCATTAGGTGAGCCGCCGCCGATGACTGCTCGGAACATTTACTTGCATTACGTAACCATATAACAAAAAGTCTGAGAGTGGACAACAACAACAAGAAAAAAGTTACCCGTTCTGTTGCTCGCTTTCAGGTTTCTCTTTTGCCGCACCGTAGAAACGACAAAATTATACAAATGGGGCATGTAACAAGAATCATTCCGACTTTCCAGTTTCCTCGAAAACGTCTTCTCTATTATTCAAGTGCATGCAGAACATGCGCTCACGGAAGCAAGGACCGTCCACCTCAGCTTCCGTCAGCACTATATCCGCACACTCATCAGACAAACACTCGAACAGTCAACTTACAGAGTCAGCTAGCTCTTCACCATACTTGAATCATCACTAGAACCGCCGTCCCATAATTTATACTCACCACTTCAACGAGTTTATAAATCCCAGCCCGCGTATTGAATATCCCGAAGTTGAAACAACCGCAGCACACACCACTGTCACCGGTCGTCGTGACCACTGTCTGCAAGGGAACATTGACGGGCACTGTCCTCACTGTGGGTCGTCCCACAGCGCGATTCATTACAGGTCCCTGAAAACAAGCACCCACCGCTGAAGAAAACAGCATGTGGAAAACGGTAGTGCCGTGCGTTTGTCGAGTTCTTCCACTTTTGCTACCAGCAGCGCACGCCTGTTAAGCAGCGTCTGTTTCATTTGTTTGTCTGCCGCTAGTCGCATGGCGGGACATTGCACCGGTGAGATGTCTCTGAGGAAAGATCTTAAGGGGGAAGGAAGGTGAAAAAATAGTTCCACGAAGCCAGGAACCACAGTCGGCGTTACTTGCCAATTTTAGGGTTAGTGTCGCCCGGCGCACCCAGCGCTGGAAATAGGACCCAGTTGAAGTGACGTGGTGTGCGTCTCAAGGAAGGCGTCAGTGAGTATGAGGTAGTCCGGGACATTATACACGCGGCGGTGTTTCGCCGGCTTTTTTTTATGTGGCGTACGCGTGGTGGGCTGTCGAAATGAAGAAGTACCGTTGTGTTTCCGCTTCGTTTTATTTATTTATTCATTCATACTCGAAAGGTCAAGAAGGTGTTACTTATTGAGGATCTAATTCTTTGGAGCCGCAGCCCAAAGGAAACACGGAGCAAATGCCAGATTTGTAATGCGTGGGCACACGAAGCTTGCGCGCATAATATAATGAAAAGCTTCATTAGAGGAGCTGTGGACTGTGCGGCTAATTTCCACATCGCCCAGCGAGACTGTCAGGTGGTACGGAACGGTGCGGTATCAGTGACACCCGGGAAGCAATCGGCAAGCTTGTCGTGTACCCCGCGCGAGCAGGTATGAAAATTTTCCGAGAAAATACCGTCTTTCTTCCATTCACCCGTAAACTCCTTCCCCACTCGAAACTGAATCTGACCGGGGAAGTTTTAACGAGAGTGTCCCATCATCGGATTGTGGGGGTCACGGTGGGTCGTACTCTGTCTTGGAATGCACAGGGGAAGACTCCCAAAGAACGATCTGAGCCCGCTTGCACGAACGTTGAGGCTACTCCTCAGAGCTGCCCTCAGTATCTTTGCCAGTGCTCTAAGAAAGAGAAGCGCCGAGGACAGTACCCTGTGCAGAAAGCACTACCGAAGGTACCGCGGGCAACACTGAGGAATTGTCTGAACGTTCATGCAAGCGCGCCCTGATACACGAACCAATGTGTCTATAAGATGGCGTAGACATATAGGCAAGCTGGTGGATGAGATCCATGATGAAAACAACTTGAGCTTGGGCAGCAAACGCACAAAAAAGACGCCGCGGACGAAAAAATAATAACTGAAGATCCGTGTTTGGCCCTGTTCGGCCAATTAATTTTCTTTTTGTTGCGAAATAGCAGTTCGCAGTTCGACGTCCCGTTTGGCTGACCTTTCCCCCATTTTTTTCTCTTTCGTCTAATAAATATATCCCCCCCCCCCACCCCATTCGTCGTTGGTGCGTCATATAGTTGCATATCACGTGCCTGTACTTTCCGGCAAATGCTCAGTGTCAGAGGTAACCTTGCAACCAGTTCTTGCGAAAGGTGTGAGGCTCCGACTCGGTGTAACCGCGAGCAACGTTGAACTGAAAGAGGCACCTACATAGCGGCCCTCCGAGTGGCTGAATCACTGAGGCATTACACACTCCTGCTGGCACACCGACGCATCTAGAGTGGCCCAAGCAGCACAATGTACTGAAAGTCGAGTACAGTAGGGGTGGACGGTACATGTCTTATCACTTGTCTTTAGTTTCACGAGTCAATTCAAGGCCTTCCACCTACCCGTCCACCCCCATTGCACTCGACTTTCGGTACATTGTGCTTCTTGGGGGCTCGCTCAATCCGTACCCGATCGCGATCGAGGATACACCAAACTCGATACGATACTGCCCGGAAACCCCACATTTCAAGCCCCTGCCTACAGCTCTTTGTCCCCTTTATGTACTGGGTCGGGTTCCTGCGAGATTCCTGGTCTCCAGTCAACAAAAACCGTCCCGAGGCTTGGTGGGTCCCATATGGAAGATGAATACTCTAGTTCAGGGCAAACCTAGGTAATGTACATGAGAGAACTGATGTTCTGAGGCTGGAACAACATAGAAAGGACAAATACATACAAAGCCTCTTGCTCAAGCTTGCGTCGATCCCGTCGTATGTTTGTGTGTATGAGTGAGAAAAATGTAAGAGTGAAAGGGGGATGAGTGAGAGAGAGTGGTTGACGTGTCCCTTCAGATGACGCGTTCAGATGACAACGTGCAAGCAACACTGGGCGGTCGTACTGCATCACTGGGTATACGTGCGTCCGTTTGATCTGTGCTTGTGTGCACTCAACGCATTGTAGTTTTATCGTTTTTTTTTTCTTTTGCAACAATTAGTGATAAGAAAGGTAGTGCGAGGTGTCTCATCAAAACTTGCGGCAACAAGTCGATTTCTACGTCGGGTGTTGCTTGTCTTCGCTTCTGGAGAGATGAAAATCGCGTCGCTGTGAGTGGGAGGCAGTGCTCCGAAAGACTGGAATGATTGGAATGATTGACACAGCGAAAAATATGTTCCGACCATTTCGAATCTGAAATGCTCGACATCAGAGCACGTCTGATGCACCACCAGCTATTTGTCTTCCAAGAACGAAAAGTGTTGCCGAGCCACGCTGTTCCTACGCTCGGGTGCTCCTATGCTAACCCAACGAGGCGCCCACTCAAAAAGAAGACTCAAAGAGGTAAGAATATACAAAGTGGTGCGGATATTGCCTCCTTTGATAATCGACACAAGTCTGATGGAACTAAAACTATGTAGTAAATTGTAGATGAGGCTCTGAGGGAAGATTCCCCACGTGCAACACGGATGTCGATGTCCGCGTCCAACGGTGGCTCCGAGGAAACTTCGTCGCCTCGTCTGAGTCAGACGAATAGGATACAGAGTCGTAATGGCCTGAACCCATGACGGAACACTGCTCCTAAAGCGCTATGACCAGCCGCGACACGCGCGTGCTTCTGCTGCTTCTACATACCCGGTGATGTCATGCATCGGCTTCCTGCGAGCGCTCTGAGAAAAGGAAGTTTTGGCTTCCTCCTTCCCGACTGTTGTTTCGGTTTAGATTAACTGATATTTCTGCATATTACATCGCTTAAGAGGGAAATCATGCCCATAGCCGGTATTTGGGGCCCAATGTGTACCAAGCGTCGTTCAACAATTTTTTTTCAAAGATCGTATCGAAGTCTCCCTGTAGCGTGTCCCGCTCGTTGGTGGTAGCCAAGGTGGTGCTGAAGACTGGGAGCTGGTGAGTTCGAATCCTACCACCGGCTGTGCTCTCTGAGGTTTTCCCTGGGTTTTCCGAAGACTTTCCAGACGAATGTCGGCACAGTTCCCCCTGAAGTCGGCCCAAGACGCTAGCTATCCCCACTTCTTCCTGCTGTCCTCGGTCCATCTGTACACCGCTCATAGTCCTGGATACTGGAGTCCCGTCAGGATCCAGCGCCTTCCGCGTGTCTCACGGCTAATCTCGTTCCCCATCTTCGCCGAATAGATCCGGAGTTGAAGTTCAGTGTCCCACAAAGCCTTACTCGCCCGGTGCAGTCTCTTCTTCACCGATTTGGATTAAACGTGCCGTACGAGCGTCAGTTTCTTCACAAAATGGGGAGGGCCAACTCTGCGAACTACTTAACGTGCGCCGTTGCGGAGGACACAGAACACGTTCTTATCCACTGTAACAGAATATGCCACCCAACGTTCATCATTGAAGGCCGCTCTCAACCGACTGGACGGTAGACCTTTTGACATTGCACAGGTGTTATGTGTTTGGCCCTTCAGAAAGAGGGATACAGCTCCGACTGCGCTTGTGAATTTTATTGCACAGTGTTCTTTGGAATCCGTTTATTAGGTTTTGTGCACTGTCGGTGTGTGATGTTGTGATTGTTGCCGCTGTACCGTATCTTTGTTGTTGCTATTGCGCTGTCGTGTGACGTTGCGCACGTGTTATCGCCTTGTATGTAATTGTGGCCGCGAGACTACGTTTTGGTGAGTGTGTGTGTTACGACGCATTTCTGTTCTTTTTTTTAATTTGCAGTTTTCTCTTTTTTTTTTTTTTTTTTGCAGAACTGGTCGGGTGCCGAATTCAATTTATCTTTTTTTTTTTTAATTTACTTATAACTTATCATTCCCCATGGCTACTCTTATGTTGAACTTGTGCAATTTCCTCTGACGTCTGAGGGGCGAAAGACTCCTATTGGCTCCATAAGCACGTGACATCTCCCGCGGTAGCACCCCGCAACCTCACTAGCGGAGGTGCCTTCCCATTGGCGGCATGACATGTAACGCGTGTGTGATGGTGTTCGGGGCTTTTCTGTCTTTAAACAGTTTACAGGCGTTTATCCTATAATAATGTATCCCGGAGGTCAATAAATTCATCCGGTGAGCGTTACAGTGGTGCCACAGTCGGTTGAGTTTCGGCGTCTGCAGTGGGTACCTTTATACGCGTCTATTACAGGTCTAGTTTACTGTAAAACTTGAAATTCTGGTTCATACAGGTGTGAATAGCAGTCTTTAATACAGGGTGTGTGTTTTTTATTCGTTGAATTTTTTTTTATTAAAAAAAGCTGTGAGAGCAGCGCTGACGCCATTTTGGCAGGCGGGTTATGCGGCCAGGCTGATATCTCGTAGGACAGTGTACGCGACTACTGGACGACTTATTAGCTAAAATTCATTAACTTATTAATTAGATGTTTTCTCTGAAATGTGAGATAGCAGAATTGGAACCAGTCATCATCATCCATCGTCCCTATTGAACACACTGAGAAGCTAATGTACCTCGAGATATAAACTGCCAAATTTCGCTATGCAAAGCCGAAACCAGAACTTCGCACTTCTCGCACAAACGGCATCTTTGCTGCCCCGCCCTCGGACGGGCCGTGTCTTTTGATTGCGCGGTCTATAAGATGGTCATCGGGACAGTATCCTTTGCGGTGCGGTTCCCGAGAAGATTTTTCTTAAAATATTTGCTGCTCTCAGTTTATCTGTAAAAAAATCTGGAACGAATAAAAAAAAAAAACACTACGTAACTTGGGACGAGCTATCGCGTCCACTTTAACGTCGTGTCCCAAGGCGAGACGGGTCGAAACGACGCAAACCTTAACGGCACCGGAGCCAGCGTTAAAGTCCCAATGCAGTTTAGACACGCAACCCTAATCACCGAAATCTTTATGCTTACAGCTTCATCTTACTTAGTCTTCCATGCTATAACGTCAGATTCATCTTCGGAGTCCATCTTGCACGATCTCAGTCACGTTCACCCAGGTTTGGGTTCGCTTTCCATACCTTCACTATATGCTATCAAATATTTTCTGAGGATGCTACTGAAGAATCTCCTCAATGTTCGTGCAAGCGGGCCCTGCTTTAGATGAGGGCTCTCGAATTCTGGCAAGGCGAGATTTTCCCTCACCTCGAGTAGGTGAGGATAAGTCAGTAATTGGACAACGATTCTGTGAATAATAATTTATTGAAGCCATAAAATGCCACTACAAATCGCATTCCGGACTGAAAACTAATGAGATTGCTATAGCGTTATAAATATATGCAGCGACAGCACGTACACAAAATAATGGTGTTGTTTCATGGCTGTAGTTATGATTTTCAACAATGATGGACGTCATCTCCAAGCAAGATAATGCAATTGATGAAGGATCATCAAAATGTCTCGCTGTCATGCCACAATATTCGAGCAATAATCTCCCGTGGATTGTACCTTCTTTAAGACGTGAAAAGTGACACTGCGCGCCGAGGCACTTATTGAACGCTGGTAATGACACCGTTTGTCCGAAAGCGGTCGTACGAAATATCTTTTGGCAGCCATTAAACCTTAGGCATACGTTCAAGGCACGCTGAAGTGTTCCTTCATGCAATGGTAAGTTTAACTCGAGTGGTTGTGCACAATAGTGCAGTGGTCAAACGTTTGTAGTTGCAGCAGCAGTGTTCTTTTTACAGCGTGCGATCCCTATCTTGTGGATCAAAATTAGCACTAATATTTTGCAAAGGGCTATTGCATCATTGAAAGGGAAGAAAAAAATGCTATGACCGTCTTTGGCTCGGCAAAATATCAAACATACATACAGACATGCATCTATCAATTAAAGAATAACAGAGAAAGTGCGTCGTTACGAAAGTGTATTGTTGATATTCAAATATATTCTTCGACGGATGTAAAAAAAAAAGATCCTGCTTGGCATATTATAACCACGTTTCATAACTGTGTGAGAGGCATAAAAAAAAAAAAACTCCACTAGCTGTTTATCTGCAATTGCTGCACATCCAAAAAAACAGACACATGACCTTATAACTTTGGATGTCGTGTTACCAGAAGTCCCTCATTATAGCACGGGTGTATCGTCACTATTTTCTCAGCAAAAATAAATGCCACTCAAAACAGGCAGTTCCTGAATATTGGTGAAAGTTCACGATGGAGCAGCATCTAAGAGATCACAACTAACGGACAACACTAAGGAGGAACCTACAGTTATGACATGATTCAAACCTCACACAAAATAATGAGGCGCAAAAGCAACAGACGCAGCGCAATGGCGATGAATGATGGCGCTAGAAGGTAACAGAGGGGGGGGGGGGGGGGGGAATCTGTTCTTTGAAAGTGGAGACTTCTTGATATAAGCCTCATAATCAAGAATCGTTATTTAGGAGAAGTCAAAATAAAAGACTCCGACGACGCACGCGTAAATTTCATCTTGTGCCAATAGATGGCAGTTACCTTACAATATCAGGCTCGCTTCGAATTTCTTGCAGAGGTTGGTTTTCGCGGTAAGAATCACAGTAACCGACCTGACGTCGAGTAGAAAGTTGCTACTACAGTGCTACCTACCTCTTTCATTGCCAACTGGACAGCCCCATCAGCACCATGCGAACCAGCTTTAGGACTATCGACACCAATACAACAATGAGACATTAAACAGACACAACTGTGCACCGGAGTACGTCACCTACGTCGCGTACCAGCAATCTCTTAAGTATACCTGAGCGCCACAGAACGTAGACACACTTAGTCACGAAACATATCGCACTGCGTCAGAAAGCCTGCATATGTCACACCAAAGGCACGTCTACGCTTACAGCAAAGTGGCAAAATAACCTTCGAGTCACAGTACCGTCATCCAGGAACACGAAAGCAGTTTTTGTCATTTTTCTTCGAACTATACCTTACGCCGCGTATGGTGGATCTACCGGTCGCATCGCAAAACTGTCAGGGTACATCAGTCGATTCACCGCGTGGGTACCACCATAGAGGGCGGCGTATAGAGCGTGCGGAAACAAAATGGCGTCGAACGCTTCCGCGAGCACCACAGTGACGGGGTGACTGGAACGAAGCTTATTCGGTGATTCTAGTGTACAGTACACAACGAACATGCGGTGCAACATTGCAGTTGAAAGTACATGGCATTAGTAGAAAGAGTGTCACATAAAGGCAGCATTTCTCGCCAAACTTCCTCAGCGGGCTGGACGGTTGATTTTGGTGTTTAGCCCTGACGGAAGATGCGGAAGGACATGAAGGCACCAACCAGGTACAGGCATCCGTTCATGATAGCGAAGACCTGTGAAACAAAAGAATCGAACTTGAAACTCTGGGTGCCTTCGTGAACGCGCTCATCATCGCCATCATTATTGTCGTCATCGTTCCACGAGTTTTCCACCAATGTAACTGTAGTAAGTGACATTCGTAGAAGGGAGGGACATAAAAGGCACAACACATCCAATGTTCACGACGAGGCCAAACACCTAATAGATAATTCTTCCTATCATGATCGCAGAGGCTTGAGGGTAGTTTCATTTTAAATCGAACAATGTGCGGAAGTCGTGTCCAAGTCCAAACGAAAAAAAAAAAAATGTTGGAGGGGACCTCAGATAATATAAAAAGCGCCCTATGCGGAGCCTGTGCAGGCGATAGTTTTCGAGGTGGAGAGGGAGAAATTCAGAAGCTTCTTGCACGCATTTTCTTCTGTGCCGAGTTTGAGCGCTTCCTAATCCGTTGGTTTTCGATATAGAAGATAAATTCTTTTTCATCGAAGCGAGAAGTCTACTGTCTCTATGTTGCTCAGCTTACACTTCGCTAGGACTCAGTTGATTTTATAAAAAATTGAAAACTCGGCCCGAACGTCAGAAAAACCCAAAATTCGCCACTACGTATCTAGTTACACGACACCAAGATTAGTATCATTCGATAGCTCGTGAAAGACCCGTTCGTACGATATCAGGTTTACTTATATCACTGATGTGCGGTTTCATGGAAGTGCGTTCAGTGAGTTGAGTTTGATTATAGAAAAAAACCCGGAAGATATTGAATTCGTCACTGACGAATTCTGCTACTCCCACAAGGAGAAAGAAAAGGAGAAAAGGAGAAAGAAAAGAAAAGGTGAAAAGCTAAAAATAGAAACACATCACCCCTCCCAATCACCGAACTGTACGTGCATATGCGTAGCTACATCCCCTACAAGTGAGCTGAAGTGCAAGAAACAAAACTGCAACGGGGAACTCGACGACATGCATGCGGTCCTAAAATACAGATTCCATCTCACTGCTCACTATGAATTTGACAAGCGCTGACAAGTGCGTTCAAATGCGCAAGGTATGCTCACATTCTCCATATTTGACCTCGGTTATATGAAAAATGCCATTTTCTTTCTGATAATTTTCGGCACCTGAGTAGCTTCATACAACACCTCATAGATAGCAGAAGGCCTGCTGAGGATGCTGCTATGACGTCAATGAAAGAGCGAACAAGAGATAAGCTCGAAGCAGCTCGCAAAGCTCACCCTCCGTGAGTTAGGCAGTGCGCAGGCCTTCTACTGTCTAGGAGGTGTTGCTTCATACCTCTCCTTTACATTGTCACAGAGATATTTTTCATTTTTTTTGCGCCTGCGACGCGCAGATATTTTTTTTTTCCCCCGAGACAGTGTTCGGGAGTGGCGGCTTTTCCCTGCGCCGGTCGTTTCCACTCGTGCGTCAAAGCGTTTCACCCCATGAAACGGTTTTACTGTGGGCTAAAAAACTTATCGAATAGACCTTAGTCCTTACGTAGTCCCAGCGCGTGGTGTATTTAGGAATATGGTGACCATGGACTGAGGGAGCGCGCAGCGTTCGTTACAAGGCTCTCCGTCGAGTCACCTTTCCGTTCATTGCAGCAGGTCTGGTTTCACTCCCATGTTTGACAGAACAATAATAAAGATATAATATAGGCACTCATCATCGAACAACTTGGAACTGAAAACTGCGTGAGCTGTGCTTCAATCAACCTTCCGCAGGAAGAAGCAACATTCCTAGCATCTGTGATTATGGCCCACGCAGATAAGATATAGGATAAGGATAATATATATGATAAGAAATAGGCTCCTTGATTGGTTCTGGTAGAAGTATTAAAGAATTGTATATGCTAACAAAGACCAGTTGGAAGTTCAGCGTCATCCTCTTGCCTCTTTTGGTCTTCTTAAACCATGTGTACTAGTTAGCAACTACCCCACTTTACCGTTTTCGTTCAACATCACGCTAAATACTGCACAATGGATTGAAGTCTGATAAGGTTTTTGGCCCGCAGTAAAACCGTGGATGTATGCGTGGAAACGACGTGCGCAGGAATGGGCCGCCACTCACTAACTGTGTCTGGGGGGGGGGGGGGGGGGGGATCGCCGCGCGTCTGATGGAAAATATGAAAAACATCTCTGTGACAATGTAAGGAGAGGTATCAAGCTACTCATGTACCGTAAATGATCAGAAAAGAAAGTGGCATTTTTGAGATAACCGAGGTTAAATATTGCAAATGTAGCATATCCTGCGCATTTGAACACGCTTCCAGAAAAACACAGATCCGTGACATATATAAACCTGACATCATACGAAAGGGCCTTGCATGAGCTATCGAACGACACCAATATCAGTGTCGTGCGATCAACCGTTACGGAGGTACGTAGTGGGAAATTTTGGGTTTTTCTGACGTTCGGGCAGAGTTACAACATTTTTTTTTAATTCACTGTGCGTCACAGTGAAGTGTAAGCTGAGCAACATGGAGACCGTGGACTTCTCTCTGAAACGAAAAAGTATTAGTGCATCTCTTATATCTCGAAAACAAACGGATCGGAACGAACGGAAGCGCTCAAACTCTGCACAAATGAAAGCGCGCGCAAGAGGCTTCTGAATTTCCCCCTCTCCATCTCAAAAACTATCGCCTGCACGGACTCCGCATAGGGCGCTTGTTATATTATCCGAGGTCCCCTCCAACATATATTTTCTTCGTTTGAATTTGAAGGCGCGACTTCCACACCTTGTTCGATTTAAAATGAAACAACCCAGAAGCGCATGAGTTGACTTTTCCTCGTTCGCTTAATTGTCTCTCGCTCAAAGTACACAGGAAACGCTATAGTATGCAAGGGCCCTGCGAGTTCAAATGGTGACTGATAGATATGTTGATAAATTCAGAAACTGAGTTAAACGATGGTTCGGTTTACATAAGGTCAAACCAAAAAGTAACGGTAGCAGAAAGGAAGAGTTGTACAGCGGAAAAGCTGCACTTTCCGCAAGTGCGCGCTTGTATGTTATTTTTACTCAAACGTCGCGAGCTCCTGGACAACATGTTTCACAGTCATGACGGATCGTCCGTGGGCAACGCTGTAATACAAGCGACATCCTGGGTGACACGCAATGACGGCCAAACAGCTGTCCAGATACTTTCGCGGCGTTACTCAGTGGAGCTAATCAAAATGTATACATAACAGAAGCAGGTCGGGGTTGACAGGTCAGGGACCGGCAGAAATATTAATCAACGGGAAATGACTTTGAAACGTCCTGGCACTGGGCTGTATCGTCTAGTCGGTGCGATGCAGTCCTCCTCGCGTCAAAATTGCGAGGTAGCCCAGCAACGAATCATATACCATCGGCTGTCCGCTGCTTCCCGTGGTTTCTGCATAGAATGGCGGTATTTTGTGTAGACTGTACGGAAGAACGTCGCTACAGCTCTCACAAAAGCCCGCCCCAGACACAGAATTGAGGAAAATATAGAGTCACTAAAAAGTCGTGCACGTTCCTTCAGTACTTAGCTGTTGGTGATAAGCAAATATTCCACGCGTCCTTCACGTTCTGTCTGATTCCAGCCTATATGACTTTGCAGTTTCGTGGCACATGATCACAGATTTTACCGTTCTAGTTATTTTTCATCTCGTACGTTTTCTTCCTTTTCGCTATCGTGTTTTACAATCGCTTTCACAGAAGGCGTCGAATCTCAGATCCCGCATTCTCTTCACAGAGGTCCCACTGCGAGTCACTTAATATTCTACGTGTAATGGATGCCGCAGATCCAGCCGTGAAGCACTCATGCCATCATCGTCATCATTATAACCATCATCATAAAGTCATTCGTTGTTTTGTTCGCTAATGACTAAACAGGACAATGAAAGGCCCCACTGGGCATGAGGGCCCTTAGCCCCTTTAATCGGTCTTGCGTGCAAGGCGCATGCTCGTACAGAATATCGCGTGAAGAGAGCACACAGCCACTAATGAGTGTCTGAAAAACAAGCAGCTCATGCTGTGCGCTCTTCGCGTGTAAGGCCAACACTTTGCGACCTCCAAGAAGATGCAGAGCGTGTTGGCTTAAAGTAGCACAGAAGTCGTTTTCAACACCCTGTTTTCTTTCTGTAGAACAGTTAAGCACAGTAATAAAATGCACCATGAGAAGTAATTCACGCGAATTTCGCGCACTGAATTTCAAGTACGCCACAAAAAGCGACCGTGCGCGGTGGGCAGTACCAGCCTCTGACGTTGCGAGGACGTTGTGATGTCAGCGCTCGCGAATTCGTTCAGAGAAATGTCATCTGCTACTCTGCTGTTCAGGGCTCAGAAGACGCATTGCTCCTCGCTCGGTCGTTATTTTCGAAAAATGCATAGTGCCGTCTTCTACGAAACACTCGCTGGCACTACGGAAGCGACAGCGGGTGCAAAGCAGTGGAACGTACATTTTTCTACCGCGGGGTACGAACATATACACAAAAACACGATTCAAGGAATGGGCGCCGCCATTAGTGCTGTCACCCCGTGGTAGTCCCATAACTACCCAGTAAACCACAAACGTCTATTAGACATACCAGAAAGATCCAAACATCTAAGACATTTGGGATGTCTAGTAGATATCCAGATATATCCACATTACATTCCATGGATCGTCGGAAGCTCGTCCATAACGGTATAAATGCATGTCCTCTGGATGTACCTGCTGGACATTTGTCACGTCCAGTGGACGTGTTCGTGAGGCATTGCGACGTCTAATATACGTCCAGTCGATGTTCCTACCGGATTAACATACGATAATATAGACGTACGTTTACGAAACGTTGTTTCGACTCTCAATTCAATAGTAATTTTTACGTATAGCGCTAGAAGAAAGCGAATCTATCTTGCGAGAACGTGAGAAATTTGAGAACAAGTAAAGCAAGTTTTTCCATTTGTTCGCGTCCTGCTCTCTGCAAAGTATTTACGTAGCACTCTTCCACCAACACAAGAAACCTGTTAGTTTGACAGCTCCACTCAGTAGGTAACCTCATCATAGACAATAGCCTGAATTACAAACACAATATTTGTCAGGAAGGAATATCAGAAATGTTAGCGGGCAGTTTGACTCATTGCGGACGTACATACTAATTGCAGAAACACATCCTAGTCAGCGTTACAAACGTTTTCGGCCCCCACTACACTTAACAAACATCCCGCAACTATTGGTATTTTAGTATATGTTCCGTCCAGTACGCCAATAGAAACTGAGAAATGCCCCAGCCGTGTCGGGTGGGGTACGGCCACGGCTACGTCATTTGCGCTGTTCATGCACACAAAATAGCTGAAAAAGTAGATTTGCAATCCGATCTATACATTGTCGTATGTTAATTCGGTAGGAACATCGATAGGACGTATATTAGGCGTCGCAATGCCTCACAAGCACGTCCACTGGATGTGACAAATGTTGTCACTGTAACATCCAGAGGACATACATTTATACAGTTACCTCCGACGATCCGTAGTACATCCATTCCACGTTAGGTGGACATATCCGGATGTCAACTAGACATCAAAAATATCCACGGTGTAACATCCTCTGGATGTCCATTAAACGTTTGTGGTTTACTGGGTATGCCCGTGTGGACTGCCGTTTGCAGAGTTCGTTGATTTTGTTGCATCTTGCAATCACTTAAGACGGTTGTTCAGCTTCTCAGTTTGCTGCGAGCGCTCGGGAAGCGATGTGGAAAAGATATTCGAATCGGCCAGCACTCCTCACGTGGACAATATTGTACATATCGCACGCGGATGCAAGTAGGGTAAGGTGAGGCAAGATGAGACACGGGGCAAGACGCGACATTTTCTGCTCGACGCCGCCTGTCTCAGAGACGCGTTGCTCCATGCGCTTGAAACTTCACCCATAGGTGGCTCTGCATGTCCGCTTTATTGCACGTGAGCATTTTCCGGATTCATGTATGCGTTGAAGAGAAAACAAATCAGTTACTTCTGCCACGAATGTGGAGACCCGCCAAAGAGGCGCAATTTTCTGTAGTCCTTTCTCTTAGTATCTGTGCAGCAGCGTTTCGTAGACTTATTCTGTCAATGTAAGTTCACATCCTATTTCTTTATTCATTCATCTAGATATAAGCAAAATATTGGCACTCTTGGTTATCCGGTGTTGAACAGAAAAAAATAATATATCCGATCATATGCACGGGGCAAAACGCGATAATTTAATGTAATTTAAATTTAATATAATTTAGAAACGATAAGTCAACTATTAGTTGGATTTATGCTTGTTCCTCAGATTTCTTTTTTGCATATTGTCTAGGATTTTCCAGCAAATTTTCCTGTTTCCTAAGATATTTCCAGCAAAGCAGAAGCGCGCGCAAAAACGAGCGACCAGCGACACATCAGACTGGCGATGCCTTGCTTGCAAAGGACGGTGGAGCAATATAGCTGGGTTCTGTGTGGTTTTATTGCAAATCATGTGGGCGGTGGGCTCAAGGGGGTTGTGTAGGGGCCCACGGGCTTTACTTTGTCCGCTTGGAGTACAAAAAGTGATTTGTATAGCTCATTACCATGGCGTGTCTAGTCTTGCCCCACGTAATGTCTCGTCTGGCCTCGAGCGTTGGGGCGAGATGAGACAATCTGCATTTTTGAATTTCTTGTGCTATATTTATTTTAGACCGGGTACGTCCATTCTGCATTTACAGGTCAGAAGCTCTAGACTCCTGAGAATGTGCCTACGGCTAGTTTTTTGAAAAACACGATAAATAAAAACTACATGCTCAAATTTCTGTCTCATCTTGCCCCACCTTCCCCTAATCGTTTCCTTTATGATCCACTGATAGGAACACTGATACGCTACTCAGACGTTTACCGTATGACTTAGTTATGTGGAATGTTGTCGCTCTCGTCAGTCATACTCATTAAAGACGACATCCACCAGCATTCATCCCAATGGGAGGAAGCGATTCTGACAGTCTACACCTATTCTGTCGTCGCCGGAAACGAGGCTAAAGAACGCACGGAGACCGGTAGTTTTAGAGTAACGCGACAAGGTCCATACTACCTTCAGGAACTGTCACGCAAAATAGTTCCTTTTGGAAGCATTTCCTGATAAAACTAGTTTGCAAGAACGCGCGCAGAGGAGACGCACTCTCCCAGATCACATATTCATATTTTTTCTCCTACCATCAACATCATCATCATCTCCCAGCTGCTTCTGGCGTGTTACGACGTCAGATCATCCAAGCGCCTTCATTGGAAATCGTCTGTGCCACAGCGGGGGGCAAGGCGACCGGTCGACTGCTGTGTCAGACGCGAGATGCGCGGCTTCAAATACAGCCGCCAAAAGGAAAAAAAAAAAAAAGAGGGGGGGGGGGGGGGGGCGTTCTACCTCACTATTGGGCAGAAGTCGTGACGTCACAGGATCACGCGCTCCACTTGTACTTTTTGTTCCAATGTATGTCCCAGGCCTTGTAATCCTGATTTCGACGCCTCCTGACATATTTTTTGAGCCCTTCATGCTTCTTTTATGTAAGCATGGTAAACGAACGCGACAGGAAACACGGACGGACAAAGACAGCGTTTCCGTGTCCATCTATGTTCCCCGTTGCGTTCGTTCACACTTTTGCGAGCTGTGGCGAGAGCCCGCCCGCAAGCATTTTTACGTGCGTTTGCGGCATAGCCACTTCATTTCAATAACGACAGTTAGGTTCCCGCCGTGCGTTTCACCAAACGCCCCCATGACTTTCTTTGCGCTGACAGAGTAGTTCTGCTCTTCCTGTCCTGTCATCAGTCATGGGCAGTATCGAAGATACATGTATCTTCGATACTATCTTTTGATGCATTTTGTGTATCGGTATTAGGTATCGCGTGTCAAAACAGAGTATCGGAGTATCGGTATCGAAAATACATTTTTAGTGTATCGTGTATTTTAACGATACTCGATACTAAAAAAAGACGCAAATATTGACGTAAACAACGAGATTTGGCCGAGGCAGACCAACAATTAGGGACGACACAAATATTGAGGCTGTTGTGAGACTTACGGTCGGCGGCACTCGCTCAGGCGGTAGTACAAGCCAGGCCACAGCGGCGTAGGCATGTCGACCATAAATTCGCTCGAAGCTTACGTCCGCGCGCGCGCTCCATCGTCAAGGTAGCCGGGAGAGGTGGCCCTGGGCCGTGCTCAGGGACGCGCGCGGCTTCTAGCTTGTTCCAGAAAAATCTCTTCCGTCTCTTTCTACGGCAGGCGCGCCGAAAACGCTCGGCGTCATCTATAGTGGCCTTACAGAGGACCAACCTCACGGCTTCTGGAACTGCGCTGCCCGATGTCCCCCTGCTCAGTGCGCAAGAGCACGTCCACTTCACTTAAAGTGTGAATTCCACGTCTGTATAGCCGCCGGCTTAGCTTGAGCACTGTAACCCGTTCTACAGCTCACAATTCACAACGGCCAACTAAGAAATGAAGTATCAGCTATGGCTGACGAACTCCGGTGTGCCATCTTGGATGGGAAATATTTTACTATCACATCGTCTGATGGAGATCTAATCATATTACCAGCCTTATTATATTGGGATTTCAGTGATGTATCGAAGTATCGACGATGCAGTATCGAGTACCTGTACCGAAAATCAATTTCGGTTCTGTATCTTGTATCGGAAATACAATTTTTTAGGGTATCGAGTATCGGTATCGAAGATAAGTACTTTTTTTCGGTATCGTGCCCAGCCCTGCCTGTCATCGTCCTGTCTTTTTTTCCGCATCATGTCTACGTTTAATCCAAACCAGCTCGCTCGCATCAGTGCTCGTTTCTTGGAAAGTAAGCGAGTTCATCCCGATCAATCTCAACCGTGGAATAATGCCTCGGATAAAAATCACCGGATTTCCTTTTCCAGTAGGCATAACCAAAGACTTTCAGTATTTTTAGCGCCATGCTTTCAGCTGTATCGGGGATCACGCGCCGATGTTTAGGTGGTGCCATGGGATACCTTACTTTTGAGCTCACGACCCCACCGGAACGAACCTAGAAAAGACCAGGGGAAAAGGAAGACGTCATTCAGAAAAACCTACAGCAGCTGCTATCCGAGCGTTGTAGTGTTCGTCGCTGTAGAGCCGCTTGTTGTCCAAAGTCTTCGTGAGAAGGGTGATCCCAGCTGCCATGTAAAGCGCACATGCCACGAGGTGGAACAGGATTTCCTGAAAAACAATGCGTGTATACAGTGTAATATTACGTAATACGAAGATGTAACGCACACATTTTTGGACATGTCGCATCACTTACGAAGGAGGTTCTTGCGAGAAGCGAGGACGAGGTAAAGGACCAGCAGGACGCGACGAGGAGTAAGAATGTACAGAGGAGACAACCAAATGCAGTCAGCAGGAAGTACATCTCATGTCCGGGCATGTGGAAATTGCTGTAGCCCTTGGAGCTGGTGTAGTGCAGCATTAGTCCCAGACATATTCCACCGAATACCTACGTGAATATGTATAGTGGTCAACATCGCTGGAAGAGTCCATACACTGCTATTTTTATAGTCTACGGTCAGATATATCCCACCCCACGCACGTTGCTCTGTTTCCTTAGAGAGGTCTGGTCGGCAAACTGGATCAAACATGCTTTGGCAGCTACCCTCTGTGGGACTTGGGAATCCGCAAGCACGTCTAACGCAGTAAAGACATACGCGGGGGAAGTGGACAATTAGTACGAAGCGAGTTTTTACTTCTCTTCCTTATTTTCTTTTTATTTATTTCCACTAACTGCGGCTAAGTGGTCTGGGGTAGCCAGTCTGACTCTGTCGTGACTTAAATCCCCCCCCTTTTTTTTTTGTTTCTGTCACATCACATCACACACTTCTTTTCCTTAGAAACCACGTTCAGAATCACAAACTTCAAGCAAACAGATGTTCTTAAAGACTCTGCGCACCAGCAGTGAACCCCTCGTATCATCGTCGCCCTGTCGCAATACAGTTACTATGACTGTCGCAAGATGGTTTTTGCCATCTACGCCCATTGCAAAATACAAGTTGCATAACTCAGGAAACCACTTTGAAACGACGCAAGGTCAGTTCCTTCCCCTGTTTGTATATCCGAAAGCGCGCTTCATGTGCACCTACGCGTTCAAATGCCCACAGTTTCGTTTCAAGGCTTTCTGTCGAAACATAATTAGGCAAACGCGGCTGCGTGAACCTGTGTTGGGTTACTGAACAAAACTTGCCTTCAGTTCATGGTACCATCACAGTGTTTTCTCTCGAGAGATATCATTACGGAATATTCTAGTGGAATAAAAACCAAGAAACTGCTCACGAGGCGGAAGTTCTGTCGCGCGTTATCTTCAGTTTTCGCACGGCGCCGGAATAACGGGAGTGGAGTACTGTGCCCACAGTAGACGACACAGTCTGCCCTGTCGTCTGCTACGGAATATCTTGTTGCTGAGCCGCAGGATCATTCCCCACTGTTAGAAGGGCACGAAAAGACGTGACGTTTAGCCCATCTTCCGCCGGAGTATTCTAGGGAATGGTGCACGTGCGAACACACGGTCATTGCACTGCTTGGAATTACAACCACTGAATGGAACTGCCAACCACAGGGGTGGCATCCAATGTATTGCTCCATAGATGAAAGCGTGATGAGCGAACACAATGCATTCTGGACAGGTCCTGGTCGCACGTCACAGCAAACGTCAAGGCACACGTCACCTTAAAGATGGCCGCACCCGTGATCGGCTGCAAAATCGTTTGTAAACAAAGCGCTTACTGTTTCTGTGCACAGTTTCGGGCGTTTTTCGACCTCGGTAATTATTTTCATCCGAAAATCTCGCATTAAACGCGCAGTTTTATATATGAGGCCTCGTACTGTTGACCACTTCCAAAGATGCGATGACTATACCCGGCATTATGGCACACTGAGTCGATGCGATTTACTTAAACTGAGGAGAAATAGGCTACCATGTCGCGGAAGAAGCACCTTACAGATAACGCTGGCAAACTACGTTCAACTCTTGGCTTTATGCCAACGGGAATATCTCGGCAAACGCTAGTATGGCATGTAAACAAAGTCACATGACTTCAAAATGGCGACGTGTGACCAGGACAAGATGGCAGATTTGCGAAAAGTCCCCGCTTGAGGGTAGTTACAAAAATGGCGGGTTTATATCACCCCTGTGCTGCCAACAGATTTGGGTCAGCCGATGGTAATGCTACTCTTCGACGTATACCAGATTGTGCTAAAAGCCGTGGACTGTCAGCGTCCTGAGTTCACGTCAGCAGTATTGAGCCGTCCAAGTCAGCGTGCTGAGACGCTCCTAATAGAGCAGGTTCCACAGACAGTCAGCCGTATTGAGGCCCCTAGATTTCATGACGCGCTTCGGTATGGTGAGATCATAATGGGATGACACTAGGCATTGTGAACTTCATATGTAGTAATAAGGTCTATTCACATGACGTCACCCAAGGAAACGCCACTGGCGCTGGTGGATTTGCCGCCATAATGCAGGTCCCGATCATCATGACCTTCACACACGTATTCACCGTTCATTTGGTGTCCCCAAGTTCTTGTACTGTGATTATTACGTGCACCATATCCCAGTAATTTCCGTGTTGTTGACGTTGATAGTCTTCTAAATAGCACATGACAGCGAACAAAAACAGAGACAGACAGTTTGACCTGATCATGGTGGCGGTCTCGCCTGTCTCGCCAAGGTACTCAGTGCCCTCTAGACGGGGTGATGTCAGTAAATAAACTATGCGTTCGAATACCTCGCGCCCGCGAAGCCGCCTGACTAGGCAGCTGAGTAGACCCCTTTGCTTGTCACTATTGGAACAGGCTTGCCTAGCCTAGTCTTGCTCACGCAAGAAATGCGTACGGCGCAAGCGCACCAGGACTAATGCGCTAAGTTTGTAGGACATCGTGCATAAACTGTCGCCTTCACAACTAAAAATGTGTTGCCACTTTACACGCAGTTTTAAAAAACACACCACTATGTGCAACTTTACATTTAAAGCCAGCAGAAACAGCGGGCACGCTGGTACCGTCAACGCGCGTCTCCATCCCGGCTGTCAGATGGTCAGGCGTATAACTAGACTGCATCGATGCGCACTAGGCGGTAGCCGACTGAATAGCGGACTTGGCGAGATTTGGAACGAGACTTAACATGACGGCACTTCCGGTTAAACCGCTAGGCAGTCGACTAAACGGGGTATTGGAACGCAGCCTATGTTGAAAGACCTATTTCATATTGAAGCAACTATTCCCTTTACAAAATTCTTTTGTGGGGAGGTTCTTGAAGTCTTCATTTTTCTTTCTTTTCTTTTCTTTTGGTACGATGACCTATACACATATCAATTCATGAGGGTTAGGTTTCCCAGGTGCCATGAGCATATTTCTACGCCTGATTCCTTTAATCGAACGAACATTCCTAAACAATGACGTCAACTCCCTAGCTTACTCTCAACCTTCGCACCAGTCACCGCCCCAGCATAGCTCACATCAAAACAATGGCTCCCATATCGTTACTGCTGCACGATTCGGTAATTAATGTTATTAACAATCTGTTCATTGCCATCTCTTCATTTCGATGAAACGATAACTTTCATGGAACCGCCGGCACGGGCGAACTTTTCACACGCGATGAAGCGAAGTCAATGCCTATGCCAACAATGACCTATACGCGCAAGACAATACACAGTCTCACACCTACAGTCTAAAGCGAATTCTCGTAACTCGTGCGTCAATGATGGCGAGCGTTTTGACCTCATTCCGAAAGCCTTGCGCTAATTCACATCCGAACACTAGTCGACGTCATGGAGAGTCAATTGTCAAAAAAAAAAAAAAAAAAAAGGAAGAAAGAAAAGGAAAAAAAAAAAAAAGAGCGAATTTACGATGATAGAATATCAGAGAAACTGTAAGAAGAGATGATGTGCAGAGTGTCCCTGTGGATGCGAGCGAGACTTGGAGGTTTTTATGACAGGGTTGCTAGCATGAGGCAACTGCAGTACCTCTGACTGGAGATCAAACGGTCCGACCTGTACGACATCGCCAAGTTGCTGACGAAGTTGCAGCTTTGAACGCGCAACTTGGATATCGGGAAGCAGACACCATGATTTCCGTGGCAGGCGCAATGTGTTCAGCTGATGCCGGTAAATAAGAGAATGTGGGTTCGCGTTCCAGTGCTGGTGTTCTTTCTGTCAACCGCCATTTTGTAAATGGATGTACGCAACAGGCCGTTGTGACGCTTAAGAGTTGTATCCGTCCTTGGTTGTTCCATTGGCCCCAGCTATACTACTATACGTTTCGTATTTACGAGTCCGCTTGACCCACATGCAAACATGTAGCAGGGGACATTTGTCTTTGCGCCAGTTGAAAATGTGTCATTCTGTGCATATCCCAACACAAGGTCAGGTGTGGTCGCTTTGTATAATTTAACTGTTGCTAGCCTTGTTCTGCAAAGGAAAACGAGTAGAAGTGTTTTTACACACTACATTTACGGAACTGTGAATACGTGTTTCCAGAGCGTACTTGACGATAATGCCAACGATTGCTTGGAAGCATATTACGTGTTCACAAAATGGCTGTCTGGCCTTCTGCGCAAATGACACTGCGGGTAATGCGAGTTGCACGATATTCTGGTGACTGATCTCGCGTTCCACAATGGAACACAGAGGGGGCAGCGAGGAAATGAGGCTCTCTTTCTTCGTGCGGTAACTTCAAGGAACGTACTAGTATAGTGCAGAAGAAAATGAAGAGCAAAAATGAAACCACACCACCGCGTCGTTACTATAATGTTCGAATGTGAGATAATCGGCTTTTCTTCTTGGCTGCGAGCCCAAAAACCTAGAAACTTACGGGTTGAAAGACGTTGACCAGTTTAAAAAAAGTTACAGTATGTGCATTCACGGACCGGGGATTTTCCCAGCACCCCCCCAGAAAGATCTCCCCTTAAAAATGCCTGCCAAAAGGAGCAAAAAAGCCCGGAAAGCCGGCATGGTACGTAAGTCACACCCTCCTTAAGCAATTCCAACACTCCACCTGAGATGAAAACCCTGCACAGATCTCCGTCCATACTGTTGGACAAAATGTGTGGAATTCATGCGAAGGACGTGTAATAGAGTTAGTTTGTCTTAAATACATAATATATGCCCTAACGTCCTAGATTGGCATATACTATACGAATAGAGACAACATGGTAAACAAGCCTGAGTGCCCATGCTCAGGCTTGTTTACCAGACTTCACCCACCAGCTAGCCTGCATTTACACCATTTTATCTGAACAGACCACAACCTCATTGCCCTATACATTAAGTGTTCTGGCTGCACCAGAGCTGCCAATATCATTTTTTGTTTTCTTCTCAATCTCTCACTCTCTCTATCTCTCTCATTCTACTATGTGACAATAATTCTTAATGACGAGGAATCACTCAACTTCGTATACACGATGTATTCACACAGACATTGACGATGCGTTCCTTTCTGAGGGGGCTTCATGCGAACCGTATAAATGTAAAACAAAACTGTCTTTCACGCCTTCCTCAGCAGAAGTCCGCGACATCCGACGATTTCCATGAGCGCGCTTAAAGGGGCCCTAAAGTGCAAAATTTTCTACGTTTTCCCTCTCCTTATCAAGAACCGCGACAATGCGGAGAAGCTTCCGATTGGCCATTTCAAACGATCTCGCTCGATGATTGGGCAAATCTTTTGAGAAGACCAATCAGAGCCTGCTCCGCATTAATGGTCTTCTTGAGAAGGAGAGGGAAAGGGTAAACTGCAAGTTTCTTCTCGTTCATAAATCATGAACGACGCACGAATGAGTCCCGCTCCTTTTGCGTTGATGTCAAAGTGACGCCATCTTTGATTCGGCGAGGAGAAATTGTTGCACTTGAGTGCCCCTTTAGAGCGACATCGCGTTTACTGCAATAATCGCCAGAATGTCAACTTATCCGCGAAGTAACATGAACGTTACATCAGAAGCGAATTTTGCATTACGTGCGACGCAGAAAAACATTCTCTCCTGTTGACGTCAGTCGCTTCTCAGATGAGTTGACATTCCGAAGATTACTGCTGGAAACGCGATATCACTTTAACTGCTCCCCTGTAAATCATCACACGTCGTGGACTTCTGCTGAGGAAATTACCAACACTGTCGCCATTATATATATATATATATACAGGGTGTCCACGCTAAGTGTGAACAGATCTTTTAAAATATATCAATCACTTTTTTCGAGATGAAATCAATTACAATATAGCATATGCTGAAGGGCACTCCCTAGAGGGGCATTAACAGACTCCTAAGGCAATGTCTTAATTAACTTTCAATAATTAACTTTTTAATTATAAAAGCTACGAAGTTGCTCCAATGAGAACATCTCATCTCTTCGGTCACCAGATACCAAAACAGTTTTCAGAACAAAAATCCGTTCGGTAGATCGTCCGCAAAAAATTCGTGAAGGAGCGCCATTTTTTTCTTTATTTGGTTTATTGCGCATCTTCAAAGAAGCGGCTTTCCTTTACCCCCAGTGTGAGAGAGTGAATGAGTGTGGACGTGTTTATTTCCTGGCACTGTACACGTGATAGGGCGCTCCTCATAAAGTTTTCCCCGGGGACGAAGCTCTTGTGAAAACTTTATGAGGAGCGCCCTATCACGTGTACACTTTTTTTTCTCTCCCATCTCTGTTCACTAGTATTAGTTCTGTTCTGTTCTGTTCACTAGTTCACTAGTAGTAGTTCCTAGTATTGTACCCCTCAGTCCGGTTGAAGACGACGCTGTCGTCGAAACGTTCACTCCTTTATGTAATGCCAATTTCCCCATAGTCTAGTTTTACGAGTTTTAAAATGTGATAAATTGTAGTCTCGTACCAATCCCTTAAAGCTTCCGAGTCCCTTAGTTACATTTTGCACATATATATATATATATATATGTATATATAAAGTTTGGTTTCATGTTATGGTTAGCATGTCTTCTTCCTTTTCTTTTCTTTTGCCCTTTTCCTCTTCTTTTCTTCTTCTCATTTTCTTTCCCTTTTTTTCGGAATAGCAAGTGACCACCGTCTTGCTGACCTTTCCTTTTTTTTTCATAATAAACATATCCCCCCCCCCTCAAAAAGGAATAAGGTCTAAAAATGCACGTTGTATATTTCCAATCTCTTCCGGTCACCTGCAGCTCTCTCGTGTAAGTGGTACGATCTGAAGTCTGAAAATCGCTAACGCCTGATGTGCGAAGCGGAGAGAGGGACGATCCAAAAGCCAGATGGTCCTCTTCCATCTCGTGCAGCACGAACCCGGTAATTGCGCATCCCACTCCGATTTACTCCTCGAGGAGGCTATATCACGTGGGGATCGCAGAAACAACCTGGGGATTACAGAAGAGGCCCCCTGAGATGGGTTCGCCTCGAAGAATTATGACCCGTACGAACACCTGGCCGTTGCACAAACGTTTATCGTACAAGCTCGCTCATATACGTAGTTGACAGGACGGTCTACGGATTTGTACGGACAAGGCAACATCTCATAAACTTGAGACGAAATTCGCTGTTTCGCGAAATTTTGTCAACGTGTGAAAGGTAACTTCGCACCCTTTAGTTTGTTTTCTGGCACGTCTGCAGCGGTTTCCAACATTACTTCTTTATCTTCGTTGTTTTCAGTTTATGTTCGTTTTTGAATATTCGGTCTGGAAGCATACCGTCGAAAGCTGCCTTCGTATCGAGACAGTGTGTCATTATTGCTTGCCTCCGAAAATTCCTCGAAAATACGTCGCACTATTATCCGTTGAAAACGCGCCGCAAAAATAAGACTTAATTAAAATTAAACGCGTAAATGGAGACCTCTCATTCGCACACACGTATTTTCTGCAATAATAATTCACTGGTTTCATTGTACTGTTTGGGACACGGTTGTCTGATATCGTCTGTCAGTAGTTCCGCAGCCCATATTTTCTTTGTTGGACTTGAAATTGTTGCGTCAATATTGTATTGGAAGATGGACCTTATGCTGCACGTGTTTATTACTCGAACGAAATAGTCTCGCAAAACCTGGGGGTTTCAAAGGGTGTAAACCACGGGGTGCTTATTTCACACAACCGTGTCCCCCAACAGTACATACCATCAGATCAATGTAATAAATTTTCTGATATATATAATGCAATGTAATAAATTCTTATATATATAATTCAATGCCACAAATTCACAAATTGAAGTGTCTAACCAAATTCCAAAAAACGGGCATAGCTTGAGTGAAACGGCGACTGTTTGTGCAAAGATACAATTCCTGTCCACTGATATGCGCCAGCTACGTTTAGGCTAGGGGAGGACGATACTTTTTCTGGAGGCATTGCGTGTATTATCACTCATGCGCCCGCTGGAAATAATACTCGTATGTTGTTTGTACAGTCTGGTACTTGAACGTAAATAACAAAGGACAGAACCCGAGTTGACCACTGGAGCCGATTCGAATTTACTTTATTGGGTTTGATGTGTAGTTAATCGAACTTACTGTGAAATCAATTTTAATAAATTATCGCTACGCTTCTACAGGTATCGTGTGCTTGGCGCGGTGCCAACCACGAAGCCTTTTACGATGAGAAGGAGGGGGGGGGGGGGGAGAGAGAAAGAAGCGTGCGGTCACGCCTGACGACGAGGGACCTCAGAAGCTGTTCCGTAAATAAACACTAACATGTCGACAGTTTTACGTCCGTGACGTGACTGGGCACTCCCGCCCGACAGCTGGCCATATAAACCATAATACGAACTAAGTACAGCGAACGGCTCGGCCCGCAAGGGGAATTGCTCAACATATCCGTTTATACACTTCGATATTTATAAATTTGCGTTATAGGATATAGAGGCATAAAACTCTTTTTGCTTATGAGGAATACATGCGAGTTTCGTATCCACCTCGACCGATTGTTGTCTCTAGCTGTCCGCGATGAAATCAGACTTCAGGTTTATAACGTGGGACATCTCATGACCATGATCTATACAATGAGGGCGATACGACTTTCGCCTTCTATTCCGCTTTTCGCCTCATGCCTCCCCTACACTTATGGCGGAAAATAAATTATTAGAATAATCAGAAAACTTGCCGAATCTACGCTGACGGAATTTTTATCTGTAATGTGTATGTATCCGGAACACCAGCGCTGATGTACTCTTCAACGAGTTCAGTTCAGTTGTGTGCTTCCTACAACGACAACAGGCCTACAGGATGGACGGTATAGTTCGCCTACCCTGCGTAGGCGTACATTCCACACAACTTCACACTAACTCACAGGTAGTGGGATATGATCACCGCAACCCAAGTGGCGAAACACCGCGTAACATCGTCATCACGTCTTTGTTGAATGGAATTGAAAAATAAATGAAAAATAAATTATAAACATGGATAATCATGTACTTGTTGCTGTTGTACGTATGTATGTATTGTGCCCTGTGAATAGCATACCAGCCGCCGACGCACAACACGGAATCTAATAGAAAAAAAAGTAAAAACGAGGCGATACACCATCGATCTTTTCCGATAGCTGCTTCTCATTGTCAATGCGGTGTAGATGAAAACGTCCCCGGCCAGGAAAAGTGCGAAACAGTACGAAAGAACGCAAATCTTGCTGCAGGACGAAGCAACATAAAACATATTACGATGTCAGTTCGTGCATGATAGTCCGCATGGCGTAGTACTATATACGCACGAAAGCCCTGCGCGTCTTCTTGTCTTGGGGGAGCCAAGGAACCGGTGAACGAAAACACATGACAGATCATTGCAGACCATTACGACGATGAACTTAGTACTGCGTGTTGGTGCTGACAGGCGTTACCATGCACATCGGATGTTTAGCGCCTGTAAACTTCATTTTTGCACGTTTTCAATCATTCCGCATTGACTGGAACGCGTTCATTCCAGGTACTACAAACAAGCAAATACAAAAACACATTCGCGAGTGTTGCGAATATCGCATATAGCACACACGCCTGCTAGGACTTTCTCGCTGAATGACAGCCGTTCAACGTGAAAGCTCAAGCAGGGACTTATCACTACCGTATCCTGTACATCCTGTACAGGTGGGAGGTTGGGGAAGCGCCAGCATCGCGCGAAACCTCAACTGTCAAAACCCACATTCATGTTACAGTCACCAGATGGGGCGCCGTCTACTTTAAATATCACAGTGCATGTCAGGTTACGGACACCATCGGTCATTAATGGGCCGGCGCCGCCCCCGCAGGGAGAAATTTTAATTTACTGGTCATTTTCACCTGATCAGCATTTTTCCAGAAACGAAACAAGTTGCTTACTGATCCACACAAACCTAACCTATTCGCTCATATAGCCAAAGATAACGTCCGCGCACCAGTTGCGTTGTGGTGGAGGTTCAGTCACCCGCGCCCCACAAGAGCCAAGCGCAACGCCACAAAATGCTCACCGTTTCGGTGACCCTCAAAAGTCCCGGAACGCTGCAGCAGTCATCATTTTTCGTGATGCGGATGGTGGTCCTCGTGTGAGACATGGTGGCGCCGAGTTCAAAAAGTCGAACGTTGTCAAAGCAGGCCGTCAAACAGCGTCAAAAACCGAAACGTGTGTGCGTGCGCGGGCCTCCGCCGAGGGACACCGAGAGTTCCTCCTCGCTTTCTCTTCTTGGTGGGCGCGCCTTTTAGGGAATGCGATGAAAGAGCAAAAGTGCGAGGAGAACCAAACCGAAATGAAAGAACGCACCAAAACAGCGGAGGGGGAAAGAGGGCACCAAAGCGGAACACGCAACCCCAAACGAGAAGGCTGGCCTTGGAAGAAAGTGCCGCTAGCTATAGCAGCGCCCTCATATCTGCCAGAGTGTGCGTGGACTCACAGGCTGACCCCGCCCACATCTCGGCGGTCCCGCTTGTTCATCATCCAGATAGAAAGCCCGATCCCCCCCCCAGGCAACAGTATTCCGGTATAGGACGAGCCTGGTGCTTTGATGTCAGTCCTATACTTAGTGCTGCAGCTTCGCCTCTACCGTGGAATCTTCTGTGGCATCAACAATTTTATAACCGCGTCACGCTACCGCTTTCAACCACATTGCTTGAACTTCCGTTGAGTCCACTATACGGTGGAAGTCACTTCGAACGAACTCTATGCGATTTCTGTTGTGACCGGGATAGTGAACCTTACGCTGGAACCGAATTGCGAATCGGTAAAAAACGCCATTTTTCGTGAGCCGGCACTGAACGTGACCGAATTTTTCTCTTCTAAACCTAACTGGAACTGATTGGAAAAATATGAGGTGGTGATATGTTCCCGAAACGGTTCAGATGGAATGTTTGTATGTAACGAGTCAATGCTGTTTCGACGTTATGCTTCCGCAAGTCTCAGACTCAGAAAAAGAAAGGAAAAAAGAAAACACAAAAAAAAAAAACAGCGCCTCATAAACGACTTCGGGGCCCTATTTGGACACTTTCGAAGCCTATGGAGCTCCCCGTGCATTTTCAAAATCGTGCAGTACGGCAATATTCTGGCAAGATTTCTAGCCACATTCGCTTCGTTTGATACACATGTCAGTTTTGTAATTCTCGGCGCAAATGTCTTCTTTTTCTTCCCCATTGAGATCATCACAAATTTGCCATCACTTTCAGAGATGTGGGAATATCGCATTATTAAACTCTAATGTGTTGGCTCCTCAGAAAAGTGTTACAGCGTCAGCGAAAAAAAAAAAAAAAAGCTTTCCGCGTGCCAATTTAGCTAAATTATTAGAGTCTGGGCTCAAACTTTCGCCGACTCCATCTGTTGGGCCTTTCGAACGGCCTTCCCAGACATGTCCGACCCTCCTGAACCCAGATTGCTTGTGAGCAACTATAGCATAAGATGATGCGAATGATGGGAACAAGAAAATGGGAACGTAAGACGCGACAGGGTTAGACTAGTAAGGAGTTCGCATCAGTACGGTCTGCTTGTCTGCGGTGTTTCAAAGGTGACCATAATTAGAACACAAAATCGGTACATAAAACTTTATTTTACTCTGTATTCATGCTATACTTTGTACAATTAAGCTAATTGTATGGGACCTTTATGATTTACATAACAGGACGGCACAGTGCTCTCCATCGTGCTTTGACACGTACGGCCTCAGACACAACCTTTGTGAAATGATTCCAGACGGGATGTGTATTCGCACCCAGATAGCTGGTGGAGCAGCAAAGGTCATTATTAGGTCTACTGCAGATTCGTTGCGTAAATAATTTTTTTCGTAGTCGGAAGAAGTAATATAAGATGGCCTTCACTTTTCTGTAATGTGCAGGCAACACAAAGTGTGTTGGATATTTGTAAATATATAAAAAACAAAATATGTTTATTAACACGTGCAGTATGGATCATGAAAGCATTGAGACTGTTATCCTTTGCGTGTAAATTAAGTAAAAATCAGATAAGTGGTGTCGTTAGAATACGTATTTAGATTACGAATATAGTAGCATGTAGCAAAAAAAAAAAAAAAAAAAAAAAACGAAACACGTTCTTCATCGCTCTCAAAGTTGTGTCCTGTTGCTTGCTTCAAAGATAGGCAGGGGTATCCTTCGAGGAGTTGATCCGACGTATAAGCATTACCTTAAAAAAAAAAAAAAAACATACAGGGGTCCTTGGGTTATCCCGACCAAATCTTCGTACGGAGTACGGCAGAATGCCGGATGGCGAAGTACTCTTGCGAGTCGCTGCCACTGAAACGTCTCGCAATTCGCTCGGTGCTGTATATGAGTTGCGCTTCGGGACTGCTTGAACCAGTGATGCAGAAAATGTGTTTGTGATGGCTGAAGTAAGTACACACGCTCGAGCCTCACTCCATTTATCGCTGCTCTCTTGCTCACCATGCTTAAGACTTCATTAGTTTGAATTGGAATGCACTACCGCACATCAGAGGCTTGTATCAAACCATACCCGAAATGCCTGTTTCATTATCCTCACACTCCGCTACAACAGCGCACCACCTATCAAGTCTGCTCGCCTATGAGAGCGTGGGGGAGACATACTGCTTGGCTACTTCTCCTGTGTACATTGAGCCGTTGCAGTGAAAGCACGCTTCACAGGAGATGCCACGGACAGACAGACATACGCTTTGTCTCACTTCGCTCCCCATTTGTAGAATGCATTCCGTATTGAAAAACAGAACAAAAAAAAAAACTGATCCAGATGTCTGCGAAAACAACTGAGCGGTTGAGACGTCAACAAAGACTACGCGTGTGCGGGCCATCATTCTAAAAACGATAAGAACCCCCAGTGCGAGGGGACAACGAAAGGGACAAAAAACGAGACAAACACAGCACTGACTGCCAAGCAAAGACTTATTTGCGAAGCATCCCCGCTTATAACACAAAAATACCCTGTCCCTTCCTTCTCCTTCCATTCCAGAACATTCCCGAACTGCCGGGCAGTACTTAGGTCACCAGAAAGTTCATCACCTTACTGGAAAAGAACACACAAGGGTTGCTGATACAACTTGAACCCGCTTTTCTTATCTCTACCGCCTCCCGCTACACAACAACAACAGACAACCTGATTTACTGCTCTTAAAAATAATCTTCGCATGAGTAAATAATGCTTCGCAGCCAACACACATGGCCAAATGTCCCCCAATGTACTATACTTGTTAGATATGGGAAGTCTCACCTATATAAACCTTTCCGCACTTTAACGGGATATCATCGGGTCATCATATTTCCCCCGAAGAGCGCAATTGAAAACTCAGCTGCAGTTCAGATGTGAAGTACAGGGTGGGTGCTCTAAAAGGTCATCCACATTTTCGCTCGTGGCGCGATTCCTACTTGACGCACAGACTTCCGCTGCCTCAGAGTAAAGAATTTATGCCAGAGAAACCAAAGGAAAAGTCGTGGTTACCAAACACTGTGTACAAAATAAATACGACCACGCAAACTTTCGTATTCATGCATTTCCTATGCGCTATACCGATGTAAACACGGCGTTCTGCCGATGGCTGTGTATAGCACCCGCCTGGGGGCGCTAGGCGACATCAGTT
Organism: Ornithodoros turicata; assembly: GCF_037126465.1. NCBI lineage: Eukaryota > Metazoa > Arthropoda > Arachnida > Ixodida > Argasidae > Ornithodoros > Ornithodoros turicata. The sequence goes on along the minus strand of NC_088201.1, from coordinate 64,330,605 downwards.
TGTTTCGGCTTCCACGTCGCTAGCGCCCCTAGGCGGGAGCTGCACCAAACCCTTGGCAGCCCGCCGTATTTGCATCGGTATAGCGCATAGGAAATGCATGAAGACGAAAGGTAGCGTGATCGTATTTATTTTGTTACGCAGCGCCTGGTAACCACGATTTTTTCGTACGTTTCACTGGTACAAATTATTCACTGTGTGTTTAGCGGAAGTTTGTCTGTCAAGTAGCTAGGTGTAGCGTCACGTGCGAAAATGTGGCTGACTGATCTTTTAGAGCACCCATCCCGTACAGTTGGCGCTGACGTTATAATTTACATGTTTCATTTATTTGTATTTCATTTGGTTTTGTTGATGAGGATACATCAAGGGCCCCTACGAGCGTTACATGAAGGCACACAGTTGGCATGAATACAAAAGCAGAAAGAGTACATGGTGGGCTACGAACCTCACATTCGAACACATTGGGATCGTTGATCGGATTTGATTTGATGTTTCATGAGGTCATACTGCGCCATGACAATGATAAAACATGGAGACGGTGATTTTTCTTGCTGTTTGTAACGTGAATTCAGCGCTCAAGATGTTATGTGCGCACAAGTGCAAGCAGAGCAACATTCGAGCTATGTTCAAGCAGTCCACTGCAAAGTACGAGTTTCTCTTTTCTCTTGGCAGGACAGGTAAGATAGTTCAAAGTGACAGAGTGTCCAGGTAAGACTCCGGGGCAATCCCAGGCGACATTGGGATCGTTGATGAGAACTAAGGATGCACGTAATCGCAGCGGAGCTCAACTGCAGTTGACTCAACTGGCGTTGAATGAACTAGTGTAATGTGCTTCAGTTACGAAAGTGGCTCAGGTCAAACAAATAGTTCCTCTGGTGTTTGTAGCTTCATTTCGCTTCACGACGTCTGTGTTGGCACGAACAAAAGAAAAAGTATGCGTAATAAAGTATAGCTGTATACGTAAGCAGTATCTTGGTAGTTACAGAAAAAGCAATAGAAGTAAGAGGCACAGGCACACTCCTGAGCGTCCTGTTTTTCAACGTTTGTCAATGCTTCAGTATCACCAACTAGCTGTACGCGGTTGTCTTCTTTACGCTAGATGGTTGCAGCATCCCGAAGGAACCTCGATTAAAGCATGGCAATTGATCAAACGACACCGCAGTGGCGGCGCTCGAATCCACACCCTCAGACTTCCGATCAGAGATGACTAGGAAACCCAGACAGGCATTCACACTCAATACATTCTCTTGGTTCCTAGCGTGGCTTGGTCCGTTGATGAGAGAGTAGCTAGCACGGTGTCACATCTCTGATCGGAAGTCGGAGGGTGTGAATTCGAATGCCACAGCCGTTTCGTCAACTGCCATTCTTCGAAATGCCGTCAGTGAATGTTATGCGCTTGCACGAATTGTCGAAAACATCCTGCAAAATTATACAGTTTCAGATTATCCCAAACTAGGTGATGTCACCGGGAGGTCTGGCGTCTGTTCTCGTTTTCTAGCAGCAGCAGCGCGAGTCTCCGCTCTCCGGCCCACGCGTTGGAAGACTACCAGCGCTACCAGCAGCTGTGGTGAGGAGACGGAAATCGACCTTCGAGAAGCAATGTTGCCAGACGCTTTGTTAGACTGAGCAACCCATGACGCCATGTACTTCTCAAAACTAGGAAATAATTCTACGCTGTTTGCGCGACATGGGCGTGGGACACGTGGATTGCGATGGCATAAATTCGGTAGGATTCTGAAGACACGAGATTTAGGCCGGCACTTTAACCGTGTACAACCGACATTCCCCAGAATACTCCAACGGAAGATTTCTGCTGCCACGTGAGCGCTAGTGCTTAACGTAGTCATGTCTTTTCGTGCTCTTCTATATATCCTGGAAAGATCCCGCGGCTCAGCCTCAAGATATTCTGTAGCAGACGAATGGGCCGATGGTGTCGTCTGCTATGTGTGCGGCGCGCCACCCACGATATTCCGACGGCGGCGGGACTTCCGCCCCACGAGCAGTTTGTTTACCTTTTCTTCCACTATGGAATATTTGTATGTGGATGTTGCTCTCGTGAATACACGGTAATTGTTGCGTTCGTCCTTCTAAATTTCATTGCCTCCTTATCCTAAAGGAAGGCGCTGGTTGGCGGGCAAATCGTCTACACGCATGCGCAGAGGCCGGGAGGCGCCGGCTGTGAAGTCAGCACAGGACGCACAATCCCCACCCCCCCACCCCCACCCACCTCCGACTACGGCAAACAGTTCCATCACTACCGCCACCTGTCAAATGACTAGACAGTTTTGCAGTCATCCGCCGTGATCTTTTAATTGTGCTTTGACGCTCACCATTGAGCCTTGCACGTATGGTCAGACTACGAAGTTCAATGGCTTACGTTGAAGCGCTTCAAGAAATCGTAATTTGCACGTATACGCATCAAGTTTGGTGTTCAACTTTGTGCGAGTCACAGTTGATCCACTATCCAAGCCATACCCTTCTTTCTTCCACAGAAAGCCTGCCAGTTACTATACACAGGGATAGCCTTCAACCATATGGAAGTATATAGCTGTGAGTATAGTTGGAAGTACGAATGCAGTAGAGGATCTAATGGGGGGGGGGGGGGACGTCAGATTATACATTGGATTTCCCTCTCTCCCCTCTGTTGGAGTGGTCGCAGTGTACCAGAGAGAGGGATGGTGGTGGGGTGAGGTATCAATAAAAAACCCTAAAACGGACAGCGCACAAACGCAATGCGGCGTGTGTCTTGTTTAGTTGTTTTAGCGCTTCTTTTGATACGAACATCTACCAACAGGTCTAGGAGTCTACACCAAGGTAGAAATTTGGGGTAGTTGGTACATAGCCATGAGTAAAATCTTGCAGCCAAAGAGGACGGAGACACAACGGTAGAAACACACAACAGCGGAACTGCAGACGCTGCAGTTCCGCTGTTGTGTGTTTCTACCGTTGTGTCTCCGTCCTCTCTTTCGCTGCAAGATTTTACTCATAGCTAGGAGTCTAGGAGGTCGAGGAGTTTTAAAAAGATGGTGATACGCTAGGCTAAGTCACGCCATGCGCACGCTGGGCGGGTGAACTGTCCAGAAACATGCTACCCTCGCACTTCCGGCACTTAATGTTTCTAAAATAGTTCAAATAAAGACAGAAGCCAGATGGCGAAGACTTGTCCAAGACACTTATACCGCATCGATGTCCGTAGCCCTGCACCGAGGAATTCCATCGGCATAATACGCTCTGGATCGAACGAAGAGCCCTTCTGCGGATATCTTCATAGAAATCCGTATCGCCAGGTCACCATCTTTTGAGGGTTCAGAGAAGCGGGGTGACAAGAATGACCTAAAAAAAATCTGCAGTTTTTTTTTTTTTTTTCGTGGGCCTTTTTCTTGCGCTATAATAGTGAGTTTTAGTACATCGTACGCTGTCACCTTTGGGTATACGTAAGGGATAGAGTTGGTGGTTCTGCGCACGCGCAAAACATGAGCTGCGCGCAGTGCGCAGGACCACCACGCTATCCCTTACGTACGCAAAGGCGATAGCGTACGATGTACTAAAACTCACGATTGGCTCGATCATCTTTCTGAAAACGGCAACGCCATTATAGCGCACCGAAAGGAGCAGATGTTGCTATTGCGCCCAATTTCTATCTTTCAAAATTAAAAAGTTAATTAGTCAAAATTAATGAAGACAACGTCTCAGGAGATTCCTAGAGCGGCCATAAGGTGGCCCACTTTGCCTAGAACATACAGAGCCTCTGTATGTAGCCTCCTATAAATGGCTCTGAGAACATATAGCTATTTATTGCAATAAAAAAAAAAAGTGTTTCCCCATTTTATAAGATTCTGTCCGCTGTTAGCGCTGACCCCCCCTCCCCCAATGTGAGTATTTATTTGCGCATTATTTGAATATTTATTTGAATTTTATTTGCGCATTCTGTACACTGTAAAAGAACGAAGGAGTAATTTTCCTCCTTTTAGGGAGTACATGCATTGTCAAAGCCATTACTCCGTTTTAGAACTAAATACACGGAAGTTTATGCGAAGTTCAGGGACTTCTTGCTGGGGGAGTAAACTTCAGGGTTTCAGAGGTTAAATGGGGGGGGGGGGGCAGTTGCAGTACAGGGGACTAGAAGCCGCAATTACTCCTTCATTCACTCATATTTTCCCCTTAGAGTGTGCTTGGGCTTCCAAAGAGAATCTTTCTCGAAATAAATAAACTATGCAAGTAGCCGAAACAAACGCCACTGGCGTCCTAGCTTCGCGGACAGGCAAATGTACTGCAGGGCTCTATTTGAACGACTTGAAATTTCAAAGCATGATCGAAGCATACACGTACCGATGAGAGCTGCTTATGCGCCATCACTACATGACACGCAGAGGTGTTCTCAATGTCCTTGGCACCACATACCCACGCACCGGGTGTGTTAGACACAGGATGGGGAACGAGGCACGAAATGCTTCAGCGCGAAAGACTCCTTGGTACTGGATATCATTAGCTGCGGTGGATAAGCGAAAGTTCTTGCGTTAAAGCGTGTCGAAAAGGCGTGTGTGTTGCTTAATGCAGCATTGACAGAGAAAGATTATTCCCAATCACCGAGATGCTAGTTGCTTAGGAAAAAGCCAATGCGTAGGGGAAAACCATTATTTAGAGACAATTAATATGAACACGTATGCCTCCAACAACAACAACAAATAAATCATGACTATGGCCTGGGGTGATTCACCGCTTGAGAACAGTACACTACCCCATTATACGCGGAACATGCCTCCAATCGCCCCATAAACCAACGAAATTCTCGTATGGGCCTCGTCAGCATTACTCTCGGACTCTCGGTCGCGTGTTAGTCTCGTTCCCAGAGATAACTCGTTCGTGTGAACTATATATATATATATATATATATGAACTGCCAGCATTCGCTGATTGGGAGTGACCGCGGAATCACGCCCCCTTTTTAAAGCGTGTAATGAAACAAACCACCAACGGTTCACGTGGAATAGAAGGGGGACGAGAGGATAGGATTTGTCGAAAATGTCTGTCACTCTCTCTATGGTGGGAGCTGGAAAGAAGTCGCCGTCGAATGTAGGAGGAATCTTCGCAAGGCTTGACAAATACCAACGTTTTACACAGTGGTTAGCGTGTATCATGTAGGCTATATTGTGATGAAGATAACATACACGACTGGAAAGCAAAACAAAAATATATTCGCATCTGCAGTTATAACTTTACATACCGAAAGATAACCGTTCTTCGAGAGTTCTTCATCGTGAGAGAACCTTTACTGTTATTTACTTTAACGTTTACTGTATGGTTATTCTTCTGTGTCCCGCGTCGAACAGATGACGCAGCAACCAGTAGTAATGCGTGACATAGTATATCATTCCTACAGTTGTCTGACGACGTAAAGTCACGAATTATATATATGATATTCTGTACTTCTTTCTGCCATTCCCCATGGAGTTTTATTTCCTACGCAGACATTGCCATTTTATGTCACTTCCACTGCAGCGTTCCTGAGGCGTGTGCGCTGTTCTTGAAACTCTTCCTACGAGCAGATAAGCGCATCACGAAGCGCCTTCCGCGGAGAAAAACAAAAGGAAGTTTAGTCGCTTCGTGCAATGAATGCCAATTGGTGGAGAGAAAGCCTACTCACTCAACAGCGTAATTGGGACCCGAAGACGAGCCCTCACTGGCTGCGTGGGCGGGCTTCGTCGAGCGGAAACTATTCCATGGCAGCACTGGCTACGCGTCTCTCCGGAACTTGTCATTTAAAGCAATATGGTCTCATAGTGCCACTGTCCTTTCATTAAGTTTGGTTAAAAGAAATTATGCTGATGTTTCGATCGGAATTGCGCGACGAATTGAAGTGAGGAATGTCATGGACGGCTAGCACAAACTAGACGCTCGTTAATGAGACCTTCTTTAGTCTTTTTTGGGCTTCCTTTATTCTTTTGCTCTAGAACTAGGCTAATCGCGACTGGGGGGAGGGGGGATATCCATTTATTGAAAGGAAAGGTCTGCTATTGATTATGCGTTAAGGGCTGTGTGAATGGCGAGATATGAAAACATGTGGCCAATAAGTGTGTCGGTATAATTAGCCGGGCTCGTGCTCTTGTCTGTATGCTGTTGTTGGTCCAAGTCCCACATTATGGAGCAGCGTCAACTGGAGTGCAAGTGGATGAGGATAGCATATGAAGAAGCACGTACGAGCAATACAGGGCAGAAAGTTTTGTAGCTGTTTTCCTTGTGGCGCTACCCCCCCCCCCCCCCCCATATGAATATGCAGGTGTGTCACGTTGTATGATCCGCTGCCTTGCAGGTTGCATGTGAAGCGGTCCCTGTTTTTAGTTGGGCGTAGATGTTCGCTTACAGCTTTGACCCTGTTCTGACAATAATTTCATAGAGCATCATGTTTTTCTCTATATATACTTTAGAGATTTTTTGTTGTTGTTGTGTCGCTTTATGATATGATGAAATTTCACCGACATCCTTACCTCCAAAAGGAGAGACCAAAGAGTTCATGAAGAATATTACCACAAGAAAGAAAAAAATAAAAGTGAGTTCTTCCTAAAGTCGTCGATATACACGACACGTTGTTTCTCATCGAGTCTACGCGCTTCGGAAACTGAGTACTTTCGGTATTAAAACCTAGGAAATCGATTATTACACTTTTTTTTTTCGCAGATATGGCAATAAAAGCGACATGTCGAGCGATAAAAAGCTGTTCCAGATAAAGGAAGGTTGACAGAGGGAGTAGAGCTTATTATCGCAAGTTCAAATAAAAATAGGGACGATGAAAGCAATGTTTCGTACGGCGATATGGGACGTTCCGGAGCCGCGAAGATGTTAGCCGCGATCTCTGTGGTTTTCTTTTTTGTGGCGACACTTTTGCGAGCTCTCTTCCGAAGTGTTGTGAACTTTAACTATAACAACTTTATTTATTATTATATAATAACCAAGGCTTTGGCTGTTCGTGGGCACGTTAATAAATATATTACGACGACGATGATTTTTGAGCTCCGCCCCTTAACTATACACTATACGACAAGGCCAAAGTACTACCTGCTCTCACAAACAGCCGCCGCCGCTGCTGCTGACCCCGACTATGCCTCGTTACTATGACTAGCTAACTGTTGCCCCTCACTCCTAGGCGATTGCGATTGAAGTAACTATAACAGCGTTTCCTATTATGAATATTCATAGCAGCGCTAAGACCTTAGGGTCCAGGGAAAAGTGCTGTTCCGGTCCGTGCATTTCCTGTTAACCTTTCCCTTTCACAAGGAAACGCTTTACGCGTTCGCTACGACAGTTTTTGTCTGCGCAAAGGGAGAGGGTTATGGACAGATCACGTGACCAAGTGTATGTCCACTCACAAGGCAGAAATAAGGGGGTATTCGAAGACAAGCATCGTTCTCTGCATGGGTCCTCGGAAGAAACCATGCGAGCGCCAAACTTTGAGCTGCTACCCCCTTATTTGGGAGAGAGACCAATAAGGTCATTCCAGGGACAATAGGGGAGAGTGGGGAACTGGGGAGCTGCGCAGAAAGTTGACATACTTTCAAGAGACATCTTCCTTTCAAATGAAGTTAGGGGCAGTCTTCCTTTGACTTCACATTTTCTTGCTGATGATCATGATGATTCGGGGTTTAATGGCGCAAGGGCAGCTTAGGCCATAATGCGCCAAGACAGACATTTTCTTGTAGATACCGCACAGTCAAACCACAACATCACACTGTGACGCAGGCGGGCGATCGGAATTCATCAGTCTAATTTCGCAACCAAAACAAGACAGAAGCGTTAACAAAACAAAGTTAATGGTACAAGACTACAAGGAAGCAGGCGAGCTGGTGATGACGATCCATAATCAAAACCATGTGTCGTTTGTGTGTCCCTCAGTTAAAGTTGCGGTGCCCTGCGTCATGTGCGTTCCAATTTGGTTCAGTTACAGAGAACATTCAGATTCATAAAGGGCAAGTGGCAACGAAGCTGTCAAAGTAGTATTATCTTACAAAGCATCCCCTTCCTTTCTTTTATTTTATTTATTTTTTTGTGCCGAGACCGTTTCTTCGAAGTGCACTTAATTACCATAGTTCGAAAAGACGTGCGTGTGTCGTTAGAAAGGTCTCTCAGACCAGCAAAAGAGTTCAAGGAGGTCGTCGTGGCTTAGTTTCGAGAAAAGCGGGTCAGTACTAACCCGTGGGATAATGGCGACGAAAAGATCTCAACGTAACAAATAAATTGGGATGGGTGGAATGTTGCGTAGCCGTCACTTTTCTTCTTCGTCCTCTTTTTGTGCAGGGAAGGAGTTCGGTGGAATATGCGGACAAAGACAATGTTGCACAAATATCATGTGGGCATTAAATTGCGCTTCCTCGATGCATTCTCAGAAAGGAAATGTCTGGTGGAGGGTTTTGGAACCTCTTTCCCTCTCAGAGACTGCGAAGTACCTTTTTGTGGCGTGGGAAGGAGCCGAACAAGTTACTTGAACTCGAAACAAGTGCTTGGCAGAATCTTTCTAACGAACCTTTCGGAGCGCTCTTTCAGAGCGAACACATATGGAATAGCTCAAACGATCCTGACACCCATGACTGAGTGATCAGATGGTCGCTTTCCGTGTTGAGATTAAGAGGAGACCTGGTTTAGAATCCCTGCAGCGGCAGTGCTCTCCGGGTTTTTCTCAGACGCTATGAGGGAAATATCCGTTCCCTGTGAATAAGCCCAGGACGCCCTGTCCCCCTGAGAAACATGCCGCCATTTTTTTTTCCTTCCAGTGGTCTGGAAGTGGTTTGGATATTTGCAGAAGGGGATTTTGTCAGTATAGAAAACTCTCAATAGCCAATAGAATAGTTGTGTTTGAAACTGTGGGTGGTGGTGATATTGGGTTCGCTGGCCGAAGTTGGCTTAACATTGGTGGTATTAAGATTGTCATCGTGGTCCGGCGCGAGCACCATCCGAAGGGACAAACCCGGGTAGCACGAAGGCTTATCGCTCGCCTCTATACCAATGCTTCTCCTGACCACATTCCATCACCAGAGCTCTGGTAACCTGGCGTCGGCCTGATCGTTACTGTGGATCGCAATGCGCGGAGATATGCGAAGATGAAGCTGAAGATGGTAAATGATAATGAACAGGATGAAGGGACTTGCGACGACGCCCTGGTTCTCTCGACCTGCCATGGACTACATACATATTTTCGAAACCTTCTTGGAGTTTTCATTCGCGCACCCAAAGAGTGCTGCCCACGGACAAGTTGCAGAAGAAGAAATCGGTTTGAAGCATTGTTAAAGCGTATACAACGAACGGAGCTAGGACTCCGTAGCCTTATCTCGTCCATGTGCCCTTACAGAGAGTAACCGTCAACACCGCGCTTCTCTGGCTTTAACCAGCGAACGTGTCTGTTGAGTCGGGTGTAGGAGAAATAGTCCCCGAAAAAAAACGTCCCCCGGAGAAATCGTCCCCGCAAGAAAAGTATCAAGAAAAGTAGTTTTCGTCAAACGGCGCGTGCCCTGCTGTGGGTAGCCCCCCTCAACCGCATGGTGACCTGTCGGAAACAAGCCTAAACTAACCTAACCTCTGAAAACTAACCTAGGAACCGGTTTTAACCTAGGTTTCCACCGGGGACGATTCCTCCGGATCCCGTTGAGTCGTGTGTCGTCCGCCTGTGTGCCCAGACTCAGGCTTTTACATTATGGAGTTGATCCACCAGCTAGCTTGCAGCTACGCCATTTTGTCAGTGTCTCTAGAAAGCCTTACAAAGAATGGCGCTATACCCAGGAAGAGAACTTGCCGACGTTGCAATGTACAACCTCCGTCACTTTCGTTTTCCACGAATAATGCTGCTGCATAGCGACTGGAACCATGCAGAAATTTGTTGCCCTTCACACGGTGATCACACGGGGCCTTGTTGATTATGCTGCACTCACGCTACTCAATCCCCCTCTTCCGTGACGCATACATTCCCGAGAAGGCGACCATGACTCCGAAAGCATGACCAAGGCCACCATAAATACAGCCTTACGCAACCTCCCCACTGACCTGATCTTCCTATGCCGTTGCTGGAGAAAAAATAGCTATGACGTCGCCACGAGATGTTCAAGAGCAGTTCCGCTGAAGCCTTTGCACAGACATGCCATTTACCTTACATGCCACCTATTTAGGGCGAAACGGCGCGAGTCTGTCTTCATCGTCTGTGGCTTTCATTAGTTTCAAGTGGAGAATCGGGAAGCGAGGAAGACCTACGTATGATATACTGATCAGAGTTGCGGAATGGGGTCTCCCATTCCGTTCCAATTCCATTCCGAGGAATGAAGATTTGCGATAATTCCATTCCTTTCAATTCCTCGGAATGAAAAGGTATGGTCAGTTCCCACTCCTGGAATGGCTTGGCAACCCAATTCCACTCCGTTAATTCCCTCAATAAAAGAAAAGGACCGGTAACCATACCGGCAAGTCCAGCAGTGCTAGAGGAGATTGACATTACCAAGCACGGAAAAGCACAAAGACAAGGTTATTTCACTCTTGACTGTGTGCAGGTGCGGTGCAAAGGGTGCGAGGGCAGAAACAAGCACGTTGAAACCAAAACTGCCACCGGGGCACCCAGACCATTCCATTCCCATTCCTAGGACAGTTTCGGCCATTCCATTCCAATTCTATTCCGGGCTCTGCTAAATCTGGAATGATTCCGGAATCATTCCAACTCTGGAGTGGCAACTCCGCAACCCTGATATTGATACATTTGAGTAACTTTACGAAACTGCTTACGCAGAGCTAAGGGAGGCGTGTGTATGTGTGGGTGTGTGGTGTGCCCTGAAATATCACTTCCATGTCCACAATTGCTATAGTCAGTGACAACATAAGTCATACACTTGACCCCGCCCCCACACAAGAATCGCTCCGCACGCGCGAATGTAGTGCGGCGCTGCCAAGTGTGGACTGGGGAGAGAGAGAGCCGGAACTACATCGCTAAGCGGGGGCGTCGTGCAAAGGCTGGTAGGCAACCGCAGAAGCCGTCCACGGATGAGTGGGCAGTCCCAATTGTAGGACTTAAGTTGTCGCTGATAAGAGGAGAAATATGTGGAGTTGTAAAGTTACGACGGGGTCAGAACTGGCTACTCACGTACCCTTTGTTTCCTATAGTAATCATAATTTTACGGTGTCGATCCCATCACAAGGTTATCGCAAAGCGTTTGAGTCTCTCTCAACTGATAAGCAGATGCCAAAGCACGTCTTATGTCTCAAACGGTTTATAGAGTAAGTGTCCGCACAGCTAAGTTTCTTAGCTGATAGACAGGATTCGTAACTGATACGCTGGTCTCGTAGCTTTTCTTGCCTGCTAATAAGCGCATAGGGAGCGTCCAGGCGTGCTGATAAGAGGTTTGTAGGTGTATTGACTCATTGGTGGAAATAGATAAGGAACGAAATGCGTAACCAAATTTTACATACTTTTTACTACCTAATAACGATATACAATACAGGGAGAGTGCAATGTAGGGACAACTTCTTCAGAGAACAAGGCAAGAAGGACAGAGGGTTCCTAGGATTTGTACACAAGAATCTCAAGATGAATGGCGTTCTTGTATTTTTCGTGGGCGCATTTCCGGCATTATGTGAGCCACCAAAGCCGGCTACCAAGCTGTTTTGATGCGGAGTTTCCTTCTGTGTGCAGGAAAGAATGAGCCCCCAACTGTCGATCTTCGGTGGTGTTCGACGGCACTGAGAATGGCGTGAGACGCATTGAGTCCAGCAACCCACTGCGAACTGCTGACACCGCTGTTGTTATTCTACAGCCTGGGACTTTTGACCACGACGATAACCCCTCAAATTCAAGCTGTTTAAACAATCTAAAGGGATCGATCAGTCCTGTTGACTACGTGATCAGTGCCAAGCCGACCATCACAGCTGCCATGCCATGGCCAGTAAAGCGAGAGCTGCTACTATTTTTTTTTTTGTTTCGTTTTTCAGATGGCCAGCAGTACCACATTTTCCATGCTGCTCGAATTCTGTCTTGGAGTCGCACATCGCTATGCATTTGATTATTAATTTATTTGATTTAATGAATGTCTTGTTTTGTGGCTTGATTAGCAGTTTTTGGCAGAGACACAAGTGTCTATATGGCTGAATTCAACGTGAAACTTCACTACCTAGTAAATTATCTTCCACTAAGTTCACACTATCACTAGCGAAAACACAAGCTCGTCAGTGACAGTGGCGGATTTAAGGGCAGGGGCGGGGGGGGGGGGGGCGTACGCTCCGGGGCCCCCACCACAGCAATTGCCCCCGTTTCTTCTGTGAACGATACAGAGGGAGAAGAAAGCTTCAGGTTGCGCCTGATGAAACCACTGGTAGAGTTGGCAGAAGCGGTGATATGTTTAATGTGCTCGTTCCTGGACAAATCTTGTGTTAGACCAAGACACTTGCATGAAGTTGCAGGAGAGATAGTAACATTTCTGGTTACCGTGCTTACTGCGGGAGAAACAAAGATAAGAACGTTTAGTAATGTTAAGGCGAAGTTTCCAATTCGAGCACCATGAGGAGATGGCATTTAGGTCTTCCTGCAGAAGACAAGGAATCCGTGGGAGACCTTACGTGACGGGATAAGACGCAGTCATCAGCAAACAATCGGATATGTGAGGAAATTGCTGGGCATGTCACTGATGAAGATGAGTAAAAGCAGAGGGCCTAGAACTGATCCTTGTGGTACACCGGAGGTAACGTTAGCGAGGTTAGATTCTTGTGACCAGCGGCATGGCCGAGCGGGTTAAGGCGTCCTGCTCGTTGGTGGTAGCCAAGGTGGTGCCGAAGGCTGAGAGGCGGTGGGTTCGAATCCTACCACCGGCTGTGCTGTCTGAGAGTTTCCCTGGGTTTCCCGAAGACTTTCCAGCCGAATGTCGGCACAGTTGCCCCTGAAGTCGGCCCAGGACGCATACTAACCCCCCTGTCTCCCACTCCTTCCTGCTGTCCTCTGTCCACATCTGTACGCCGCTCATAGCCCTCGATACCACTGTCCCGTCAGGATCGATTGCCTTCCGCTTGTCTCACCGCTAATCTCGTTCCCCGTGGCTACTCTTACGTTGCGGGGATATCCGCGCGGATCCGCCGATGTAATTGTAGATATACGACCATTGCTGTACGGTTGTTCGTTTTCTTTACCGCTTTTTGAAGTGCGAGCCGTCTATTTATAAGGCGGATGAGAAATTCCGCGGTTGGCAACCCGTCCCAGAAGCAAGGCAGGACGCGTGGCACGGCCGCAATTACGTCACGCGAAGGCATTCATAAGACAAAAACGCAGGATGTTGGCGTACTCAGCAACAACAGGGAAATGCTCTTGAAAGAATCCGACACACCGGGTGAGCATCCACAAGGCAGGTCTCATACGGGTGCCAACAGTGATTCATCCAGACCCCTCCCCTCCCCTTACAACCCCCATACCCAATGTTTAGCAACACCCCCGCTTCTTTCCTCTGCACCCCCTACAGGTGCAGCGGTTAAGAACGTTTACATTACAACATAACACGATTACAACGTTTCTCGAATAAGAACTCCTCTTGCTAGCTATTCTAGATACACCGTGGGTGTGAACTTGCCGCTTTCATTGTTCGTACTTCATTATTTTTGGCACTGCAACGTTTGTGACGCGTCTTAGTTTTAACGTGTGCTTGTTAATACTATAGAATACCCTCGTCTCCGCACATATAACTAGACCTTTCCCAGTGATTGCAATCCTAAACGAAAAGTTGAAAATGTCCAGTGCTGAGCCACTAACGACGTGCCACGGCTCTAGCGGATACGAGGGTATAGGCGCTAACAGAGTCCGTCGGTCATGCGAAAGATCACAGTCAACACCGACAGTCAAAGGCTGCCGTATGTACATAGTTACATTTTGTGCGCGTAGACGAACGAGATACCCTTGAAGCGCGTACTTCATCCACTGAATAGTAGCAGTTGAAGAAAAGGCATCAGGTGTTGTTTTCGTCCTTCTATGTTTAACCGCCTCATCAACTACGTTACGTACGTCATCTACACATTTAAACATGCAGACGAGCACAAGACCCACTAGCGACACGTTCGTCATCTTTACATTCCAGTCATGCCAGCTGTTCCGCCTCCGGGAACAGTCCGGCATTAAACTGAACGCAAATATTCGGGAAGTCAGAGTTTTGATCGTATGATACACGAATAAACTCTTCTGTATATTTAACTGGGAACGCTTCATTGGGAAACAAGAATAAATGCAGCAACCAGGATATTCATCCGCCCCCAGCAGAACGCTCTCCACGTATTTTTTAGTAATTTATTTTATCGAGTCAGTGGGAGTAAAACGCCTGCATGACGTCGACCCTTTACAGAGTGCATGACGCACATACTGTATCTACGTCACTGTATGTCACCGAGATGAAAGCGTAGTTCACCACTTACGCTTCACCAACAAAGTCACCTTTCTGCTGGAGCGCGAGCGCTCGACGTCATTTCGTGCTCTTCTAACCACGAGAAATATCCTGCTGCTCAGCCACAAGGTATTCCGCAGCAGACGACAGGGCAGATGAAGTGAAGCAGATGGTGTCGTGTGTCTTCTGCTATGTGCGGTACGCCACTCCCGATATTCCGGCGCGGTGCGAATACTCAATATAAGACACGGCGGAACTTCCGCCCCGTGAGCAGTTTTTTTTTTTTTTTTTTTTTTTGCTTACTAGAATATTCCGCGGGAATGTCGCTCGCATGAATACACAGTGAGGGTGTGAGGGTAGCGCACTGCAAGTGCCGTGATCGGACACATGGCTGGTAACTAGGGTTACGCGAAAGACATACGCCGGTAAATTTTTTCGTCATTCGGTTTGAACCGAAAAACACCGAATACAAATGAATGTCCGAGAAAAGATTAGAGGGATTAATCGCTGCATACGTCAACTTTAACGAAAAAAAAAAATGAGCTCTGCTTTCACGATTTAGGTACTTCGCTGTGGAGCAATAAAGTGTTCCTTTTGTGATGTCTCACAGGGGCTAATTATGTATTGGTTTTTGATTTCAAGGCTGCGCTGCGACGCACAGTTTTAAAATTACGTTGCGATTTATATTCGCCGGTAACTGTAGGGTAAACCATGTACACGCCAGAAAAGTTACAGAAAACCACCGAATTCATGAAAATAAACAAACAACGAAACACATACGCCGAATCCGCCCTGAAATAAAAACCGAAAGCGTGGAACCCTACTGATATTTTCCGGAACAGCAATCTACCGTGCTGCGCGACACGGTACAACCAAATTCATACTTAAGTTCAACGCATGTGATTTGTCTTCTGACGTGATCCGAGCACCTGGTGACGAGATATGAAGCTAGTCGGACAAACCGCTATCTGTTTGTAAATAGGGCGTACACACGCATGAGAGCGATTTCGGTCCCACAGCAACGTCCTTTTTCTCATCAAATATGTCTAGTAATGACTTTTATGGCTTCTCCCGGCATACGCCCTCCCCTACAAAGCGATAGTGACTCCTCCGACCAGCTCATACCTGATGTGAGCGCATCACGTCGCAGCTCGCGCGTTGCACGTAAGTGTGATTTCGGTTGTAGATATCTGCTTCGGTACTGGTGGTTTGCAAGTCTCTTCGTTGCTCCTCAAAGAAGCGCCAATCCGGGAATTATGAGGGATTTGTGTCCTAGAGGGTGCGTGACAACCTATCAGCTGGTTATTGCCACCATGTTGATACAATATACAGGGTGGGTGCAGATATAGTAGCCCCACATTCATGCACATATGGCGTTGTGGGGCTACTTTATCTCCACCCACCCTGTATATCGCATCAGATTTTTTTTTTTTTTTTTTGAGGGAGGAGGGGGTGTTGCGAAATATTTGAGGAGATTTGTGAAAAGCCCTGACAGTTATTTGTGCACGTCCTGCATTCACGTACTTTGTGGTGGTCGAACTCTACAGAAAGACGCGTTGGAAGAACGTTTCCAAGAACAAATCGCAATTGTTAAGAAATGCGCCCAAGCCTGTCGTAGTCTATGGAAACCGTCGCCTTCCTTTCATTATGAGAATGACAGAATGGCGTCGTTCCATATTTCCCGCAGGTGAGAGAGCAACTACGTTCGCATCAAGAATAGCCAAGAATAGCCCTGTTCAACGTGTACAAACGACACGCCAGTCAACCTTCGAAAGAAAGGGGCCAAACAGGCTCTATTCACGTTACGCTGGGGGACATATGCTACGAATAAATATTAGAAATGTGTACCAGCAGGTGCAATTCTTTTGAACACAACTACACACGTTAACTATAACCGATCACGATTTGGACAGACACGGTAACGACAAACGCGTTCAATCATACGTGCTTCGTGTCTGAGCAGGCACAGTCTGCCTGTCTATTTTCAGGGCACCCAAAATTGGGTAACTGCATACCACGTGACATGTCAGTGTGATGCCAGATGAGTGGGTGGGTCGCAGACTGACTACCGAGTGCTTCAGCAGGCACTGTGTGGGCGACCACATGTGTGCAACGATACGACTGTCACTGAAGGAAGGGGAATGCGGAACTGCCTTCGTGTGGTTTACGTAATGGCGTCATTACATAAACCACACAAATACGTTTCCACCCAGTTCAGCATTTCCTTCCTCCGCAGATTCACGACACTCTGCTCGAGAGGTACCGAATATGAAACGCAACATCGTCCCGACCGTCCCGACAGCGCTTGAGAAATCAATAGCGCCGCCAAAAGGAACGACACAAAAACAGTGGAAGGGCGCAAAAAAAAAAAACACATTCAGCAAACGTGTCCAAATACTCACAGTTTGAAGGATCTTGAGTATACCGTGAACTCCGCAGCCGTACCCCGTGTTGATAATTATTGGCGAGCCAGAAGTGGTGGTAGTGCGGGTAATTGTAACGGTGTGCGACATTTTAGATCTCTTTGCAGCTTTCTAACGGAAAGGGGTCGTGATGTGGCAGCGTTCAACGAAACGACGGGGCGTCTAGTAGCTGAGAAAATCCTCAGGTGATTTCACTGCCTCCCGCTCCCGTAATCGTGTTGCTTTTAGGCGAGCCCCGGTTATTCCGTTTTCTCTCTCCCAGTCGTTGATAACGCGCTCGCGCGCTACCACGCGCCACGGAAAAGTAGGTCGACGAGTCGCGCAAGCTGGTTCAGTTCCACTCCACAGGGTCCCCTGTGCATTCCCACAAGATGTATTTCAAAAGGATCGCCGATATTTTATTCGCATTATAAAAGTTCACAAATTACGTGTACGCTCGAGATCCGCACAAAGGGGGAAAGTGTGCTCACATGACCATCAGCAGTTGGGTGTGGCTATTGGTCGAGTGGTTTCGGTTACGGTATCGTTACTAAGCAGCAACATGTAAGATCTTCGGCTTTTCCGTACGATACCGATGACCTAGATCAGCCTGTGATCTTTTCGAACGTATAGTCTCATTTTATTACGAGGAATCAATATTTCATTCGTCAATAATAATAGGCCTATTTTGAATTGCGGCTTATATGGAAGTCCAAACAAAATTCCCGCCGTACCACAGAATTCTCTGTGCACACAAAAACGAAAACAAAAACGAAGGAAATTGGCTGAGGTATGAACTATAACCTGCACAGGCTGACGGTAGTGAAGGAAAACCAAATCTAGAATGCCTCTATAACTATACCGAAATCAAACCATGCAGCCGTTTCGTCCCAATCCCCTCGCAGCTAGTGGCTAGTGGTGGCTAGGTGGCTAGTGCCATCTGAAGGGTGACGTTGGATTGTCTGGTGCATGTCGGCAGTGTATGCTGGCTGTTTTTGATTTAGCTGTGTTGCTTGTTATGGGCTTATATAGTTTATTATCCTTACATAGAACACAGCACCCACTTGAAGTGGCCTAGTAGCAAAGCACAGAACATGTTTCAAAAGACTACAAGACCTCTTCTTCCGTCTCCAAGCCGGAATATAATGCCGATGGTCTCCCTCAACTGCAGGTATTGCGTTACCATACCAGGGTTTCTGAAACTGATTCAAATGGTATGTAAGAGTTTTCTCGAATCACAACGTTGCGAACTACAGTGTGACAACGTTGAAAACTCCCAGTGTCTTGATGTGTCCTGTAATCTAAAATCCGGAACCCACAAGTGTCTTCTGCGCGAATGGAGCATGTGACATAATGCCAGTGCGAATTTAAGGCTACGATGCGAAGTACCTTATATGAAATCGCAATGCTATGTCAAATTTTGGTGTCGCACAAATTTCCACAGCAATTTAGAAGCTGTCTGGTGCAGGGGCGTCGGATGGTGGGGATAGAGGGGGCTGTCGCCCCCCCCCCCCCCCCCGAACTTTCGCTCTGAGAGTCCCGCCACCCCATTTTTCATCTGTGCGTGTCGTCCGAGACATTCCGTCCATTCGTTCCGTCATTGTCGTCCGAGACATTTCAGCTCTGTTACCGCGCAGAGTGAAGACAAACACCCATGCTATCCACCCAATCACACCATGTGATACTGTATGTGTGGACCTGCAGCGCAAAGAGTAGCTAACACCATTCAGTAGCCTTGCTTAGACGATACAGGAAAGTGCAGATTTCGCTGTAGCAAAGGATGTCTACTTGTTTTTGATCAACACAGGGAAACATTCGAGTGTAGAACGGGAAACGCTTATCCTGCGGTGAGGAGTCTTTAGGTAGTTCAATGGTGTGCTTGATGACTCGTGTAGCATATCTGCTGTCTTTGCCTGAGTCATGGCCAGAACACTGGACAGACAGCAGGTTTCTAGTGCAACAATAGTGGCACCCTTTGCAGACGAAACCATTGCACTTTTGACGAGAGCAAAAATAAAAAATAAAGGAACACGCTACTGCTCGTTCACTTCTATTTGTTTATCGCACTTCATGAAACAATCAACCAATATCTCAGTTTGTGCTGCTCAAACGCGAATTTCTTTTTCACCTTAAGGTAATCAAGAACGCAAGGTGGCCTTCCCATATGCGTTACGACCTCCACAGTCATCGGATTGCATGGACGAGTCGTTTTTAATAAGCACATCAATGGCTCATCTGGGTTGGGTTAGGTTAGGGCTCGCCCCCCTGCTGTGAGAGACTTCTGACGCCCCTGATCTGGTGAATGCACGCATCTGGTGGTATTTTTACTCGTTTTGATGTAAGTCACATGCATAGATACCCTCGAGTATTTCCTTTGCGTAGTAAACTGGAAAAACGCTACCTGTGGCGTATCAAGATGTTAGGTGTTTTGAAGGTCGCCATCAATTATTTTATACCGGGTGTACGAGGGCTGTTTGTGTTGACACATGACAGATGTGTGATTTGACGTAGAAACGAAGCACAGTCACTTACATTTTTACTTACCGGTATAATTATAACCGCCTTATGGACTGATGCACTTCATCCAGTGCTACGGCAATGCAGTTGTGTCATCCACACAGCCACGCATGTCAGGAGCTGCAAAAAAGCACTTTCTGTACGGTGGTAGCTTTATCTGAGCCCTCAAGAAATGTTTAAATTTGGGTGGAAGAAGTTTAAAGGAACTATATTTTGCAACTACGGCACGTGGTACCATCTCGGAGCCATGTTTTGTTTTGCCCGAAATTGGGCTCTATTTCAGATCGGTGCACTGATTCATTGTTGTGGTTGAAGAGCAGAATCATTCTGCACGTGCTTGCTCTCGTATCCAGGCAGTTTCTCACACAATTGCTTGAGGGGACTACAGCAGTATGGGTTACAGTGGAATGTAATCTACAATGAATACTCAGAAGCCTGAAAGACCAATACCAAAATCTTGCCAACCTATGCAATTGTCTTTGTCTTGCCTTCATGGAGGAGATTTCATGTTTCTGTTGTTTTGGTGGTTCTTTCCTTTCTAATCGTTACTGATGTACTGATTCTCCATCTGACACAAAATGTCCTTTTGAATAGATCAGCCCGTTCATAAATGAAATTTTCCAAACACTGCTCTAAAACTCCGTAGAGGTTGTTTGAGAGTTCTGTCGTCAACTTGCAAGGCATCCATTTTGCCGACAGGATGTGGTGCAGTTATGCCGTTAAGATACTCATTTCCTCGCTATAGTCGTGTTCAACGTAAGGACAGCAACTAGGGTGGCGAAGGATAACTATATGATCTATTCCTAATAACATTTAACTATGAAAATAAATTTTAGTGAAAGCAAGAATGACCCGAAGAAATTATAAAAGCTTTCGGATATGTTAAAATTAAAGTAAATTATACAACGTTTCAAATACTATGTGATCTTCTGGTAGTTAAATATACGGAGAAAAAGAGGCGCCCGCAATGCTGTTCTTGGGTTGCACAAGTCTATAATCTCACACTATAGCATGCAAGTCTTCCACTGCCCCAACAAGATTTTTTTTTTAAGTTTTCCACATTCACTGCAATTTGTTGATGCCCATCATGAGCATAAGAGTGGCTCACTGCTCTCTCATGGACTATGCAGGAACAGATTGTCCTTAAAGGGACCGTGGCATCCGTTTCAGTCGATTCCAAAACTATAGTGTCATTTTATTCCTCGTGAACCACTGAACACGGTATTGAAAATCCGACCCGAAAGAGTGGCGTAGTTTGGCTGTTATTCGGCAGAATACATGACAAGAGCAGACGACGGATGGTGAGAGTATGCCGGAATTCCCTCTCTGGAAAAAGGAGAAAGGTCATACCCTAAGAACCAATGAGGGCACGAGCATAATAAAAGGAATGCTGCGGCCATGCCGGTGTCTCAGAGTTACGGGGCGTCTGGACGGCGCCGCCCTCTCAGTTCTCCGCTTTGGGAGTGACGCCACGCTGCCGGTGCCTCTGCAGCTGCGGAAGCAGCGTTGATATTTAAAATTTGTGTACTTAATATCTAAGCACTTTTCGGATGAAAACATAAGCCAAGTAGATGCCAATGCCGAACATAGTGGTATCGGATTCATAGAAGGGTTTCCTGATGCGGCCGTCCCTTTAAGTGTTGTATATGTCAGCTTTGATTATGTAACTTTTTTATGACAACATTATTTTATGATGGCACAGTGTTTACTAGTCTCTATTCTACAAAAAGTGCACAGTATACTCACCTGGTTAGAATCCTAACAGCAGCAACGTAGCCGTTTGCCATAAAATTATGCGTGCACTGCTATTTAATATGGGTGTCTTACTACCTGATTTGTGAGTGTACCTACAAACAATACATACAATTTTTTTTGCAGGCCCTGAGTGCAGCATGTGTTCAGGTGATGCTCATGTACTGTCGTCCGTCCTACACCTATCACAGCTGGGGATTCCTTGGCCGAGGCGAAGAAACCGTATTTGTCCTGGTGAATTTCAGCGCCCTCGTCATGAATGCCATATTGTTCACTGCGTGCTTACTGTCTGTGCCAACTGCTACAGCAGTCTCCAAAACGCTTGTGGTGAGCAGAATTGAACTTTGGTGTTGTTGGGCAGCATTTTTAAACATGTAGTCGTAACTGTCGTACCTTTCAATCTCTCCAGGATTTCATGGGAAATCTGACCCACTTCTTTGGTTGCATAGGCAGCAGTTTGGCTCTTCTTTCATCGATGCTGGTCCAACAAACAGCTACAAGCTACAAGGAGTATGCATTTGAGGGGAAGGTCACTGTTTCGGTAGGGGTCAACTGTTATATGTCAGTGTACATGCATCCAGAAAGGGGCAGCATTTCTTCGAGCCTGAGGATGAGTCTTTCCTCAGGCTTAAGGAAATATGGCCCCTTTCTATAGTACACCAGCTTGCTTGTACACTTCTAATTTGTTCTTTTGCATACATCTGTTTATTCTCTCACAATAAGGCACCTCGAATAATCTGTAAACCAGAGAATAATGGTACTGTGATGTCATACGTAAGGTTTGTATGCGCAGTGTGGCAACATGTTGCACGTGCCGCAGGGTAGGACTGCGGATATTTGGACCACCTGGGGTTCTTTTGACGTGTGCTGGAAATCTCCGACACACGGTGCTGGAAGCAATGTTTACCTCCCCCACATTGCTACCGCCCTCGGGGGGTGAACTCTCTGGGGTAAACCAGAGAGCTCAGGGTTTTATTACTGACATAGAAAGTTTGAGTAGCCAATATCAGCACCGTACCCAGAAAAATATTTCTAGAGGGGTTCTCCTCTAGAGGGGTTTCTAGAGGGGTTTCCCTCTCCCAAAGGAACTACCAAAGGTACCATTTTGGGAAAGATTTGAACCCCCCCCCCCCCCCCCCACACACACACACACATGCACACACACTTCTGGATATGCCAGTGGTTGGTATTGTGACAGTCAGCAGTTGTCCTGTGTGCTGTTCTTCCCGTCCCTGTCTCCCCTTGCTGCTGCTTATGTACCCCCATGTCAGGGTCTTATCTTGGTTTTGGTTAGGTTGGTCAGGGTCTTATCTTGGTTTCATTTACACCTAGCACTGAGGGCACAACATCGCTCTAATAATGCATTCACCTCACTCAGTAGTTGGGTACCTGCAAAATGCACAATTTATTCTTGGTGCTGGAAAGAAAGGTGGGTGATTTCATTTCAATTCAGGCAAGCGTGTCACGATGGGGTCATCGATTAATCATTTTATATTTTATGATCCAACCTCTATTATGATGAACATCACAAGTCCCGACCTTGAAATCCTAGCGCTTGCGGAGAAAAAAATTCGAACAGGTCACTAGGTGAAGCGAGGCTGTATGCGCATGAATCGTTTTGTCGCATTTTGAAGCCTTATAACTTGGTACGATTATAAGCGGAAGTCAGGGGAATTTTTTAGCTCATTTTACAGGTGGTGAACTCTATTTTAGCTGCGTGAAACGTTGTCTAGTTTACAAAGTTTTTCCCGTAGAAAATCGCACATTTGCTCCAGAAAGCGAAATTGCTCACACTTCGGGGCCGAGTTACGCAAAGGCGAGACATCATATATAAATGAACTCTACATCATTCGAAAGGAAATTTTTCGATCTTTTTAACGGTTCTAAGATGTGTTCCTCGGTATTTAGTGGGCGCGGTACGACAGGACGAATCAACCACAGTACGCGAAAATGCGCAGGTTTCGCGGGACTGTTGTGCAAAATGGCCACATCCGATTTTCACGAAAAACGGCTGATTTATTGCTTATTACACGCTCTTTCTAATGATATGAAATTTATTTGGGCTAAAAACGGACAACAGGTCAGATCACTCAGAACATCCCGCCCTACTCCGAAGGCTCACTCCGGGCGCATTCATTCCGACGCAGGCGAGATTAATGTGTTGGATGCCCGATTTCCCTGATACTTAGCAACCGCATTTCGACAGTCAGTTATGTAGCACATAGTCGACAGCTGAAAAAATATTGCGTACGACATGAGAGCACCCTGTATAGTCGCCAGTGTACATGCAGTCGACACATCTAGTACGTTAATGGTTCCATACTTGCTTCCTGCTGACTTTTATCACCAGTGGTCCAATCTTTGCTAGTGACCCACCGGGACCAAGCCGGTCCCGGTGGGGTCATCGATTTCGATTGAATTGAAATGAAATCACCCAGGCGCAATTAATAATAATAAATTATTTTCCTAAAAAATTCTTGTGCAGCATAATGTTTCGTGTGAGCCATTTTCGTAACCCATTGTTTCTGTGTTCTCTTTTCAGGTTTTAGGGATAGTGAATTCCCTACTCTATCTGTGCAGTGGCCTGGGGGCTTATTGGACCTGCAAGTCACATCGCTTTTAGCAAGGAAAGGCATCCTCGTAATGGTTTGAGAGTTACGTGATGGCGTGACCTAGACGTCACAGTCATGGCAATTGCATGCATAGAATGGTAGAGATCTCAAGCTCATATACTTTTAAGCAAAAAACATATGTTCAACCAAAGAATGAAATTGTATTTCACCTCTGTAATTAAGATTCAAAAGCCTAAAAGCAATATCAATGTAGTAAAAGCAATTTACCTTGCAGTACTACCATATCTTTAGGAATCTATGCCAGCCCCGATTCTAGGCCGACCCCCGAAAATTCGATGATGGGGGGGGGGGAGAAAAAAACTTTCCTCGATTGCAAGCCGACCAAGACAAGGTATGAACAAACTCAAAGCAAATACGCTTTTATTCTCAACACTAATCAGCACTCCTCCTCCTCGTCCACGTAGTCAAAACTCGTCATCGTCATCATTATCATCGTCACTCGACTCCTGGTTACTTTCGTCCTCCCACAACACACTCTCTTCAGTGCCGTCTAGCGCATTTGAATTCAAGTACTTCAGAATTGATCGCACGATCAGCTCGGCGGTAATGTCGTTCCAAGCAGCTGCGATCAAGTTCGCCGCCTGACTCAGCGATGCACGCTTGATGCGGCTGGTCGGGGTTTGCTGGTGCTTTTCTTTGGTCAGCCAGCTTTGGTGCTTTTTTGTAGTTTTTTCGAAGTCTGCCCCTAAACGGTTTGTTGACCGCGACATCGATGGCTTGAAGCTGGCGATGGCGACACAAAGCTGGCTTGTCATTCCTCTGGGAATGATTGCTAGGTCTGTCCCACCTCGTGAAGGGATGCATTTCACAGCATCTGTCAGGTGCCCATGGTAAGAGTCCAGCACCAGCAGAGACCCCTTGCACAAAAGGGATCTTGGACGATGCTGCCACACGATCTTAACCCATTCCTCGACCATGGCACTTGTCATCCATCCTTTCTCGTTAATGCGCACTATAAAGTTTGTAGGTGTTAGTCCCTCCCCAGCCATAAATGTTTTGCGTTTAAATACAATATACGGCGGCAACTTGCGTCCATCCGCTGTACAGCACAGCATTATGATTGCCTGTTGCTTTTCCTGCCCTGCTGTGCGCACTTTCACTTTGTTGGCACCCTATTCGTTCGCAGCATATGTAATGGGCATATAAAAATACACAGGCATTTGAACGGCGTTGCCAATTTGGCCAAGACCGTAAGCCTTTTTATGGGTGCTTCTTGATGAGAAACCATTGAAAGGATACCTTGTTTTCTCGAATCTAAGCCAACTCTTTTCCAAAATCCTGTGTTCCAAAGTCTGGGGTCGTCTTGCATTCTGATATCCACGCCACAACGAGGTCAGGGGAGAGGCGAGCGATGCGGTCGGACCAATAGCGCAGTGCGACTGATACCACGTGTTGTGGTTGTCTGCGGCAGTCAGCGCAAAACAAACGAAGCAATGCAAATGGGGACTGACTATCATGGCGTCGTCACTGCTGCATTTGAACACAAAGTTATCGCTTTCGCCACTGAATGCAGCAACAATGCACACTTTTAAATAGCATGGTTTGTCTAACGCTTTGAACGGAACACAATGAGCCGTGCGCAGATAGCGACAAAAGAAAAAAGAAGAAAAATAAACTGCGAAGAAAGCAGTGACGAATAAGTGGCATTGTGCGTCGCTTCCAACTGTTATACTGCCTCCCAATCTGTTTACTTTTTTCCCAGCATGGTATACCCTGAACACAGGGGTTGTCTTAGATACGAGAAAATACAGTATCAGTTTCTCCTCAACGTCTGCCGGAAGCTTCTGGCCCACAGAGATGCGCCGTTGGAAGCTGAATCCAAAACGTTTCATGAACTTTTGGATCCAGCTTCTGCTTGCCTTGAACTATGCCCTCGGAATGCCTCGGACACCAGCGATTTCTCTTGCCTTCGCTTGCATGATATCTGTCATGACGTGGAATGCCGCAGTTCTCTGCGTTTTGATGAAGGCTGCTACTCCTCTTCTACTTCGTGCTGCCGACTCTTCTTTGGCCCCTGAGGCCTGCCTCGTAGCTTCACAATTAAAAACTGCATCACGTTGTTCCTCCAGCGTTGCACATTTTTTTCGTCGACGTCGAAGTCTTGTTGCGCCTGGAGGTTTGAAGTTAGCTCTGCAGCGAGAACGACTTTGCGTCTAAACACCACATGGTAGTGGGATCGCTTGGTTGGCACTGTTGCGAAGAGCACATTGCTTTGAATGCGTGATCAATGGTGCACGGTGTGACCACATGGACTGGAGTGGCGATGATGGCAGAACTGGAGGGAGCGGAGGGGAGGTCACGTTCTCACACCTAAGCCGAACCTGTAGTTTCGTATTCCAAAATTTAAAAAAAAGTATGGGCCTAGATTCGAATAAATACGGTATTCACTTACAGAACATGTTGGGTCTGTGTGATAGGATACAATACAACGAGGCATGCCATTCTTTGGTTGGTCATGACTGTGGGGATGTTTGAAGAAAGCAATAAGCCCTGATGAAACGAAGACATAAAAGGCAGGTCTCTTCATACACTGCTTTCTTTGTGTTCCAGTGAGCATCTATCTGGTACACATGGTGGTAGAAGCTCAGTGCACAGGTGACTAGGGCAGTTGGCGGGCAAGTTACTTTCAGGGAATCAATATATATCATGCCAAATGAAATACCGTAAAGGTAGTAATTTTTGCATTGACCAATTTTCGCGATTGTTGTTTCCCCCACGAATTTTGAGTCCAGTTAAATATTGCTAACTACGACAGGAACAAATAGAAAAATTGCACCAAACGAGTTTCACGAAGTCGAACTGACCCACTGGGTGCACTTTAACGTAGCACTATTTTAGCACACGTTGACTTCACTTCGGCAACATTTACACTGCTGTACAATCGATTGTACACTCATTCGATCATTGTTTCGTTGTTCCACCCTCGTTCTTGATTCAACATTACATGCTTGATGGTTGACCTCAGGTTCCCCTGGGAAAGGTTTGATTCTACATGGATGTTGCAGAAACACCAGTAGTTCTGACCCAGATGAGCTGCATCGTACGACATAGAACATGCGTCACGAAATTAAGGTCCCGCGAAATATTCTATATACATCCCGCCGAGCGAATTTGTGAACTGCCACGAAATTTATTACTCTTACAGTATATAATTTGCTGCATCTTGTTCACTTCACTCGATTATCATGATCATTGTGGCGTGTATTTCGAGCATTTGCGGTAGAAGCCCAGACTACCAGCCAAAAAAGGTAACAGACACAAAGTTTTTCATGTTCTGCTGGTTTTGAACAAAATATCTCGAATGATATATTGTGATTAACATTTTGAAGTCCGTTTTACGTGCATTCTGTAACTTTTTATTGAAGTGTTACGTCATAGGAGTGATGGAACTAAAATGTCTCTTTTGGCTGTCTCGGTAAACATAACTGCAGCTGTAATAATTTATTTTTTATTCACTTTAAAACGCTATAAAGAGGTAGCTCGTTACCAGCTGTTACCCAAGACTTAGTTGCGGTCTAAATCAGCAGCATAACTAGCTCTCATGGTGCCTAGCTTTAAAAGCGACAATCGGGCGAGTAACTCAATACTTTTTTTTTTTAACTCCATCATTTTTGCACTCATCTCTATGAAAGTGACCCCATCGTTTCATAAGAGAGACAGTGGGTAATTGTATACAAGCCCATCATTTCTGAACTGCTTGTCTTTGTGTTTTAACACAAATTGGTCTTTAGTTGCATTGGAAGCTCTCTTCTTGCACGTACAATGTGTAACTGCTGGTTTGCGTAATATGATTGTTTTAGTCTCAAGTTGCTTTTGACTCAATATGTATTTGACTACCAAGAGGGAAGTCATTGTTCCAAAAGGTGATCATTGTTGCTCTGCAATCCCAGGTTTGTGTCTCAATTTTTCTTAGAACAAAGGCCAATGCCAAACAAACCTGGACAGACTGTTCTTGGCACATATACATTCTTTTTAGTTCACACGGGCATCCAAATGGGGTGGTGTTAGGCATTAGACGTGCAAATTCCTGGGAATATGGGACTCTTCAGACAGCGTACATATATTTACCATGTTTTGAAAGGTGAATTCTCGAAGGATAGTAGCATGCACAGATATATTTTATGCCCATATTTTGTGTGCATAAAATGTCAATGGGTTTTGGATTTGTTACAGCAAGAATTATTTAGGATATCACCACATTTTTTTTAATACTCCATGTTGTAGGTAACATTATTAAGCTTCATGATTTTAGTGAAAGGGTTGCTTAAAATTTGATAGTATGCACGGGCATTTTATGTCTACAAAGGAAGAGCATAAAAAACATTTGGAAGTATGCTAATGCATTCTGACTTCTGGGCATACGTCCTAAAAATTGTCACAAGTATTTTGCCCATGTTTGGCATCTGCCTCTGTTGTAGAAAAGGCGACAAATATCTGCGTTGGTTCAGCAATGCCATTGGCTCCTGTGGTGGGGAATGACCTAGTTACTGTTTCCACATGTTTTTATTATAGGAATGTAAATTGAATACATATGGAGCATTTGTTGCTATTATGCAATGTTCACCTGTTTGTTCCTCGACATATTTTTATATTTATCTTGTCACATAGGTGACTTTCTTGTTCACTGCTTGTACATTCCTGTGGCTACCTATGCCTGTATAATTGTGAAGATGATTTGGGTGTATCGATTCTTTAAACGTCTATCAAATATGTTTTTACAGAATACACTGCATATTTGTGCGAACTGCTGAAAGTGCAGTATGTTTATGAGCATTATATGTGTGTATCTACAAGGTGTATAAGTAGGTGATGCTACACGGCGTTAAAGCTGTAATGTGGACAAGTTGGTACATCGTCAACGAGTGGGGGAGGGGAAACAGTGCAAAAGACAGGACAAAGAAAGAAACAACCAACCACACAGATGAAGTGCTGACGAGCAACTGAGGGTCTTTATACCGCACTGAAAGTCATAATTGAAATCACGTGACACTCTGTTAGTCCTAACTTGCAGTGTTTCTACTTAGGAAAGTGCGGTTTCAAATTTAACAGAGTTTGGAACTGCACTTGGAACATAGGAACATTCGGGAATAAGGTGATGATCACTGCTGATAGGCGGATATTTTCAAATTACCGAATATTTCAAAATGTTGAGCATCAGATTTCTTGAATCAGGTTTAAGACGGACAACGAAAGCATTTAATTCATGTTGAGAATGTTCCTTATTTGTATACATCTAATATTAGCTTCAGGTAACTGTGCTCTACAAAGTTCTGTACATACCAGTAGATTAACTTTTTTTTTATTTCAAAAGTTATACCTGGGATCTGGTTATATCACATGCTGAAGAGGTTGCTTGTGCACTTGATTTATGTGACCTCTTTCTGACAGAAGCTGTGTTTGAATTTATTCAACCATAAATGTTGGAAGCAGTACACCTAGGAAATAGAACAACCAGCTAAAGCATATTTCTCCATGAGATGCCCTATTTTAGAACACTTAAATATGTAACTCTTTACAATAGAAGAAGAAAGGTATGTGAAAACATACACAGATAGTGTGATCTCAAGGTTCATAACTATAAAAGAAATGCCAGCATACGAAGGTATTAGCGGCTCCGTACTTAATTCTTACTTTATTGCAGTGTGGACCATTACTGTGTTTGAACGTAGTATGCACTGCAAAATTGGCACGCCATCTACAGGGTTATTCTAGCAAACGTTACACATTTCGACCGCACTGTAAAAATAGCAGACTACATTTGGCCCATCCCAAACTTTGCAGACTGATAGCCATTTATCTGAAGTGTCATTTGAATTTTTTGTAAGCTCTAGGGTCATGTAGAAAGAAAATTAAAAATAAACCAAAATCTCGCCCCATGCATTTTCAATGGCCTATCTCACACAAACACCGCCATTTTTTCTTGTGTCTGCTTCACGTTCACATCACTTCACACAGGTAGAGCTGCCTGCAACGATGTGACATGCAGATTCTGACGTTATGCACCAATCCTCTTGTTCTGTATGCTGGTGCCACCTGTGTGCGGTGAAATGAAAGTGAAGCGCACACAGCAGAAAATGGCGGCTTTTGAGTGATATAGGCCATAGAAAATGCATAGAGTGAGATTTTGCTTGTTTTTTAACTTTTCTTCTACGGGACCATAATGCTCACAAAAAATTCCAACGAAACTTCAGACCAACGGCTACCAGTCTGCAAAGTTTGGTGTTGGACAAACCCCGTCTCCTATTTTTAAGGTGCGATCAAAATGTGTAACGTTTGCGAGACTAACCCTGTAGGTTTGTTGCGGACATGTTGGCGATGTGGACAAAAAAGTATGAAGATTTTTAGATGTCAGTGCACATTGAGTGTTGTTCATGCAACTGTTGTGCTTAGGCTGCTAGGGTTGTATTATGCCTTCATACATTTAAGTCCACAGAAGAGCTTTGCATACCCCATTCTGCAGCATGTTGTTTGAATGTGAAAAGTAAGTAATCTTTTGGAAGTAGGTTTTGTCAATGTCAGTCAACACTACTTAAACACGCTGCAGCCAAAAAAAATAGGGGGTCACCTCAGTGATTCTTTAAACCAAGCTCACAGGTGTCCTTTAATCCTACCTCAGCTGGCACAAACAGTGCTTTCCTAGAGGGACTGCAGGTTTCAGCTTGTGGAGAAGATACTCAACATTACTTTCATTGCAGAGCACATCCAGGTTTGCATTACCTGGGCAGCATAGTTTTGACCAGCGAGCTGTGGTGACTGCGAGTTAGATTATCCCCAAACAAGCCGAAAACATTATGAAGCCGAGAATATTAGCAGCAAGGAGAAAAATAATGTTTATTATTACTCATT
The DNA here is from genome assembly GCF_037126465.1 of Ornithodoros turicata. Classification (NCBI taxonomy): domain Eukaryota; kingdom Metazoa; phylum Arthropoda; class Arachnida; order Ixodida; family Argasidae; genus Ornithodoros; species Ornithodoros turicata. Next base: position 64,300,083 of record NC_088201.1, on the reverse strand, counting down.
CAGTAATACCGCTTCCAGTGTTGACAACTTATTGAATGACAGTCTCAAAATGCTTTATTCAGGGGAAAATGTCACTATAGCAAGCTGCTACGCATCTAACGCATGGGGACAGCTGTCACATTTGTTTTAAGAACAGTATGGCCAAGAGCAAGAGACCTTTGTAGCTCATGATTTAACATGTCAAAACTTAAATAATGCTGTAAATAGGATGAGTAGCACTTATTGATGTTATACTTGCTCACTGGAACTCTTATTTTTGGGGTGAGATGAAATTAGTTTGGGCCCCACCACATCATTCTATTGCCAGCACAACACAATTCTTGTTCCAGCTATTGCTGGTTGCACCTTAGCTATCTTGCTCAACACTTCAAACTACTACTAGTCTTCTTGTCTTCACATATCATGCTGACTGGCATAGATTTGCCCATATTGCACTTCTACACCTAATGTAAACCCATATAGTACATTTTGCAGAGAGGAAGGATATGGAATATTTAATTGTTGTATAGAAGATTACAATTTCTGTGCCACAATCATAGGCCCTGATTTCATCCTGCAGTCATGTGTCAACATTTTTGTCACACCAGCATGGCAGTCTGACTCGTGTCTCGGTGTAGGTCTGGAATCCTGTTGACGTCATAATATGAAGAATTGCCTTTTGGCTGTTCTGAAGTTTGACTACATAGAGAATCAAAGTGGTCTGATGGATTAGCTAGACCAGTCGTATTGTAGGGTGAGGTGTTACTTGAATGTTGTTCTTTATGGTTAGCATCCAAGGCAGTCTCCAGGGAGGAGGCCTTGGGATACCTGATATATTTCACAGGGTTTATGAGGTAAACAATTTTGGTTATTCGCGAGAGAAGCATTTGGAGGCCTGCTTTGTTCCAGTTGTGTGGGTGGCAGCAGAAACATGCTGTCTGAATAGAGTGTATTTTGGTGCACCTTCACACGAGCCTGTCCTGTGGTCCATAGCAGAAGCACAGAGCATTTCCTGGTCTTGTTTTGTGGGAGAAGAGCAAAAAGCACTTCATGTTCAGTTACCGTGTATTCACACCAGCGACATTCCCTAGAATACTACAGTGGAAGATGGAAGAAATGTCATAGCTTTCTGCTGTCGCGTGAGCGCTCAACGTCGTGTCTTCACGTACACTGCTGACCATGGGGAATATCCTGTGACACTGCCACGAGATATTCTGTAGCAGACGACAGAAAAAGACTCTGACGGTGTCGTCTGCTAAGTGTGCAGTACGCCAGTCCCGATATTCTGCACCGTGTGAATGCTCAACGTAACACAAGACTGTACTTGGGCTCCTTGAGCAGTGTTTTCGCTTTTTCTTCCACTAGAATCTTCTGTAAGGATGTTGCTCGTGTGAATACACGGTTGCAGAAACAAGTTCAGAGAGTGGCCTGGGCCAACGCCACCTCGATACCACCGCAGATGATTTCAAACATAGGCTTTCTGTGGCTACCCATGCGGCCAATGGTGGCTCGTCTCCACAGCTACGACCGCCAAAAAGCATGGTCGTGATTGGCGGACTATGTCACATCGTTTAGGCGATCAAGGCTTTGTTTCTTGGTGGTGTTGGCTAGGCACCTGCTGACATGACACTCTGGATGTCGCCGTACATAATCTAAATATGGTCCCGGGGGGAACTCGTGCACCTGCTGCCATCTTGTGAAAATATTTTGCACTATTTGTAATGTCTTCCTTCTGAGCATAACTTATTGTTTGGCAGGGATGTCTGCAAGCACTTCTGCTTACCACACTTCATTAAACTTGGTGCATGCAACACTGTAGATTGACAGAGGTACACATGTCAAGCCCATGGAAACTGTTTTTACCAATGTCAGGAACACATATTTTTGTAATTTATTTTTAAAAGCACGAGTTTCGGAAGTGTGTCATGTGCTCACAGTAGTTTCTGGTAGTCGGCACAGCACACTGATGAGTCCACGTGTAGTTGTGTCAATACTTGTGATATCTACAAGCAAATTACTGTGTCAGTGTACAACTGCTGTATTTACGTTGTATGCATATTTGCTATATGTTACTCTTTCTGTGAACATTGCTACAGCAGAGGTTTATCTCTATGCATGTGGTGTGGTCGGTCATGTACAGATGTATGTTAGACCTGATAAAATGTAGGAAGCAAACTAGTAATGTTTCGTCTACAATCACTTTCCGATTACGTACACATTATGATTATACATATATTACAACCATGTTGCATTGAAGGCAATGCCACACCAACTGCGCGTGTGTCTGCACTCAGGTATACACACTTTCCTATTTCTTCTTTCTCCAGCTAGTCCACACTTTATCCACTAGCCAGTTGCGAAGTGCCATATGTCACACTGACTGACTAAGCGTACAGTGCTGTGAAAAGATACGCATTTAAATTGGTTGAACAATAACATAGGCTAAAATGTGGTCTACAGGTTTTTACCGTTCATCATTCCACCATAAAAGACAACAAAGACACTTTAGCTTTTCTTTTGTGTATTCATATATGGTGAGTTCAAGCTTGATCAGTACTGAAGCACACTACCTTCGTGCAGGTCACTAGGCTTGTGCATGATCTGCCCTCTCATGTTCCGCACTGCAAGAGAGGCATTTCGAATGCTCTCTTGTGTATACATAATTGCTTCAGTTCAGTGTTTCGATTCTGGATACGACAACATGGATCATAGGTATGACAGACACAGTATCAGGTGTCGTGCTCTACTATTCTGGCAGACAGATTCAACACTTTGACAGCTATCATGGTTTATAAGCATTGTGACTCGCGTAATTTTTTACGACATACGGACTTACAAGATTGATGTATTGTACGTGACAATACATCAATGACAATGCAATTAAGGTATGCTGGTGTTATTACTCTTCAAACAACCCTTGACTTATAAACCCTCATTCTCTCATACGAATTCCCTCATTCTCTGAACAGCACTTTGGTATGACGAAACATCTTCCTGATATATCTCCCTCGATTTCCAAACACACTGTGCAGGCACAAACCAAGAATACTCAAGTGTTTTTGACCTCGATTCATTGTATACAAAGCACCACGTGTCCGCGACGACCGAGGGCAAACTGGCTTTGTACTAGAAAGGCTGGCCGAGATTTCTGAGAGAAGAACAGGTAAACAACACATAAGGAGTAGCAAAAAGAAAGTGTTCAGCTGGAAATGAACAAAACTGCCAAGGCAGAAGCATCCTATGGCAATCCTGAAGTCTACAGCTCCCTGGATATGCTCCTGTAGAGTGTCACAAATTTATATTTGTATAAAACCACATCGAGGCTACAATGCATTCTGTTGAAGATACGGTACATGAGAGAGAGGTAGAGGTATTCATTTATGTTTACCCTGAGCAAGATACTTAATGTATTTTTAAAAAATATGATTTTTAATGAGATCTGTGAAGTACTCTTAATTACAATGCTTTGCCCCCCCCCCCCCCCCACCCCCCATTCATTCAAATCTTTGATTTGCGAATCTATCAATTTATGGATTTTTTTGCTCATAAATCGAGGGTAGACTGCATAGTGTTCAAGCTATCATTTGTGCTTTTCAAGCATGTGCAGTGAACTTCTCGTACTGTGTTAAATGTGGATAAGTCAGACATTCAAGATCTGGGCAGCACTGAAACAGCAGCTTGTGCACCTCCTATCATGCTAGTCTCTCCCCCCTGTAGATGCCGGCCCTACTTTGTTCATCTGTGTTTCACATGTTCTGCATGCCACCCTGAACGTTTGTCGTGTGCACTTGTGGAGCAGTACCCTACGGAATGAACAACCGGCAGTGACTACCAAACATCTTTGAACCACACGCCAAGAATAGCTTCAAAGGTCATGTGGGAATCCCATTTGTACTGTTTTTTTTTTGTGTGTGTGTTTGTATATTTTGTATTGTAAAAATTCAGCTGAGCAAGCCAGTGCAAGTAAGGATTAATCACACTATTTCCGATTTCGTCCCCACATGCACTGTCAGAAGCCACTGGACATGGACATAGAGATAATTATGGTGATGATATCCTGGATATGCAGGATATGAACAACGCAGAAAGAGAGAGGACGCATTCACCATAGACGCCTGGAAGTTGCACGCTGGTGCGCTACATACGGTTGCTGCGTAGTGGAGTGGCAAGGAACCGGTCGGAAGCAGGCCGGAAATCGCTATGATACACGAGTATAAAGATTTGCACAGAATAGACCTCTACCGGAGAAACGTCATCATGACGTTGGTAGACAGACTGAAACCGAAACAATTGGAAGGGGAGGGCCGATTTCCACGAATGGGCACTTGTTCACTTCCTCCTATTGAAAGAAAAGTAGGACCGAAGGTCACATCCCTTTCAGGGACCATCGTAATCCCCTCAAGACCATGGCTTTCGGGCACGACCTTGTTCAGCTCTAGTTTCGAGCATAGTTCAACTCTACCAAATTTATGGCGCTATTGATCACTGTGACATCATTTGTTTACAGACAGGGGGAGGTCTATTCTGCTCTCCTCTCTCTTTTCTAATTTTTAGGAAAGATGTGTCGCATGTATCATAGCGGTTTCTTTCTCCGGCCCCTTCCTGGCCTGGCTCGACCAGTGGCTCTACCGCGCAGCAACCGACCGTCTGCACCACTGATCTCGATTGTTTATACATAGAGATCAGTGGTCTGCACTGTACTCTGCAGCGTGCCGGTTCCCGGAAACCAAGCCAAAAACTCACTCGGGTTGTGTTCGTTTATTGGACTCGAGCAATTCAAGAGCAGACTCTTGCTGGGCGAAAATGCCCTGGTGAGGCTCTTGTGACGTCATCGCACTGGCAGAGACTCCCGTTCGAAAATCCGAGGAATCAGCACTAGAGGTGCTCGAGAGTAGACCAAGGCTGCGTTCCAATACCTCGCGCCCGCGAAGCCGCCTGACTTGGCAGCTGAGTAGCTTGCCTAGCCGAGGCGCCTGTGGCGCCATCTCGTTGCTCACGCAAGAAATGCGTACGGCGCAAGCGCAGCAGGACTTTAATGCGTTAAGTTTGTAGGACATCGTGCATAAACTGTCACCTTCACAACTAAACATGTGTTGTAACTCTCTACGCAGTTTTAAAAAACATGCCATTATGTGCAACTTTACATTTAAAGCCAGCAGAAACAGCGGGCACGCTGGTACCGTCAATGCGCGTCTCCATCCCGGCTGTCAGATGGTCAGGCGTATAACTAGACCACTAGACCAGTGTTTCCCAAAGTGTGGTCCGCGGACCCCTGGGGATCCGCGAGAGTGTCCGTGGGGGTCCGCGACCGATTTCCAAACACCGAGAACTTCCAAAATTGCTACAAGCATGCTTCAACGGCTAGCTTCTAATTTCTGATAGAAATGTCCTGCAATGCACGTTTGTCCGCGTCATACACATACAAACAAGAAGAAGAAACCAGTCCGGAATCGTTTCTGAAGCTGTATCGAAAGCACGCAGCAGCTGACGTGGTTGCTAGTTATGCACTGGTTGTGACGATGTGTGTATGTGTGTGTGTGGGGGGGGGGGGGGGGTCCGTGAATTGGTTCTCATCGCTTCCGGGGGTCCGTCACTGCAAAAGTTTGGGAAACACTGCACTAGACTGCAGCGATTAGGCGGTAGCCGACTGAATAGCGGACTTGGCGAGATTTGGAACGAGACTTAACATGGCGGCACTTCCGGTTAGACCGCTAGGCAGTCTCTCATCTCGATGCTCGATGCGAGTCGCTGGAGTCGATGACGTACGATGTACGATGACACTCACACGTCACGACTCCGACTCGCGGGTCGCGCGAGTTGAATAAACGAACACAACCTCGGAAAGACGCAGCAGACAACCACATGCCATTGCCAACAAATGTGAAAATAACACACGTTGCCAGTTGTATAACAGTTATAAATTTAAGTGCTGTCGGAAGACATTCCGATACTTTCTAAAGCGAAGTCGTTTGCCTTGTTTCAGAGCGAAAACACCGCGCGATACAGACGGCGCAACTGTGATCGCTGTGATTCAGATTTCAGTTGAGTCGATGATTCTGCTAGTGCTCGCCCAAACTTTGATTTCATCGTTGTCAGTGTGTAACAATTCACCAACGATTCTACAGAAACAACGGCAGCTGCACAATCAATGCGTTGACGTTACAAGCACACACTATCCTGACAGACAGCCATGCATGACGTTTCGTTGGTTTCGTGATATATTACGTATTACTTGCGCGCAGAGCAAGCAAGACAATCCAATCCGTTAAAGGAGGCGTGCTGTGTTTACACTGCTATCGACTCTTTCCGTGCTTAGTGTTTTCGCGCAGGTTAAAGACGCAAAGCTAGTAAATATGCCAGTTGTCGTCACTGAACAGAGGACCACAGTAACCTCATCAGGAGGAAGGTTCTCCATGTGTACGCCCAATTTCGGGTACTTGAGGACACTCGACGGATGGCTGAAACTGGCACAAATAGTAAGTAAACTACCGTAAGTATTGTTGCATGACGTGTTTGTCTCGTGCTAATGCACGTTTCCGTACGTTTTACACTATAACAGGGTAATGTTTGATGCTCACAATATTTGGTAGTTGGCGTGCGACAGCAAAGGGCGCGGCCCCTTTCAGCGTTCCGTTACCACCTAGCTGGCCAAATAAAGTCATTGTCGTCGGTCGGGTGTAGGTTTACAATGTTGCAAGAGTTGCAGCGCTTGTAATAAATTAGTGAGCGAAATAGGGATTAGTTGGGCGCGGAATGCATTGAGATAAGCTGGACAGTTCCTACCTGTTGCATTAGCGGTGTGCTGTTGTGCAACATGTGTGTGTGGATGAGGAGGTAAACAGAACAGAAAACTAGTCAGGCCCGTTGTGTTTGTTCGACACGGGTAAAGGCTGTCTTCGTCAACATTACGCGAACAAATCTGTGCAGTCAATCAAGTGTCATGCGTTTTCCGTGCTTGCTTATTTGTTGGCGAACCACAACAGTTCGCGCCAAGTCTGTAATACAACATCGCTGTGTTACAGCATAGCCTCCTATACAGGGTGTTTCAGTTAAATCCCTGGGCCAAATAATTCGCGAACGGGTGCACCAGTCGAAGAACTTTCTTTTTTACAAGTATCTGCCTATACCACCTACAAGCTGCGCACCGTGTGAATCAGTGGGAGGCGCTCATTATTTAAATAAAAATTCAAGTGAGTTTCGTGAAAAACATAACTTCTAAAGGAGGGCGCCGTCGGCATTAAAATGGGTACTACCCTTTTGGGACTTTCAGTGGACACCTGTTAGAGACAAGTCTGCCACAGAAGCAGGCCATTTCTTCCAGTAATTAATTGGTGTTGGTTTACATATTTTTGTCGTGGCTGGCCGCGGTGAAGTGCAAATGAACGTAATTCATTGGTGGGTAAGGGAGTGGAAGAGCGTCCTTTTGCGCTTCACCGCGACCAGCCGCGACAAAAATATGTAAACTGACACCAATTAAAGGGACTATGAAATTTCCCGAACCCCCATACTTTTTTTCGATGGAAACTGTTCTTCCCGCAGAGAAACTAATATGCCACAAATTTTTCCGGACGAAATCGCTCCACTCTGCGAGGAGCGCGCGCTGGAAATGTCTCTTCCGCGTTCCTCCTCTCCCGCGCATATTTCCCTGCCGATGGTGTAACCGTGGTGTAACTGTACGGACCGCTCTTCGGTTCCCCGTTACGTCACCGGTGTTGCACAATGGCAAGTAATGCCGCGAGCTCGCGCTGTGGCTGCCGCCACTGCCGAAATCTGCCGATCGCGCGAAAGATGCTGTCATGGAGATTTCCACTCGGGAGATTTCCACATGGAGATTTCCACTCGCATACGCGGGATCCTACGGCGCATGCTCCTGGCGGGATTCCTCGGCTCGGCAACACGTCACGATGACGTGTTGCTGAGCCGGCCGTGGTCGCGTCAAGTTACCCGTTGTGTCTCCGCTCGGCAGCTCGGCACGGCGCGGCGCCAGCTGTCCTCCCTTCGCCGCTCCGTTTAAATTCGCTCCCGAGAAATCCGCTCCCGAGAAATCCGCTCCCGAGAAATCCGCTCCCGAGAAATCCGCTCGCGCGACGAAAGTAAAATTTCGGTTCTAGACTCAGAAAAATGTCTTCTTTCGAACGAAACGAAGAAAAAATCGTTTCATAGTCCCTTTAATTACTGCAAGAAATGACCTGCTTCTGTGGCAGATTTTTCTCTAAAAGGTGTCCACTGTAGGTCCCAAAAGGGGTAGTACCCATTTTAATGCCGACGGCGCCCTCCTTTAGAAGTTGTGTTTTTCACGAAACTCATTTGAATTTTTATTTAAATAATGAACGCCTCCCACTCATTCACACGCTGCGCAGCTTGTAGGTGGTATCGGGCAGATAGTTGTAAAAAAAGAAAGTTCTTCATTGGTGCACCTGTTCGCGAATTATTTAGCCCGGGGATTTAACTGAGGGTGTGTTCGTTTATTAAATTCGCGCGACCCGCGAGTCGGAGTCGTGACGTATGAGAGCCATCGTACGTCATCGACTCTAGCGACCCACCTCGAAAGGAGAGTCGCTGCGAGTCGACTCTTGAGCACTTGAGCACCTCTAGTGTTGAATCCTCGAATTTTAGAACGGGAGTTAGTGTCACGTGGGCGACGTCATGAGAGCCGCGCCGCGGCATTTTTGCCCACCAAGAGTCTACTCTCTCGGCTCTCGAGGTGTTCGAGTCGAATAAACGAACGCAACCTGAAACACCCTGTATACTGTCAGTATAGAGGAGGCTATGGTTACAGCATAATAGTTGGAGTGCAGTACTTACACCCATATTACTATACCGTTATGCTTCTCTTCTTTACATCAAAAACAGTTTGTCGTTTTGTTTTTATTAAATGTCTGGGGTAATCTACCAATGTTATATGATTTTTCACAATGTACTTTATTTATTTATATATACGCCCAAGGGCTCTGGGGGAGGGCATTACTTTTCATACTAATGTAGTTAAAAAAAAGAAACTTTTCAATTAGGTTTAAAAAAGCATTTGAATGTGTGAGCCACCCTGTGGAAATTTATAGCTGTCGTGAAGCAAATCAGTGTGAGCACAGGTCTTTAGTGCGAGCCCATGCAGGTGCTCTTGTGGAAAAGAGTGCTGAATCTAAAATAGATATCATACAGTGAAATCCTCCAAAATGTGCATGACAGGAGAGACTAAAATCCCGTACTTGTGTGTGCTAACTGGCCTGTGAGGCAGATCTTTTGCCAATTGCTTTTATTGATCATGCACTAGTTCAAAGACATATATTGCTTAAAATTGTGCATTAATTAATGTCCTTTAAGAAAGTTTAACCTTTCGAAATGTAACCAATCCTCTATCGCCAGCAACCAGTCAATTTCTATGCCATTAAAATGCAACGAAAATTTGGTGTACCATACTGCTCTTTGATACCACCATGACATGCATATGAGATTATTTGAAACCTGCTTTATAATTGCTTCAGACTCACACTTTACTAGTACTTACACATCACTACTGCAGAAGAGGATGTTAACTGTAGCAGCAACATGTAAGTCAGTAGTCAATCACTGCGCTGTGTTAACTCACAAATGGGGTAGCCTGCATTGGAATTACATATCAAGCATCAATACATCCTCTTCAAGTCGCTCAACATACTACCATCCGAAACACACTGTCCTTGAAACGTTATGAAAGTGGTAAACATATATCCATCCCTAAACATTCTGCCAGTAAGAAAATACACAACTTTTCGTGCCATGCTACTTGCATACAAAACACTACAAAACCAAGTAAGGGCACCACACGTTACATTTACATACAAGTTCAACACTGCACATACTCAAACTAGTTCTCAGAATCTTCTTGTAATACCAAGATATAGAACAAATTGCAGTTTTTTTAAATTTGCCCACTTTGCAGCAAAGACATGGAGCTCACTACCACTTAAGGTTAGAAACATATCCTCATTTACTTCCTTCAAAACAGTAACGTAAATTATAGAGGCTGAACAAACAACAATTAGGACATCACAACATTTAAGCCTCACCAATGCCCAAGGAATGAGCTGAAGTGGCATGAAGAGTAGCAATCAGAGAGGTGTAGGTTCAAGTTCCGCCTTACCACTTGCCTTACCTTACCACTTCACCTTACCACTTCACCTTACCACTTCGCCTTACCACTTCGCCTTACCACTTCGCCTTACCACTTCGCCTTACCACTTCGCCTTACCACTTCGCCTTACCACTTCGCCTTACCACTTCGCCTTACCACTTCGCCTTACCACTTTGCCTTACCACTTTGCCTTACCACTTTGCCTTACCACTTTGCCTTACCACTTTGCCTTACCACTTTGCCTTACCACTTTGCCTTACCACTTTGCCTTACCACTTTGCCTTACCACTTTGCCTTACCACTTTGCCTTACCACTTTGCCTTACCACTTTGCCTTACCACTTTGCCTTACCACTTTGCCTTACCACTTTGCCTTACCACTTTGCCTTACCACTTTGCCTTACCACTTTGCCTTACCACTTTGCCTTACCACTTTGCCTTACCACTTTGCCTTACCACTTTGCCTTACCACTTCGCCTTACCACTTCGCCTTACCACTTGCTTACTTTTTGTCAACTGCCTTCTTTCATTTCAAAACAGCACTGCATACTTTCCTTCACAACATGTATTTCATGAACAAAATAGGAGTAGGCAAGTTAGCTGGTGTTGACTTGATGTTAACATTGCCTTGTGTTTTCCCTCAAACTTAAGGTAATGTTAACATTGTGTATTTCATATTTCTAAAGCGTGAATTCATTGTAGTTTTCATAACTTTAGCATAAATCAATAGCACAAGTCTTTAGCATAATAATTTGGACTATCTTTGCGTTTGCTGACCAAGAGTGAGGGAGGCTTCGCCCCCTCGATGCGGGCCAATAGGAGGACGCCGAGGGCAGGCACTTCTCAAGCCTCTGCTCTCGCCTAAGAGATGGCGCAGCGTTACCGTTGTTTCGCGTGTCGCAAGGCTTCTGCAATGGCGCACCAATCTAACCAACGGCTTCACCGTCCGTCAACATGGGAACGAGGCCAAGTGGGAGTCGCGCATACGCCGGTTAACGGACGATGAAGCTGTTGGTTAGATTGGTGCAACATGGCAGCAGCGTTGCGGCAGGCAAAACAGCGGCAGCTGCTGGTTAACGGACGGCGAAGCAGTTGGTTAGATTGGTGCGGCAGAAGCCTTGCGACACGTGAAACAACGGTAATGCTGCACCATCTCTCAGGCAAGAGCAGAGGCTTGGGATGTGTCTGCCCTCCGTGTCATCCTATTGGCCCGCATCCAGGAGGTGGAGCCTCCCTCACTCTTGGTCAGGAAACGCAAGGATAGTCAATAAAAGAATCTGAATCTGAAAAAACAAGGAAAGAAAGCTTTGCAGAAAATTGGAGGGCAGAGTGATTTTTGTGATGTAGTTGTTAAGACTGAAGGAGGGAAAGGAACACTACTCTTGTTCTCCATAATGAATAAAGTCTGAGCTATGAGCGAAGACACAGAAAACGGACACGAGGCAAACCGCTCAAAAGTTCATCCACTAGTTCATCCGCTAGTTCATCCATCAGCTCGCCTGCATCTATGCTATACATATTATCATTCACTACTCTTGTTGTCTGTTTTACAGGATAAGTGTTGCGCTTACCACCATATTCTCGCTCTGCCCTGAGGGATCCCTTGTCTGCTTCAATAGCCTTGGCAGCGCTTCCTCCACGCGAAGCAAGCGCATGCCCAATGCATTGCACAAGCTACAGAAATGGCACCTTGAAACGCAGGGATACCCCAGGGCTTAGTCTTGTTGGACACAAACGGAAAATACTAAAGAAAGAAAGAAAACAGATGTATTAATGCTTGTGGCTATGCTCAAAACAGCACAAAATAAATTTTGATGAAAGAATGGCATCTGATGAAGGGCACTAGCAGTGAAATTTCCATCCACTTTTGTGCCTTTCATCAACTGCCACTTTTTCATTGAAATACGTGACTGGGTGTTGTCAGACTTTAGTATTGTGTTCGTCCTTCCATGTTCCATTGCCTCAACCTTTATGTTACACAAAGTAAAAAAATACAAAGTATTACACAGTGTTGTGATGTGCTGCAAAAGTTCTAAATGTAACAATTATACCATTGTACAGCACTTGCTGCTGCACATGGTGCTATGGGCTGGAACTAGAGACACGGAAGAACAAAAGAAATTTTTTATGTATGCACCAGCTTGTCTGTGCTCTTTCACTTCTGTCGACTTTAGGTGCTAATTTTATCTTGTATTTGAATACATTAACTTCCTCTTTGCAGGTTCTGGGATTCATAACTTTGGCATTGATTGTGTCCTTCGACCGTTACCAGCTGTCTTGGGCACGGTTCCTGACCTTCACTTCATTTGCATACTCTGTCATGACCTGTCTCATACTCCTATCAGCCATGGGCTCAGCAACTGGGCTGACGCTTGTTGCAACCATGTTTGTGAGTCTCGCTGTTGTCATGTTGGCTGTGCTGACCCATGCAAATAATTTGCAACTCGCCTTAGTGTTATTTCTCCTTCTTGCTCGTGTTGTATGCTCGTAAGCTGCTTCTAAATGAAAATCAGCGATTAAATACAGGATGCGATAGCATTGCAGCACACGAAGGACGGTTGACGTGCTGTGACCGTACATGATTTGCGTGCAGTGCAATGGCAAACCCAACCATAGGTTGCCGTGGGCCTCATGCAGAAACACGTGTGTCGCCTGCAAACGCGCGCGTCCACTTCCTGTTAAAATCACTGCACTCTTTGGTGCGCATTTCTGAACACGTGGCTGAGTGTAATGGCGGCACGCTTTGTCGCACGCCGCTTATGTTGCTCGTTTTCGGCCATCGCGTCTGCATTTCTCGCAGCAATGGCGGCACATCTGCGAACTCTATACTTGTGCGAGTGCTCCGCAGCACACTGCCTACACTGTAACTCTGTGGCGTCCGTGTTGCCGGACGACGTCGATGACATCACGCGAGACATGGCGTGCAACAGGGCGTTGTGGGGCTTGTGTTGTGTGTGTCCTTCTATGTTTGATTGCCTCATCCACTACAATGCTGTGCTTACACTGAGCGAGCCTGCCTGCCGGTTTCTGCTCGGCCGAAGTGGCGCTGAGGCGCCACTTCGGCAGATGTTGCGTCGCGAGGGTGAGAGGGCCCCTCTCCGACGCCCCTTTCCCTTAAACTGCCGCGATGCGGCTTCACCGCGGCTTCAAAAGTGCGTTAAAGAATTGCTATCATATTTGAAAGCAGCAAATTTACTGTAAGCTATACTCACAGACCACATAAGAGCCATGTTCACAGAGATGTATCTTCACCAGTGGAGAGTGTAGTTCACACATTGAGAGTGGAGCATTGGAGAAGATTGTGGACACCAGGCAGACAGGGAAGACAATTTGCATGTTTTTGTTTCCGCCAGTATTTTATGTGTTTACTTCAAAAGTATGCAGACGTGCTTGCAGTACATCATCTTCGGCAAGTGTTTATGTAATATGATTGGTACACAAGCAACAGTTTCAAGCATGTGGGCGCACTACGTTGCGACTCAGAGGTGTCATGCACCCACCCATGTCAATCACAGACATCTAACGTTTGCAGCAATATGGCTCATGGTTGTGTCAGCTCTACGCTATGATAAATTGATATTGAAGTGCTGGTGACAGATGATACTGGGCTACAACATCATTCACTTTGTGACATGGCGCTAACAAAGAGCCATGCCAGCGTTGCATACTCAGTTAGAAAGACTGTTTCTAGTTTGACAGATATAGCATCATTCTTGAATTTGTGGGTCGGATGCAGTTTTTTTTTTCTTCCTTCCATCAGGTGCTCTGCTTCCTAATGGGGTGAGATGTGAATTGCAAAAATGTACAAAGGAAATTTTCCTATATGGCTAAAATCATAGTAACTTCTCCAAAGTAGGACTGTTCTAATGTCTTCTATTTCTAGGAAATAATGCAACGAACAAATCACATTGAATTAAATTGAGTTTGACAATATATTTGTCAGAATGTGTTCTTTCTCTGGGCAACATGTGCTAGTTCTCCATGCAGAGCTCTTTTTCTCTCTCACTCTAGCCCATCATACTCTTTTTCCTTTTTGTGGGAGTGGTAAGTCTCATTCTGCACCCTGCAGGAGCAGACCTCACCTTTGTCACATTTGCTTGTTTAGTGGAAGTTAATTTTACAAAAATATCCACAAACTTTGCGGAGCTTACCATTGCTACCTTTCTGGTACTCTTCCGATTTTAATGATTACAGTTGTGGTCCTGCCCCAATAAAGATAGCCATGTGTTTCTCTGTTGCTATTTAAAACCATTTTCGTTGACATTAACATTTCAAAAACTGCCTTCATCAGCATTTTGATTGTATAGTACTGTATTTTAACACGTATTAGCCGCATTGCAGATAAGTCGCAGGTTACTGTTTTTTTCCCGCACTAGAGAAAACCTTTGGCGCGTAAGCCACACAGTCAGATAAGTGGCGGTTTGTACGTCGGAAAGATATCACAATGAGTGCAATGGGTAAGGCCCTTCGTTTTCCGCGATTCTGTGATTCCGCGAAATTTCGCGGAATTCGGAATTAATTGCGGAATCCTTCGTTTGGCACGGAGTTTCCCCGAATCCTTTATTTTTAAGGGTGTGTGTGGATATTAGAGTTCTCAAATTCGAATCGAATATAAATCACTCAAAGTGTCCGATTCGTGAATCGAAATGCCCAATATTCGGGCTTCCGGATAATTTGACTGTTCGCCGAATACGAACGACACCTCCCGAAAGTGGGCTTCACCTGACGCTTCCCTGTATGAGGTGAAGCAGCCCCTACAAAATTGAAGCCTGCTTTACGAAATTGTTTATGCTGCAGGACAAAACAGACAGATTGTAGTTTAGCTTAGGATAACATTAGCCCAAGTTTATTATGTATACTTCACCTGAGGAAGGGGCGGCGTCCCTTCCGTATGCAGTTTAGCGGTAGCAGTGGCGGATTTTGATTTGATATCTGGGAGGTTGCCTTTAAGAAGTTAAGACTTTTAAATAATGGCTACAGTCCAAGAACAAAAAGAGGTGTACTAAAAATGTAACTTCTCCAGGGCATGTTTTGTAAACTCCTTCCTATAAAGTTCCTATGAACTCTGTTGATGCTGAAAGATCTTTCAGCAGGTATAAAATGATTTCAGGCGACAGACCGCATCAGATGAGAACACAAGACATAATGTATGTAATGCTGAGCCACAACAGTGCTTTGTATCTGTAATTTTATAACATATTTTTTGTTCCCACATTATCCAAGAAAATAAGGTGTCTCCCATTTCATGCAGCTGTTGACTGCTCGCCGCAAAAAATCGCGGAATTTACAAGTCGGTGCCGCAGAATTTTGAATTTGCCGCAGCAGAAAACAGAGGGCCTTGGCAATGGGATAAGCACGCACAGTACAGGAATTGGCGAAATATTTATTCGCGTAAATCAATTCATTCTCAACATTCACAAATGCACGTTGCATTCAACGTCGCCCTGCTTTGAGAGCGACAAGTGCTCTTCAGTCACTTTCAGCGTTGTAGCTGTGCCGGTGCGTGGGAGCCATGTGCATGGTTCTGTCAACAGTGATCTATGGGATCCCCAGCAACGACTGAAGTCCAAATCTACTCCCAATTATTATTACTGAGGTACCAAATACTATAGAGCATTGACTCTAGAAGGTTCCTGGTGACTCCATCAGTAACTTTCCTCAGATAAGCTGCACCTGCGCATAAACCGCAGTGGACCACGACATAACTTTTTTTAACAGATAAGCCGCAGATTATACGCTTGAAAATACTGTAATAGCATGTTTTACAATTCCTTTAACGTGCACATTTTTTATTGCAAAGCTGTTCCATGTAACATAGTTTTGAATAATATTAATGCACAGTAGAACGCTTTGTGGTGAAGGTGGTTGGGACACTAAAGAACTTCACTACATCAGTAGTTCATGGCCGGGGTTTCAACAGATTGGGATCACAGGTTTACTTCACTAGTATAACCATATCTTCACTATATCCAGGTTCACTATATAGAGGTTCACTATATTTTTACATTAATTGAATGTCATGTAAAACATTATGTAAAATTTGTACAATGCTTTAATATGATATGTTACTGCCAGAAAGGCATTGCTCACTTTGCATACTACCGTATTTTCACGCGTATTAGCCGCACCGCAGATAAGCCGCAGGACTCGTTTTTTTATACATTTTGAAAATGTTTTTGCAGATAAGCCGCGGATAATACGACGCGACCGCTTTGTGCGCTAAACCAATGATGCACAAACAAAATCAATAAAGACTCTCAACGCTCGTCGACGCCATACTCCCTGCCAGATGCCCTGTTCCCGTACTGGTCCGTCAACGACTTTTAGTTTGAAGCCGCTGTCGTAGCTGTGCCTCCGCGATGGAGCCATGGCTTACCTATAACTGCCGTGTCCACGAATGCTGCTGCTCAGGTCAAATGAGAACTGACGCTTAGCTGACCACGTTTTATCCCGATGTCAGGTGTATTGAACCCTTCCTGTGGGTCTGCCGACAAAGGAGACCGTAGGGAAGGCCATAAACAATGTGGTTCACATTCCGGTATCGGCATGATGTATAACAAAGGAGGTCAGTTCTAGTGGTCTACTAAGATCGGATTCTGCCCTTGTTGCATGTTTTTTGTGGATTGACGAGTTAGTGGTGTTCCAGGAGACATTAATCAGTGTCACCCCTTTTGTTAAAGCTGCGTCAGGGAACGTATTCGGAAGGTCAGTCCACTCGAATGTACACCCGCCCCTGTTCGGTATTGTTCGTGCACTGGCAGGGCGGTCCTGTTCCGAAAAACATGAGGCACTGTCGGCTCTTTCGTTTAATCTGGGGTACGGGGAAAATACCAGGGAAAAATAGCCATCAGATAAGCCGCACCCGTGGATAAGTCGCAGAGCATCCGCGAAAAAAAAATTCTCGCATAAGCCGCGGCTAATACACGTGAAAATACGGTACTAAATGCATATTTCAGATATGGCAGAAATCCTGCAGGTAGAGATAGCAGTGTTTTGATGCTCAGACCTGATTTTTCTGCTGTAAAGGGCAGCATGGAGCTGTGCAAACCCTCAGCTTGTTGTGTCTCCTTTAGGATGACAAACTGTATGGGTGAATAGCGAACTTTTGTCTGTTTATACCTTGACAATGACCATTCTGACTGGTATGTTATAAAAATGAAGTAACTTTATTGTTACTTAGCCAAATGCATCCATTGTCATTATCTCTAGTTTTGTAATATTGTCTGTAATATTGATTGTGTCCTTGCATATGAAGAGGCTATGATGTTTTCCGTTGCAGTACCTGAACTACCACATCACAGGGTTCGTGTTCTACCTTTCTGGAGGCCTTACGTGTGTCATTAATGCTGCTCAGTACCGTGACCTGGGACAGATAATAGCTGCTGGAGTAAGTTAGATTCAAAGTTTCACTCTGATACATTGATGGGAGATTGGATTTAAAGGGACCCTACAGTGAAATCCAGTGTCTTCGTGATGACATAGCATAAGCTCTCCATTCTGGATGCCTTTCATACCAGATTGGCACACAAGTGACACGAGACAGTAAAATATTATGAGACGTATTTGAGGCAGATTAGTAATCACTATTACACTTCCTTTGAAGAATGACACCAATTCTTCAGCAGTTTGGTTGAAATAGTTGGAACCGGTAAGAATGTCTGTGCCCTCTGCTTCCCTCTCTATCAAGTCATCTTCTCCAAACTACCATTGTTTGTATCCAGCGTGATTGGCTGATACAGTTGACCAGATGGTGATGGCCAGATAGGATTGATGAGATTGCGAAAGACACTTTTGTTTTTCTGCTTTGAGCAGAACTTCAATTCCAGCTGACTTGCGCGGGTGCATGGACTACGTTGTGTCCCTGGATGCCCCTGTCAGTGGTGTTCAGCGACACGCATTTTGTGTAAAAAAATTCCAGGAGACTGTGCACATTAGCATGCTTCCAGCATTGTTGCATGCATTCTCAATAGATGGCCCATTTAGTCGCCTCTGTGTTCAGGTGTGGAAGTGCTTCACCAGTTGTGCCATCCTGCACCACGTAGCTATTTTTGCGCCAAAACGTCTTGAGCTGCTGGACAGACACGATTTTAGAAAATCTACCGCAGTTCTTCCAAGTTCCAGCTTCTAGCTGGTAACCCCGAACTACATGTTGGTAACCACAGCAGGACATCCAACACAACCCAGTGTTAGTTACAGGGAGACCTCGCAAGGATTCGAAAAAAATTAGTTGAGCATCATACCAAACACGAACCACCCCCTCGATACCGAATACAACATTCGCATTCATTTTGCGCGAGTAATTAATTCGTAAATGATGACAATAGCAAACCGAAACTGAAATGCGAAGAGCAGAAGACAGAGCTGCATACTACGGCGGTTTGTCTGGAGGAGGATTCCGTGACGTCACACAGCATTGTCGTCTGCTTCCAAGCCTGCATTCTTTCTCCCTTGCCGGACGATGTCAGCAGTGTGTTGCTTTCAGCGCCCTCTCGCTTCATAGAGGCTAGGCACTCGCTTCGTAATAATTTGCAGTTTTGGACAGAGATATTTCGTACACATGTTCCTGACATCCCAAAGATTACGGATATACCACAACCTTTGTGGTGATTTTGTTGCCAAGTCCCACTTTAAGCAAGCCAGTATAGCTGTCCCGTTACAGCCTCGTTGACATCCTCTATGCCGTTATGGTTGTTTGCCGGTTTTTATTGGTTATCTTCTCGACATAGTGTACAATAATGAGCAAAAGTAAGCAAAAACGAATACTACAGTGTTTGCCAAGATAAACTTCGGGGTTTGTAACGAAGATAAAACAAATAGAAACAGTGTCGGGAAGCTAAAGTAGATGTTAGAGGTCGTATTATGCCCCAAAATTTTATGTCGATACTGCCACTTGGTTCGTTTCTCTGCGTATAAATTGTGAAAATTAAAAAAAACTCTGCTGCCTGACATTTCCAATCAGCTATACCTGTGTTTCAGCTCCTTCCCTCAGATGGCGACACGGTCGAATGCGGCGTTGCCGACCACTTCACACAGTAATCCTCTGCATTCAGTTCCACTTGTTCACTTGGTTTCGGTATCATCTGCAACGCCGCGTTCAACCGTTTCGCCATCTGACAGAAGGAGTTGAAACACAGGTATAGCTGATTAGAAATGTTAGGGAGCAGCGTTTTTTTTAATTTTCACAATTTATCCGCAGAGAAACGGACCAAGTGGGAGTATCGACATAAAATTTTGGGGCATAATACATCCTCTAACATCTACTTTAGCTTCCTGGCACTGTTTCTATTTGTTTCAAAACTATCAAAATTCAATTCCCTGCATATCAGGAAGTGTTGCTACACAACTTTACGTGACTATGTTTCTGGATCAAACAGTACCGAAAAACCTCCAAGGTGGAAGAAAGACGCTTTTTTACATTGCTTCAGACGGGCAACATTTCCAGACTGAAACTGTGGATGAGCCCATTTTGCGAAATGTGTTTTATAGCATTATGATTAAGGCCCTTCGTTTTCCGTGATTCCGCGAAATTTCGCGGAATTCGGAATTAATCGCGGAATCCTTCGTTTGGCACAGAGTTTCACGGAATCCTTTATTTTTAAGTGTGTGGATATTAGAGTTCTCAAACTCGAATTGAATATCAATCACTCAAAGTATCTGATTCGCGAATTGAAATACCAAATATTCGGGTTTCCGGATAATTTGACTATTCGCCGAATACGAACGACACCTCCCAAAAGGGGGCTTCACCTGACGCTTCCCTGCATGAGGTGAAGCCGCCTCTACAAAATTGAAGCCTGCTTTACGAAATTGTTTATGCTGCAGGACAAAACAGACAGATTGTAGTTTAGCTTAGGATAACATTAGCCGAAGTTTATTATGTATACTTCACCTGAGGAAGGGGCGGCGTCCCTTCCGTATGCAGTTTAGCGGTAGCAGTGGCGGATTTTGATTTGATATCTGGGAGGTTGCCTTTAAGAAGTTAAGACTTTTAAATAATGGCTACAGTCCAAGAACAAAAAGAGGTGTACTAAAAATGTAACTTCTCCAGGGCATGTTTTGTAAACTCCTTCCTATAAAGTTCCTATGAACTCTGTTGATGCTGAAAGATCTTTCAGCAGGTATAAAATGATTTCAGGCGACAGACCGCATCAGATGAGAACACAAGACATAATGTATGCAATGCTGAGCCACAACAGTGCTTTGTATCTGTAATTTTATAACATATTTTTTGTTCCCACATTATCCAAGAAAATAAGGTGTCTCCCATTTCATGCAGCTGTTGACTGCTCGCCGCAAAAAATCGCGGAATTTACAAGTCGGTGCCGCAGAATTTTGAATTTGCCGCAGCAGAAAACAGAGGGCCTTAATTATGATAAACAAGACTCGCGGCGAGAAGCCAACATCCAACAACTTCATGAGCATACCCGCCTGTTCTGGCAACGCAAAATGTCTATTTAGTTTGAGATATGCAAGCCACTGGCATATGTGCCGAAGATGCACTCCCCAAGCTTCCAAAAGAGAGTCTGTTATGCTTCTATAGTCAGGGACTGGACAAAATAAAAGCTTGATGGGTAAGATCAAAGAAAAACTATTCCCGAAGATGCTTGACATTTCCGAGTGTAGCTTGCACAAGATGCATAACAAATTTGCTGCTGGTCTAGAAACTTCATTTTGAGAACACAGAAACATAGTTCAAGTACGCTGGTGTAGGCTAGTTGTTGATAAAATTTCCCAGAGTCCGTGGAGATATGCACAGGGGCAGACACAAACAGACTTGTCCGTTTGTGTGTGTAACTACGCTTCATTTCTAGACTTGAGACTTCATATGTGCCAAGGACCTTTTGAAGTCCGTCCAACACCTGCTTGGTGGCGCAATCTTTGAAATTGATACTACTGAATGTGCTAGAGTTACTACATATCTGAAGATTGAAGCTAGAAGCTTTCGGAAGAACATACATTCTCTGTAGGCTTAAAAAAGACTTCAGTCCCTCTAATTTACTGGTAAATTCATTCTGTTAAAGTGCTGTCTATTGTGAAAAATTCTCGGCAATGTCTGTTGTTAGCATTGTATGCCTTTCCCCCTTTCTCGGGTTAAGCTATCTCAATTGCGCCTGCAAAGTGCTCAAAGTATTTATGTTCAGGCTCTGTGTGTCTTAATGTCCACGCCCATGATATCAGAATACAACAACAGTAACTAAGAAAGCGAGGCCACACTTTTCTTGTTAACTGTTTTATACATTTGATGATGTCTGCCTTGCTGTGTGAATATGTATCAGAATGAGAAAACGTCCAAGGCAAAATGTGGAGAAGGTTCTTGCATTGTCTGTCCCCATTACTCAAGGCACTCAATAGATGCTGGGGAGCACCCTCTGGTCTGCTATTTCCGTGGTTAAACCGTAAGACTCTGGCCCAATATGTCCAGAAATTCAGGTGCAAATCTTGGTGAGAGTGCCGAAAAAAAAAATATATATATAAGTTGCTTTGTAACAAAAAGATTTTCTTGAGCTTATCTAAAAAACATTCCTGTGGATACCCTATAAGCAGGTGTACATAATGGCAGCACCTTCAGAGGATTCTGAATGAGCTGATCCATGCAACTTTGTTTCAGGTACTGGGATTGCTTCTTGCTGCCTTGTACGCTATCGACATTGCCCTCACATTCCGAGCAAGGGGCTAGGTTTCTTCAGCGTCATGGTCAGAACAACACACACACAAATGTGGAAAGTGTTGCCTGTACTCTGCTTTACTTTTCACCATTTGAGCATGTTATGTTGACAACGGGTACTAGCCTTACTAAGGAGGGAAGGTGTTGCCAAATTTGGGTTTCTTCATAGAACATAGAAACTGAATGTATGCAAGCTGGTGTAGGCTAGTTGTTGGTAACGTTCACGTGAGTCTGGGACAGTATGCACAAGGATGGACACAGAGGCTCGTCTCGTCCACTCGTGTCTGTACTTGTGCATACCTCCTCAGACTCCGCAGAAATGTCACCAACAGCTTGCATTCTTCATTAGGATGGCTAAGCATGAGGTGACAGGAAAGGGTGGCATGAAGAAATCTGTGTTATGTCGTATGGAAGTGTGTTACTGCTAGGAGTTTCCTTTTTTGCAGCGAGCTTTGTCAGTTGACGAGGCTATGTGTGATCTTTTTGCATGGTTTGTAATTTCTGTACGAAAATTTCAATCCATGCATAATTCATTATTGCACACCAAGATACAAATGTTGCAGGTTTTGCTTAACTTTTTTATGTTAGGCTTACATAACAGAAGAATAAAAATGGGAAGTGACAGTCTGTGATGAATGCCCTGTGTGAGGTCCAGAATGTGACATGTTACTGGTGAAAAGCAACGCAGTGCTTAGCATTGTGAAGGCTTAAGAGCAACCGCAATGGCAATACGTAGTGGTTGCAAAATGTCTTTGATTCAGAAGTTTCGACCATCCTTAGCCTGCAATTCTTGAAGAAAAAAAGTTTTATGCAGTGGTTTGCTTCCAACATGACTGATATGTCACTTATCACCGGCATGCTGTTCACATATAGTTATAATAAAGCACATGTGTAAAGTTAAGCTCTAGGCATATGTACGATGATACTAATCCATTCATCAGAGCGTATATTACGAACATCACCTTCCAAACACATTAGCACATGCTATTACTATTTTACCACACAATCAATCAATGCCAAGTTTACGGCTGCTACAGAGTCAGTCGGTGGGGTCTGTGTCATGTTTCAGAACATTTTTGTACCTAGCCAAACTAATAGTTCCAAAATAATACAATTCTTCCTTTTCTTTTGACACAGCACCACCATCATTGTAGCCTCTATTTTTTTACCTGGAGAGGGACCATGTGATGGTACGCATGTCATAAGGTGCATTCTTGATTGGCTGTTTGCATTGTCTGCATACCTGCCATGTTGCAGTTTTTCTATTCAGTCAAAATACACGAAAATTGTCAACCTTCTGAAGCCTATGTACCTTGCAATTGTGCCTCTTGTATCAGTTTTGTTGACATTGCTTGTGTACCACATAATGTGTCACAGAATTCTATCAAGAAATCTACTTCTCTGGAAATTGTGGGGTGAAAAGTATTTATTTTTGGCAAGCTTTTACCATGTCTTATCAGTTTCCAATCATGACAAATTGAATTTTCTGAATTGACCTCCAAAATTTTTGTTATGAGAAGAGAAAGTGTATGTCGGATTTACCACATTTCATTGTAAAATACAGTGGCAATAGCTGGGGGGAAAAAAAAGTTGCAAAACACGTCGTTTCGAGATACAAATTGTCAGCCACCCTGAGTTCTCCCTCCAGGTAATGCAAGAAGCGTCTGGAGAAAACGGTGCCCCGACTCTTCCTGTTTTCTTCTCACTGTTGTTTCAGGTAACTGTGGCATTGTAACTGCTATCAAAAGAAGCATAGAAAAGGCAGCTGAGGGGAGGTCCATGTCCCTTACTGCTTGCTGGAGAACTGAAGGTGTCCAACAATTTGCAACAATTTGTCTCTAAACAACAATTTTTGCTCCTTTTTTTTTTTTCTGTTCAGCTATTGCCATTGTAGCAGGGAGCTTTCTGTTTGTGGCAAAGAAACGTTGCGTTGACTTGGCAAATTTTGAAGCCCAATTCAGAAAATTCAATTTCTCGCGACTGAAAATCGATCAAAGTGCATGGCAAAAGTTAACTGAAGATGAATACCGCTGACCTCACAGTTTTTAGACACCTATATTTCTTGACAGAACTTTTTGATATGTTTGGTGAAACGCTGTGCATGTTAACATGCAGAGATATGCTCCAAAGTTAGCTTTTGGGATCTGTTCTGATTCCAAAAGGTGAGAAATCACTATTGATATCAGCCAACATGACAACGTGGCTATCCGTGTCACTCAGTGTGACACAAATTAATCTCTAACATTGTTAATGAATCTCTGAGAATAGCCTTACTTCTACTATGAAATATGAAGTGGGTAAGGAATATAAATGCAATGAAAATTCAAATGGAGAAAATGTGAATTTTGCTGACCAGGGCCCGCTTGCACGGACGTTGAGGAGACTCCTCAATGGTACCCTCAGTAGCTTTGATAGAGTGTCTGGTACGTGCTACTGTCCTCACTGGTGTTCGTGCATAAAGCACTGGCAAGGACACTGAGGACGGCACTTGGGAATTTCCTCAACGTTCGTGCAGATGGGGCCCTGGTACTGTAGTTTGGAAGGTCATTTCTGTTCATAGTGATATACTATTACCACGGTCTTTTGATACTCTATCTGGTCACGAAACTCCGCCGGAAAGTTTGCCTAGGTACCGGAGCTGCCGCGCGGCGGCGCGCGCATAAGCAGCAGGGGGTGACTGTCACGTCTGGCGCATCGGAGCCGTATGTTCACACGTGGGCTGAGCTGGGCGTTTTGGGAGGTTTTGGGCACAACAAACCAAATAAGATTGTTCAGCGTATTTGAATTTTGTTTTATTTTGCATCGTGCATGGGTGTGCAGCGATATATAGCTCTCTGAGCAGTATAATTGGCTGTGGACGCAGGAGAACTTTCAGCGAGCAATTGCTTTCACATACCGACGTCCAAATGGGACTGACCGCAAATTTGCAGTGGCGCTTAAGGCGTTAACGATTCTATACGTGGCTTTGTCACTTAAAAACGTTGCATTTAGGCAGTGATCTCATCGACACGCTTTACTGTACATGTTTCGAACACGTTTGATGTCTGAAAAAATGACTCCATCTGCGCTACAGCAATGCACCCAACCATCATTTATTGCAGATTTACTATTTTAGGTATAGCAGAACTCCACAATACTGCTATTGCAACGTGGTTCTCACACCATGGAGGTTTTAATTAACTACATTTTATGATTGTATCATACATTTTATGAATCGCGAAACAACAGTGATCACAATCAGTGGCACTGGCAATGAGGACTTTATATCACAGAACATCAATGGCCGTGAGTGACTGGGCTTTACATGATCAATTATGATAATCGGCAAAAACAATGTTCCAGGGCAACTCATGGAATGACCAAATGTCTTACGGCCTTGGATGGCCAGATTTATTTGCACTGTTCACCGTCAGTGGTGAATCTTTCCTGCCACCTGCAGCAGGGCGTGACCTGGGAGTAGCCAGGTTAAGCTTCTTGTTCTTTTCGTGGGAAAAGAAGTGCAGCTGACATCTCACAAAAAAATTAAGCACTTCAGCTGTTTTCTGGATGTAGTGCGCACTGCACCCAATGCTAGCACCCGAACATGTGACATACATGTGACATACATGTGAGGTACATGTGACACCTTGCCGGTTGCACGGACCTGTGCCAACTTTCTCTGCAGGGTGTACTGCTTCTTTTCTGTGTCCCAGAGCTTCCACTTTATTCGGTCAAGTTTTGCTTTTATGCAGACATGTGAATCAGTCCGACAGGAATTGTTGCAGGTTTCACTGCAGAGAAAAGATAAATTAATGAATGCATCTTATTATGGCCTCTTGTTGGCTGCATTGCAGTCATGTGTTACAACAGACAAGTTTCAACGGGTTTCTATGAATAACAACGCACATTCTGTTCTGATGCGCCTAGCTGTCTGTCTTGAACGCTGAGCTCTCCTGCTCCAACGTCAATGAGAGGCGCTGAGCTTGTACCACTACTACTCGTCCGTTTTCTTTTCAAGGACTGTTTCGCTGCTGGCAGCCTCCTCGTTGCACGACTTTTAGGCTTTGGGGTGCTCAAGTATTGCGGACCCCCATCAAAAATTCGTGGCACGGCCTCAGGACGCAGCTTTGACCTGTCGCGAGGCATGGTGACCTTCTCCTTGCTTTCAGTGCCATTCAGAGCTTCCCGTGTCACGAGGAATTCGTCCGCTCTGACTATGTCGGATGCGTCAAAATGCTTCTCGCACACACGTGTCCACTTTGACTCAAAGCTGAAACGCGAGTCCTCTTTCCGAGGTATCGAACGCTTCCACTTCTCTCGCTTGATGGCATCAGTCGGCAACGCGAAAAACGATACCTTTTCGCCAGAATAGACTATTTCAGAAATTGCATGGATGGCCCACCAGAGAGCGCCGTGTTGCAAAAGCCCCGCTGCATCTTGGGATTTAGTTTTCATGAGTCAGAGAGAAGAAGAAGAGCGCAAACGGTTTCGGTTTTCTCTCTCCTTCACCTCCCGCACCTTCAAGCAACACGAATGCAAACCATTTCCCACAACGCATTGCGCGATGCGCGTGACTTGGGCGACAGAGGGCCCCCGTGCGGAGCACAAGGGCAATATCTGAAATCTCCTATTGTCATATCCCGAGCGACACGCTGGGACACAACACGTCTGCGGCATGCATAGATTAGCTGAAATCTATTCACAGTCTAAGTATGCACGTGGATTTCAGGAAGAAGCGTCTACACTGGTCAAAACGCAGGCAGAAGAAGAGGCATTTACCCGTATCAGCTGGCGTTTTCTCCCCAAGTAGCGACAGGCGCGCCTCCGTGCGGCAGTGGTTCGCCCTAAGCAAACCTGACCTATTGTTCTCCGGCGGAGTTTCGTGACCAGAGAGAGTATCAATAGACCGTGTTATTACACTTTGATTAGTAACTAGAGAGGTGTGGTAGGTTGTACTTACCGGTTATGTGTGGTAGTTAGGTTGGAAGTTACTATACTTTCAAGGGTCTTCTCAAGGAATAAAATTATTTATGCTTTCATTACGCACTGGTACATAGAGCAAATGTGTGTTACGAGTGCTTGTGGGGAAAATATGTTGTGGGGTCTGTGTGCTTAGGACCAGAGTTAAGTTATATAATTTTGTTGTTGCTTCAATAGCTGTTTGAAATAGCACATGCAAAGCTCAGCAACTGTTATATGGACTGTGGCAGGAATGGTAATGAAGTAATTTGAGCAAAATAAGAGATATAATAAATTACATTACAAATTACTGCATGTTGAAAGTAATATATTACATTACAAATTGACAAAAATAATTTGTCTAATATAATGATTATGCCTGCTGCATTATGTGACTCACCATGTACACTGGCATTAATAACAAGAAAAAGAATATTTATTTAATTACAGGAGTGATTGGGAGACAAAACTACATTACACAAGATATAACAGGGTTACATCAGGATATTATCAAAATAGCAACAATCATGCATTGCAAAAAATAAGGTAGTAGAAAATAGTTTTCGGCCAGCAAAGTGTTTTTAACAGAGAGGATTTCAATAGGTCAATATCGACGGTATTCTGCTAAATAGGGAGTGTATACCGCAACAACAGATGTCGTCGTCGTATATTTCGAAATTGACCATGTTTGCTGGTGACGCTAAAGATAGGTGTAGACGCCTTTGGCAAGCTAGCTACCTCAAAGTAAAGCCGAGTTTTCTCTACGTCAATGATAGTCTATATTTGTACATGTAGTGGATGGAAATGATATTATATACTTATTAGTCCTGCAGTCGTATGACTATATGGCAAACCTTCCACGAGATGGGGGAAATCCTTTTGGACTACAAGAATTTTATACAAAATACTCCTTACTGCTGTACCGCACACAAGAACACTTGATTTTGTGAGAAAGTATATTAACGCATGATAAAGCATAAACATAACTTTAACTGGTAAGTTGTCCACATTCCTGTATGTCACACCAATTATAGCTGATATTTCTGACTGTATGAAACCAACGTAATTGCCCCGGCTCATGGAAGCAGAAAAGTGAACTAACAATTCAGCTGAGTGTCAATTAAAATTTTTTTTGTAATTTATTAGGTGGCTTTAATTTTACGTACATTGAGTTTTAGCTTGTTGACAGACTAGTTAAGTAGTCTACTCAGGATGATGTTCGCTTTGTGCATTACTTTCATACCACGGGTATACGTATCAGTAAAAGACATGCTGGTATCGTCAACATAAGTAATCAATCTCGTCTCTTCATTCTCTGATCTTTGCTCCTTGCAGATTGAATATTTAGTTGCAATGAACGAATAACACTTCGACCAGAATAAACCAGTTGCATTTCATGTGGCAACCTACACACATCATGCATGGTACAAACAAAAATGTAGATTGGACCATGGAACACTAAGAATGCACAGAGTTAGCTCATGCTTGGCACCTGTTTTAACATTACAGGACTAGACACTTGATTAGGTACATTGGTATTCATAAGTAGCGTGGGACACCAACATGGAAAAATTAGGAATGTATGAACTGTATGACATTGATGATACTGTTTTGACAAGAGTATCTAATTCCATGCCTTTCCTTGCCTTCCTTGCCATCACAGGTTGTAGTTTGGTTGGTAGCTCTCACAGCACACACAACACAGCACAACATAGTCACAAATATCCATTATTTTTGAAAGCGCTTAGCTGTTCAGTGTTTTGGATTTGATGTGTAATGGGCGACTTTTGTATTGCAATGTTTCTGAGAAAGCTTCATGGACTTGAAAAATCGACAATCTTTTTACTGTAAAGCCCATTTTTGACAATATTGATGGGAAAGAGGAATTCTATTATCAGAATATTATTATATGTATACAAGCTTTTGCAAAATAGCCAGTAAAATCACATCAGCGGAAATAGTATACTGGTACGGCCAGTGTGCACTGAAACTGTGATATTAGAAATGTTTTGGGGTTGCTGCACGTGGGCATTGTGCGCTGCTTCATAGCAAGGTCGTCATCGCTCTATCGGTACAGTGTTGTCCATAAACATGCACTTCCTTCATGAGCTCTTGGTCCCAACACCTCTTAGCAAGGCATTGCACAAGTATTTGTTTACAAAAGATTCTAGCTCAAATCCCACATTATCAAGAACGTTTAATTGCTCCCATGCTGCCTCCAGTTCCTCAGTAGAAGCAGCGTCCACATTGCCGTCGTACAGTAAGGATCTCTGCCTCCATAAAGCCTGTTCATCACTTAGTCTTTTTCTAAAATTCCTGGTTGTTCCTTCTAGTGGAGCAGGCATTCACTGCCAACATTGAAATCCTTGTGTGTGCCATAATATATGCAGGCTTTACTTTAATGACGACTACAGGAGGAAAGAATGTCCCTCCTCACGAGCACTTTCTGCTCACAGACAATGCATTTACCATTTCTTGTAATTATTTAAATTGTGGACGCATTTAACTTGGAGGGACTGTGCCTCATACACTTTTTTGCACATGAACACCGGAATGAAA